>NW_023270316.1:3596816-3671549 GCF_011800145.1 Mirounga leonina | reverse complement strand
GGATGGATGGATGGATGGATGGATGGATGGATGGATGGATGGATGGATAAACTAGTGGATGGGTGGATGAATAGAGGGATGGATGGGTGGGTGCGTGATTGGATGGAGGAGTGGATGGGTGGATGGAAGGATGGATGAATGATTAAATAGATGGAGAGGATAGACCATTGATAGGATAAATGGATGAATAAATATGAGACAGGAAAATCAGGAAAGCCATGAAACACAATGCACCCGAGAGTATGTGAAAATGACACAGAACCAGGAATGAGTGCAGGACTGTTCATGGTGGGCATATGGAAGTGTTGGGGTTTGGAGGTGTTTCTGTTTGGAAGAGATTACCTGGTAAGCACAGAAAGTACTTTGCCTGGTAAAAGAAGAAAGAACCGTGCTTTAAAGGAACACAGTGACATTCTCAGATCAGCAGGAAGGAAAACAAGGCTGATAGGAGAGTGATGCAGACATCGAAACGCATAAAAGAAAAAGTGTGTTGTTCAGAATCTTGTCAAGAAAGCTGTTTAAAACTGGGAACAGACCTACTTTGGTCGGGCACGTTAAGAGATACCAGACATATTTTTGGAGTGCCAATATTACAGTGAATGATGACCACTTTGGATGCAACTATAACATGAGATATCTTGTCTTTAAATGAGAAGTATTTATTAGAATAACGCTAATGTTTTTGAAGTAAGGGATATTAACACTTTCAAGGATTAATTCTTTGTCAATAATAATGAAAATAAAACATTTTTGCAGCAAAAAAATAAACATTCACCATAAAGTATTATTAAATATATGGTAATTATTAATAAACATATTTCAATAATTATAAATATACATAGAGAGGGACAGTATCTAACATAACACTGACAGCAACAGTAACATTGAATTCAATACAAATTCCATGTGTAAGAATGCTCTAAGCCCTTGATAGTGTCTACAGAAGTCTCACATCGGTTTTCTGCTCTCACAGAGTGTGTGGGAAGTTGAAGTAACCGTAAATAACACCTATTTTAGAAGAGTAAAAAGTGTGAACTCTTCAGAGATTAACAAAAATCATATTGTGGAGGGCTCTGAATGCTAAACCCAAAGGTATACATTTAAACTGCTAGGCAATATGGAATCATTGAAGGTTTCTGGAAGATTAATAAATTAGAGGCAATGTGCAAGGTGAGTCAAAAGCAGGTAAAGAATTGGAGGGCGAGATAAATTATAGACTTTGGTTTGTGATAATCTTACATGGGAAATTTGGTGACAGCAGAAATATGCAAGGATAACATTTTTGTTTCTTGCTCTTTTCATTAGATGCATTTTACAAAATTAAAGAGTTCAAATAGTTTAAACAGATTTAGTTTTTTAAATGTATTTAAAGTGAACTGTTCTTTAATATCGGAGTTCATGTTATAGCTCGTGTCCAGTAAAATCACTCTTGAAGTTCTGCTTTCTTCATTTTAGTGTTCCATTTACTTTTATCTCCTCCACCTTAATAGATGTAACTTAAGATCTTTATATTTGTCCAACATCATCCTAGCCCGCATGTATCTCATAGTCAAGTTGAATATTCAGACGGGTATACAAATAATGACAAAAAACAGGAACTCAGTGGTATTATAGAGGTATATACGAGGTGCATTAGTGACGTGGGTATGCTATTAAAATGAATTCATTATTTTGAGGTACACACTAGACTCAGAGTTCACCAAGCCATCTGTGTTTTAAAGGAGTTTATCCAGTAGATGATTTAGAGCAAGGTATATAGTATATGTTGAGCCAGAGAAGAAAAGCAAGCTCCCATTTTGGAATAGCAAGCAATATGATATAGTTTAAGAATAGATACATCTGAATGCATTGAATAAAGCCATACTATAAAAAGTCTAATAAACATTTCAAGAGTTTGAACATTATCCTGAAAATCATGACCTGCTATTAAATCATGTTAGGCAGAAAAGTCACATGAGCTCGATGTTTAGAAAGATCACTCTGAAGATAGTTTTGCCCATGGTCTCCCAGTCAGTGAATGGGGGACATTCCTAAAAGGGCGAGACCAGTAATAGGCTCCTCCTGCGGGAATCCCTGGGTTGCCATGGAAACCAGTAGTGTCTGTCCCTCTACCCTTCCACAGGAGGGCCACCTCTGCCAGCAAGCTTGCCCCCGCCCTCCTCTTTGTCTGCACCTCTGTGATTGGAGGCAGCCTTCAGTGATGATGAGGAGGAAGAGGAAAAAGGGAGAAGAGCATCTTCACAGGTCCCTTTGATCTCTGGCTAGTGAAGCCTCCAGGCTACCTACGAGCCATTGAGGTGCCATCCAGCAGCTGTCTCTGCTCCCCCAGCCCCCACCTCTAAAAAATCCCCAAGAACTGTAGCAGGAATTGAAGCTTTCGAAGTCATCAATGACAATTTTGTTTAATCTTTTAAAATCTGTCACTTCAAAAAAGAAAAAAAAAACCTAATGGTTTTCTAATAAAAATAGCGATGACTATAATTCACAGATGGTTTACTTTTACAGGAGTCAGAATGACATTAACATTTTAATCTCAGATCAGAACACTCTGCATCTAGAGAGTGCACAGGGAGAGGGCTCAGTAGGAGAATGTTTTAACCTCTCCTTCTCTCTGGTTGTGAGAAACATTGTTTGATAAGAGAATGCAACCAAAATAAAAAATGTAGGTGATTGGAAATTTGGTTGCATTCAAATGAATCCTAATTTAATGGATTTGGTATAGCACACTAAGGCACTCACTTGACGTGAATTCATTCCATAGAAAAAATTAAAATGGCCAACAATTTTCTCCTGGTCAATGACATTAATAGACAATAAACATATAGAATCCTTGTTATTTTGTCTGAGTTTTCCTGGTTAAAAAAGATTCCTAGATTCATGTCCCAGTAATCCTTAGCCTGAATGATAGCAGAGGACTTAAGACTACAATGTGTTATTCAAAATAGTTTCTGACAAAGAAATCCAAAATACTACTAAATGACACATCTCATTCTTTAAGGAAAGAAGAAGCATTTACTATAAACATGACGTCTCTAAAAGACCAGCAAAGTCAAACAAGTGTTAACATTTCCGACGAGTATCTCCAAATACTGCCAATCCACAGATAAATTACACGGTAAAATATATGTATATATAAAGAGTGAATGAATGAATGAATGAATGAATGAGTTGCCCGTTGGATAAGTGTAAGGTGTACCCAGGTAGCTGAATGAAGAATTATTTAATCCATCTGAATGTGATGGCAACACAATGCCCAGCCATGCCCACAAAGTCTTTAGCTGTCCCTTAGTGGGACACTTGTCATGTAGATTCAGGCTTCTGTCCCCTCCTCCCCCCACTGAATCGAAAGCCCAGAAGCCTCCCTCATTTACAAAGCCTTTGGTTTTACTGCTGGAGAATTTCCATGGGCATAACTATAGCAGAGCCTCAACAGGAGCTTTGGGAGCTGGTCTATCCCTCTGGCTCCCAGAGGAGCGTCTACCTGTCTAGCAGCGCACCTTCCCCTCACACGCCCTGTGCCTCATGTTCCCACCCAGCTCCTCCCTTGCCATTGTCACAATCCATGGATCTCAGGAAGGACTCCTTTTATCCTGCCTGCAAGACATGCACATCTGCTGTGTGAAGCGCCCAGACCACTCCTTAACGACCCACCTTTGGGTCCTGTGAAATCTCTAATACATTGTGAGAAGAACCTACTGCGTCCATATTTACGCCCCTTCTAAGTTAGCCTCCATATGTGAACCGAAAACTGGACGTTCCTGAAAATACTCTTAGGAGGTTTCATTTTTTCTCACTTCCTTTGTCTCAGTGGGGGAGCAGGGCTAGCTGACTCATTGCTCCCCAGCCTTCTGTCTTATGTCTATACCATGTGTAGACCATTTTCACCCCACTTTTCTTTTATCGCCCCCATCATTTGTTCTATCACCTACTGGCTGCCATAACTTATCTCCAGTTTGCTGAATGACTTAGGGTCTGGCTTGTGTTTTCATTGACCATCATAACTTATTTTCATCCTTGAAGACATTATCATCCATTGCGATGACTCATCTTCTTATACCAGGACTTCACAATTCCTTATGTTCTGTTTCTAATCTGAATCCACCCTCCCCACATCCCTACCACTTGTGAAGTTCAAGAATATATCTTCATATTCTTCAGGAGATGTAAATGTATGTGCATAATGGCAAATATGCAATGCAATATAATAACAGAAATAAGGAATCATTCATAGGGTGTTCTGGGAACACAAGTGAAAGTCATCAAAGGCCTACTAGAAGTGGATAAATGGATCTCAAAAATCTAACGATGGAAGCGGGGCTTGATTTCAGTCATGAAGGATAAGTACGAAGTTGGTCAACACACAAGCAACAGTGGTAAGATCTTCCAAATCCAAATTGTTGATGACCTTATATTGTCCCACTTCACCAAGTACCTCCGAGAGCCAAGCCCAACAACCCATTCTTCAGATGATTTTAAGAAGGAACTTTATAAATTTCAAATACAATTTCAGAAGTCATTTTTATGAAATTTAGCTGGGATCCTCTTTAAATCTTCCAGTGGATCCACATTGTTCATAGAAGAATGTCCAGGTTTTCCTGGAATACTCTTCACGATGTGGCCGCCAGTTACACGTATGGCCTCTTCCCTCATCACTGCAGCTGCGCCCCAACATAGTTTTCTGCCCCTTGCTGTTCACAGGCTACTTTTTCTGTCCCACATGTATCTTCTCCCTCTATCCCTCGACACCCTGAAGAATTCCTGCCCATCCTTCAAGACTACATGGCTGAGGTAACTTGCTTCTCAGTGAATCCTACCTGACCCCAGCTTAATCACGTCTTCCTTTTTGGTGTCCCTTAGACATAACTATAACTCCGTCATCTTTGTTCACTGCTGATCTTCCCCAGAAGCTTCTCTTTGAGGACACTATCCTCCTTTATATCCTCGGCATCCGGCACAATTCTCAAGATAAACCTACTTCAGTGTTTTGAATGGCTGTTAGGAATGTCACTCTAGGAGATCTTTTTCATCCTGTCCAACTCCCTTCTTGTCCAGCCAGGGTCCCCATTTAATTAAGAGAGTGGAACTGGAATCCAGTTGTCTTAGTTCCATTCCATAGGTCTTTTCCCCATGTCGAGCGCCCCCCGTAGATGAGTTCCCCTAGCGATCATCACCGACTCCACCCATTGGGCCGTATTGCTGGCTATCACTATTCTACACTTGCATTTTGGGACAGAGGTTTGCATGCATTTTGCCTTTGGGATTCAGTTTCCCACAATGAGTTGCATACCACAGTCAGTGATGAACAGAAAGATGCCATGCTCCCTCCTTTCCAGGGCCCGTCTCACAGATTTGTTCCACAGCGCTCACAGACAGTACCAACTGTTCTTCCTGTTGGCTGCCAAAATAAGTCAGCAGTTGGGAAGGGGGGAAAAAAAAGACTATGAATTATGGAAAATAACTAGGGAGAGAGAATGGCAATACAATGGGAAAAAGTAACAACTCTTTGTAGCCCCCCACCCAGGTGACTGTCTCAAATTTCAGCAGACTACCAGAAAACTAAACGAAGAACAGCATCCAGTCAAGCAGGAGCTTCTGAGACAGGACAGTCGTTGAAAACTTCCCCGGTTGCTCTGACTCACCAGCCTGACCGCCATCATGCAAGACTCAGGCCCCAGCCTCTTGCACAACCGTGTGTTTCGTTAAGACAGCAGATCACACGGCAAAAGGGGCAGCTAGATGGAAGGATGGGGAGTGACAACATATGTTTGGAATAAACTCAGTTTCCATATGAAAAGGTTCGTAAACCACCTCTGGCCAAGCATTCCGGAGACAAGTCTGACCTATAAACCCTTCCAGTGCCTAATGGGGTGTGCATACGGGCAAGCTTCGGGTGTCATTGTGATGTATGCCCGAGCAGAGGGGTGCTAGCATTTTAACGTCCCCAGCTCATGCTTGGGAGCACGCGTGTTAGTCTTGTCATCCTGGTGGCGTTTGTCTCAAGTGCTAAGAATACGATCATGAACCTATCACGAGGTGTGCCTGAGCAGTATTTTTTCTTAATCTCGCAGAATATCACCTCAGAGCTCCCCCAGCACCTCATGTTAGTATTTACCAGGCTCTCCTGCAACTCTTTCTGCCTGCTTCCCCCCAGAGCCTGCGAGAATTTACATCGCGAAGGGCATTCCTCGCCCCTACCCTAGTTCTGTGAATTCTTAGAAAATACGCACAACACACAAGAAAAATTACTTTAAAAATGCATGGATGTGGTTTATCGTTTGTGGCTTTAAGACAACTCCCTTTGGCAGTTGTCTTCCTCAGGAGCAGTGTGTCTGCATCAGCTCGCATACCACTGTAGCTTTGGTAGAAGCTGCTTTGGTAACACGCTTTTTAAAAATGCTGCAGAGAAATGCTCACTGTGGTTCTGTTTACACCATCATCTAGACGACTGTTGCTCATAGATGACTTTGTTAAGACTTTTTACTTTTGGGCCGCAGCTCTATAATTGTGGTTGTGTGAACATTCGATTTATAGTAACATGCAGTGTAGTGGGAAAAAAATAATGGAAATGAAACAATTTTGTGTGTCAGCTTTATGGGGTTTGTTGGTCTTTTTGTTTTATTGTTTTCCTTTTCATAGACTCAACCTCCCCGCTTTGAGTTGAGGAAAGAAAAGAATCACAGAGGGCGGAGAGGGGTCCAGCTCTGCAGTGTGAGTGCTCGTCGATGGGCTGGTCGATGGGGAGGGTCTTACCTTCCAGTGGAGCCGCGGCCCGTGTTTCTCCTCGGCCCCGCGCAGTGCAGACGCTACAACTCTCGTGTGTGGGCATCTGCAAACGTGAATGACAATGTGTGCACACAGCAAACACGCTTGTTGGAAGAAGAACCTTTGGGATTGCGAGGGGATGGAATAGTGTTTAAAAAAATTAAGGAAAATGTACTGGAATTAATTTTGTTAGCTTTGTTTCTTCTAATCCTCTTCTGGAAAAGTCTCTCGCCCGACTGATTTCCCATCATCATTTTTGGCATCTTCATGCTGTTTAGCGTCTCCCTGCTGTTTGTGTTTTAGATGGGAGTCCGAAAAGTGTTTCTAAAATACTGGCACGCCGACCAGCTCAAGGATTTGTGCCTGCAGCAGCAGAGGAAAATTATCACCTGCCAAAAAGGTAACAATCACACACTCACCTTTCCGAACCTCTTTGAGTTGTGAAATATGAAATCATTTAGTGCACCCCTGAGTCGAAATGTCAGTGGGACCTACACTCCAGTGGACAAGGACACGATGTGTGGACCGTGTCTGGGAGCTGAGCCAGCCCCGTAGTTCCGTTTGCTCCTTACTTGACTCTCAATCAGCACGTGCTCGCTCTGCTCGCACCATGTCTGCTAGTCATTCCACCTGAAATTTTACATCAGATTTTCACCTCACTCACAGTTTGGAAGAGGGAATATTCGTATCTTAGAATTTACGCAGCCGCCACCTCGCAAATAGTCGCGCTTGCGATCTGTTCAGAAAGCACAGGGCAGGAAGGTGTACCTTTGAATCCTCAGTGGGAACCCCCGCCCACCACCACCACCACCACGTGGCACCGAGGTGCAGCTAGGAGCCAGAGATAGGCCAATTCGGTCAGCATCACTGGGACGCTGGGATTTTATGTAATCCTCCTTATGTGCCTTGGGAAAATCCTTGACTCTTACCTTTCCTTTATGAAGTGACAATAATGTCGGAGTATTATCTCTGATAGCAGATAGCTATTTTAGCATTGGGAGAGATTCCGTGTAGAACTTTTTCCCTATAAAAACCCAAGTGACCATTGAAAATGGGTACATTTAAAAAAATCGTAACTATGCCTCCCATAAAATATATATATATATATATACACACACACTTAATAACATTAATTTTTAATTTGCTTAGTGATTTGATTATATTATATATCATAAATACGATATTTAAAGGAAGGTAAAAGAAGGAGATACTATAAAGGCTAGTTTTTGGGGAACCTGTTGTAATGAGCTTAGCTCTCCGGTATCTCTGGAAATGTTAAATACAAGCACAGCTCGTGGGATGCAGAAATCAGTTTTATTCTGTTCAAGCCTCTGTCCGTGGAGCCCCTGCGTAAAATATCCAAGGGGGTCCCCTTGTTTTCTGATGAGAAAAAGCCCTGCTACACGCTGGTCCCTCAAACTGTCTCCATCAGAATTTTATAGGTCCAGTCCAAGAAATGCTCAAAATTCAGAATTACCTTCCAAGGTAAACCATCCCTCTTGGCCACCGCAGACCCCGCGGGTGGGGCCTGGGCATGGGTTTCACCCTGTCTACACAGGTGTGTGCAGACCCCTAGGGCTGGCGACAGAGAGGGAAGAGGAGGGGGCAGGGTAGCTCTTCTGTCTGACTGGTACCTGTGTAGTCTGGCATTGGGCTTCTCTGACAGGGCTGCAGGTGTTCAAAGGCTCTTGGCTACGTGGGAGCACATCAGCAGGGTCCTTGGCACTGTGCACCTGAGAGGTGGCCCGACCTCTCCTTGGGACAGTACTTGTACTTCTCCCCTAGCCTCTGGGATTCCCACAGGCATGCTGGCCTTGGTGCTCTCAAAGAAGCCCCTTTCAATGACTCCAAGCAGGTGCCTGGTGCCCGAGAAACACAGTGTGGGACCCTGGCGTGTTCCACCATGTCCTCCAGACTCCACGGTCACGTGGCTGGTTCTCCGCGTGGGCTCCGGAAGCCACTTTCCCCAGCCTGGAGGTCAGCAGTGGTGTGGGGAGGCTGGGGTGATGGAGGCAGTCCACCCCGATTCTAGGCAACTTTTGCTCCTCTCTGGGTTATGACAGCCTGGTCTCCTTAACTTCATCCTTCATCCACGTAGCGAGAGGCTGGGGTCCCGGGTCAGTTTGCACCACCGCCTTTGCAGTTCTTATCTGTGGGCTTGGTCCCACCAACCGCTGTGCCCTGTGAGCACCTGCAGCATCAGCATCACTTGGGAGCCAGTTAGAAATGCAGAGTCTCGGGCCCCCACCACCTCCAGATTCAGCATCTGCACTTGCAGCCTCAGCTGGACCTGGGATGGGGGACCCTACTGCCAAGACCAGTGCCCTCACCCTTGAGCTATGGAGCCAATGGAGAATCCCATTTACCATCATGTTATCCGCACATAGAATGGGATCTCAAATTCCCCCGGAAATTTTCTTTCAATACAACGAAAAGAACGTGTACCCCTTCTTCACTCAGGGATGCTCACTAGAAACGTCTCCCCTATTTAATGACAAAGATTAAGCTGATCCTACTGACCTGAAAGGGAAGAAACAAGCAGAGCTCTAGGTATTCCTTAAAAATTGAGACAGGTCTCAAAAAAATGGCATCACAATAAAAACCATAATTTCAGATTGCATAAATGAAATGATATAAAAGTTCTTTAAAATTACAGGCTCTTAAATGCAAAGCAGTAATTATTGATTTTTATTTTTACATCTCTTGGAACAGTCCCTTCAGTACTTTTTGCCTGTGTGAAATTTACTCAACATTTATACAATCTGGAGTTATTTCCCCATTTTTCAAGGGTTCTCATTTTTCCTCCGTACATGTTGTGGGGAGGGGGGCGGAGAAAGTTGTAACTTTAAGCATTTTAATAGTCAATGACTCCTAATGGAAGTTTCTTCTTGATCCTACATGTTCATTTTGTCCTGGATGAAAACTGTCTTTAAAATCTCAATGCTGAAAAGGTCAGGAAAGCCAACTTTTAACTTGTCTGAAAGAGAACAAGTATCGGTTATCGATTATGGCAAATTTATTTTTACTAGTTGCCTCTTATTAAGGAAAGCCAGTTTTAGCAGCTGGTATATCATTTTTAAGGGATGTTTAAAGGCTGCCAGGATGAAGAGTGAGAAGACAGAGTCCCCGGATGCGGGACAGCAGGCCCCCGGTGAATGGACATGCGGCGAATAGCTCTGCTCTGACGGGGTCAAAAGAAGTCTCCCATGGCCACATTAATCTTCCCTTTGTTCCAAAAGATTAAACATCTTGAATATACCCTCACCTTCACCCTTCCAAAAGTCAATGTCTCAATTTTTTTTTAATGTAACAGGAACGAGCGAGCAGACAGACCAATTTGAGCTTTCTGTTTCTGTCTCAGTTGCCCACTGCCTGGTTAACACTTCTGCCTTTTATGCTGCACTTTATATTCCTGGAAGTCTGATTGTACCTTTTACTGTTCAATTTTTTTTTCCCCTTTAGATTAGTTCAGCATGACTGTTTTATAGTGAACTTAATACAACTGCATTCCAAAGTAACTAAACATTTAGTATTGCCATTTGGGAAAAAAAAAAAAAAAAAGCCTTAAGCATTTTAGATGTCTGCATATTATTTGCCTCTGGAGCCATAATTGTGGAAAGTTGTGTTCAGCTTTCCACCTTCTAATCAAGTAAAGGCATCATAATGAATATCCTAGATAAGCCGCACATTTTTTCTTCTATAGCCAGGGAGTATTTTAAAGCACTTAATGCTTTACAGACCTTCCCCCCCACACACACACACTATAAACAAAAACAAAGCGTCTTTGCTACACACATTGGTTTTTCCCTGAAATTATAGATCTTCTTAGAATTCCAGCAATTCCTTCTAACCTTAGAAACTTGGAATTGGAAGGGGCAGCATCCTAGGGTCAAAAGGCCCACCTGCGAATTTACACCTGTTCACAGTATCCAGATGGGGCCATTTACCCTCTCGGACACGCTGACTCCCTCTCTCAGGAGCCGGCCTGATCCGTTTACACCCTGTGCTCATTATTAGAAAGTTCTTCTTCACGTTGATCGCAAATATGCTTCCCTGTGACTTCTCTCTCTGGAGAGCTAAGGTAGCGTCCGGGTGGTCCGAGGTAAGGGAATGAATTTGGCTGCATAAGCACAGAAATTTGAAACCTGGCTCTACTGTTCATTGGTTGTGTTTACCTGGAGGAATTTTCTTAGCTTCACTAAGCTTCTCTTTCTCCAGGTGCAAAATGGAGATAATGGTTTATGAATTATCATTGAGTGTTGGCATGAAATGATAGAGTGCCTGACACGTGGAAATGCCTTTAAATGGTGGGCTTTATTATTTCTGTTTTCAAGTGTTACCATTTGTTACTGACATATTAACGATTTCAGAGCGTGTTCACTCATGTAGTTCTCCCAATTCTTACACATTTTTCTAGCTAGCGCCACTTCTCTGGAGAGCAGGAAGGATGTCCTAAATTCACACACAATCTCTTTCCAGAGTCTTAAATGCACTGTTCGTTTTTCTAGGAGTTAAATCAGAGTCTTATTAACAATATGTGCATGTTTTTGAAGACAACTTCCACAAGCCTCAGCCATTTCTGTTCTACTCGGATATAATGAGACGAGCAGTGCATCCTAAAATGGTCCAGTTGGAACTACACTGCAGAATTCTCTGGGGTTTAGACCTGCTTCCTCCCTACTGATTTTCACCCAGTCCGTCTCGTCCAGCTGTGTTAAGAAAAGAAGTGTGGATGTCTCATTTCTTAGGTTACGGATTTTGCCTCTTAGGTGTTACCATTGCTCAATTTAGATACCTTTTCAGATACGAGATTAGAAAGTTTTGTAAATTCTTATTCTGAGTTAAATGCATCTTATGTTATGGCTGCTGAGACATCAGTGTGTTATGACCTGTTTGTGTGTCTGGGGTTTCGCTTCTGCTCCCCTCACTGACCCATGATTGTGTTCTTTTATGAAAGTTGTAAGAGGATTTCTAGCACGCCAGCACTTGATTCAGAAAAGGAGCATCAGACAGCAAGAGGTCACGTCCATCAACAGCTTCCTGCAGATTACAGAGGACATGGGGCTGAAGACCTACGATGCCCTGGTCATTCAGAATGCTTCTGACATTGCCCGTGAAAATGACCGGCTGCGGAATGAAATGAATGCTACTTACCATAAGGAGAAGGTGGAGGCCAGACACAAGCCAGAGGAAGGAACCAAAAGGTAAAGGCAGATAGTATGCAACTTTAATTACCTTTGTCATTGATCCAGTGGAGTCAAGAAAATCCCGATAGCGCTTAATGCAGGGTTCACTCAAACCTGACGGTGGCCACGGGAACGAGCATGGATGTGCGCATGGCTTCCTATTTGAAACCTCTGAGCAATCTAAAAGGGTCCCTTCTCGTGCTTTCTTTTCACGCAATAGATGCTCTGTGTTAGATTCTCCGTATGAAACGTTATTGCTTCCCTACGTGCTGCACCGCTTACCGTCTCAAGGCCAGAGTTTTAAGGCAGCTCATATTTCTGTCTTAGCAAAAATATACACCTGGGTTCTTGACATCTTTATACAAGTATTATGTATATGAGGGTGATTCACAGAAACTTCTGGAAGTCTGACCCAAACAATGGAGAAGCCAGTCTGAAAACAGAGAAGTGGTGAAATCGATGTTTTGTACGTATAATATTTCCCTTAGTAATTTGTCACAGTTTCTTCGCCAATAGGGAAAGTTTTGGGGAAACGCTTTTCATTTTAAAGTTCGCTTTGGATGCTGAGCTTGGAATAGAAATGTGGAGGTGACCTGGTGCTTCTCCATCTTATCAGTCTTGCCTCTCTGTGAAGCATGGGGACACCCCTGATCCTCAGCACCCCACCCGGGAGGGCAGGGACCTGGGCCCTCACTAGACGTCAGGCAGGTGTTTGTTCTTCCATAGGAACTTGGCGTTAGCTGGTCATTTCTCACTTGAAAATGACTCCCCTTTGCCTCAACTGCCGGTGTCCAGTGATTTTTTATTAAAGATGAAATGGTGATGTGTCTCTCGCTAATTAGCTTCAACTATCTCTCCATGATTAAATACTGAAGAAATTCCCTTTGTATGAAAAACTGTAATTAAACATTACAGGGAAAACAAATTATTCACTGAGCGCCCTGCTTTCATCTCTGGCTAGTTCATTTTCTACATGGGTGTCTGGCTCTGCCTCGTGGTAGATCCCAGCCTGGCTGGGGTTCCGCCACACAAAGATATAATTACACAAACAAATGCTCGGAGACTCCTTGTGAAATGAACGCATTGGCATCTCACTAGTACATGATTACATTGACATGTGAAGCCAGAAGGGATTTTCTTTTTAAACCAGATAACTATTAATTTTATCTGACTTCCAGAATAGTATTTATTATTTTCGCTGCTGGAACTAAACAGCCACCCCAATTTCCCAATTTGATTATGTATTCGTTTGCCTGATATAAAATTAAGTGAAGAAGTCTTTTCCTATGTATTTATTGAATACCAGCAGTTCCCTTGGCATTGCACAACCAGATGGGGTATTCGTTTGCCTGATATAAAATTAAGTGAAGAAGTCTTTTCCTATGTATTTATTGAATACCAGCAGTTCCCTTGGCATTGCACAACCAGATGGGGTAAGAGAACAAAAATAATAATTCTGCACATCATTAAATATTGCTCGTGGGGTTTAAATTGCAAGGAGAAAAGGGGGGAGAGAGAGAGGTGTAAATCTTTGACAGTTTTAAGTCAAGTACGTACTCTTCGGCAATGGGAGATGGTGATGAACTCCCAGCATTTGATGCATCAGTAACTCTGAATTAAGATGGATTTCCCAGAAATTATCATTCAGATTGAAATTCTGGTTTCTTGATTTGCTTAATAATCAGAGTGTGAAAAACTCATTCAGTGAATGCCTGATAGAAAATGTGGCGCTCCTTAAGCAGTGCTGTGTTTGTGTGAGATTCTTAAAAAGTCACCATGATGAATCTCCATCGTGCTCATTTATCAGAGAGCAGGGGCCGGAAGGACGGGCAGCGCTCTCTGGATGCGCCCGTTTCCAGAGCGCTACGCACGCATCCTCCAGCCGCGGAGGGGAAGGCTCTTCACCAAAAAGCCGTGATTATGTCTGCTTGAGCGGGTTCATTGTGACCGTCTGAATAATGCATCTGGGCCCCTCTGGTGGGGTGCTCTTTGTGTTTTGTTCCCCCAAGAGCCGAAGACAAGTGTGGACCCAGGCATTTCCACTACAGCTCCGTCCCGGTCCCCATGGCGGTGGATGGCCTGATCCAGTCTCTGGCTGGCCCGTCCACCCGGTCTCCTTCTCTGCACTCGGTGTCCAGCCTGGATGACAGCAGTGGCCTCCCCTCACCACGGAAACAGCCTCCGCCCAAGCCAAAGAGGGACCCCACCACGCGGCTGAGCGCATCCTATGAGGCCGTGAGCGCCTGCCTGTGGGCAGTGGCCAGGGAGTCCGCCAGTGAAGGTCAGCAGAGGGAGGGAGGGGGGCGCCTTGTCGGGGACCCGATGCTCTGCCTCCCGGTGTCTGAATGAACCCAGCGGGATCGTTGCCCTAATCTATTTTTAATAGAAATAAGTCCAGTTGTTGGCTTATCAGCAGCTCTTTCACCATTAAATATAAATCCTATGTATTCAGTTCTCTGAGGGTGTTAGGGAAAAGCTGCTCGTATGACATTTCCTTACCGCCCGTCCCCACATCAGCGTCGTCAGTGTGGGCGAGGGCCTCTGACCAGAGCACGTCAGAGTATCTGTCCTTGGCCGGGGAAATGTTCACTGGTCAAAGCCTAAAAAAATTCATCGGGCATCCCTATTGTCACCATCTGATTAAAAACCAGGGAAGAGTGCAACTTTCAGGCAGAGGATAATCACACCGCAACAAAATCCAGTCAGCAGAACTTTGGGGTCTAGCTGAGGGCAGTTTCTGCATCGGCGGCCTAGAAATATTTAGGCAGAAAAGGGGGAAACCAGAGTCTTCTCTCCATGAGATCTCTCATCGACTAGTACATGTGACCGTTATCACTGAATTATTCATTTTTCAAAGAGTGAACAATAGAGGCAGGACGCCTTGGCAGAGCAGGTACCGATTCCGGGGTTATGTATCACCTACCCACAGGTAGGCCCCATCGTAGGCCCTAGGGCATACATCATAAATAAAACAAACGGGATCATCTTTCCTTGTGGGGTTTCCGTTCTCGTGTGGGAAGACAGATGCCCGACACGGTACACAAGTCCATATGTGAAGTATTTTAGCAGATCACGGCTGCAGAGAAGCATACACAGGGTAAAAGGTGGTAGTGCAGGGCGGGGGATGAAACTCTACATGGAATGGCGTGTAGGTTCCACTAGAAAGCTCTACCCGAACATGGGACAGCTCACAATTCCTTCCATAAGCAAATGAGCCAGGAATACAAGAGCGCGGCAAAGCCACACGCTCACCTGTGGGAGAAGATGGGTGATACCACGGGGTCGGTGGAAAGCCCACGGCTCAGGGGCCACGAGCAATGAGAAGGCCCCAGCTACCTACAAAGATGCTTCTTACTGGTCACTAAAAGAAGAATGGATTTTTAAGAGAATATTTATTTAAAAAAAAAGGCCATTACTATTGTCATGTTCGAGTTATGTCATGGTAATACGGAGATGTAGGAAATGTAGGAGACATTCCTGAGTTTGGGGAGAGGGGTGCAAGTGTGTTTCTGACGTCGTGGCAGCAAAAATAGCCGTAAAAGGAGAAAATGGGGTTAGGGAAATCTCGGGAGGACAGGCTTCGGCGGACATAGATGTGAGCGCAGACCCAGTTTTAGAGCTGGGTCTGCGGAGATGCGTGGCCTCCTCCGATGCACCACACCGACCACAAGAGGCTGTAGGCTGAACAGATCATAAACACGCTCCCGGGGCAAGGGGATACATCCCATTTCCAGCCCTACTTTTGGACCTCTGCCCAGAAATTAAGGTATAGAGCTCAAAAAAGTGTGCTGAAGGAAGCTCCCTTTGGTTTATTGGAAGAGGAAGAATGGCATCCAACAGGCTAACCCTGATGAGATGCGGAGCATGTGGAATAGACCCAGGATAGCATCAGAAGCTGGAAAAACAGGAAACAAGATTGAACATTGCAGCCTATGGAAGGTGGTTCCCTGTCCTGATTCGAATGCTGCACACGCGATCTAGAGATTTGAGGAAGTCGGCCCCAGAATAGTCCGTAGCATCTAAAACCTCCTGTGTGTGCCCGTTCCAAAACCATCTGCCCTGGACTTGAGATTCTGGAGTAGTCAGGTGATGCCAACTAGTCACGTCATCGGGAAGGGAGAGAAAGTATTGGGGATGACGTCAAAACACGTCCATTAAGAAAAAGTGACTGGAGAACCATAGGAGAGAAAATATATATGTAAAAGCAGATGACAGGGAATTGCCACTCCTCTGAGGGATCACCAGGCTCTTCAGTCTCGCTGTTTAAAATTTCCTGTTTACAGGAAAAACTTAAGTTCTTGGAACCTAATTTCAGCAGGCATGCGACCGAGGTGCTTGTCGGGGTCTCCCCCGCTGATCACACCCCATGAACTCAGATTTTGGAGGCCAGCCCCAAAGGTGGTGCTTTGATTGCTGTCTACAGTATGTGTCCTTTCTTACAAGATTCCTCACATGGACTCTGCGCCCACCACCACATCTCCTGCCGCTGGAGATGAATTCCTCCATTGAAGCTGCTGATCCGATCAAGCAGGTGTGCTCACTGCTCTTGCAGCATGTATAGCATCAGGAGTCGGGGGCCAGTGGGGGTCTGGTCACCAGGATTCCCAATCCATAACTGCAAGGTGGCGACACCCTCCTGAGATAAACCCACCGTGCACAGGGGCTCTGGCCCCCTTTATGCCTTTGTGACAGGAGCTGAGGTGTCCAGAACAGAAGCCACTAGCCATGTCTGGCTATTAACATTGAACTTCAAATTAAGTGAAATTTAGAACTCAGTTCCTCAGTCATTAGTGACACTGCAGGGGTGTGGAATCTCCAAACATCGCAGAAAATTCTGTCAGACAGCATTGATTCTACACACTTGTACCCCGAGGACAATGCTGAGTTTTTTGCACCCCATAGTACGTCACAAAACTGTCCTCCTTCTGCAGAAGACAGGAGGAAGCTCGGATTGCTATTTAAAATGCTCTGTCAGCCTTGGTTTCATAAGAACAAGGACCACAAGCAACCCAGTCGGTTTCTAACCTGAGCCATTCCTTACAGCTTCTTAAAAAATCAAGTTCAGATTTTCTTCTTTTATGTGGAAAGCTGCTGATTCATCTCTGAAGGTTATGTAGTGAAGGGAGTTCTGATTAGAGAAGGAGAGCCAAGAATCTTAGAGAAATCAATGATTAGATCACGTTAAGCTTTGTGCCCATCCCTTTCCCACAGATTTTCACCCAGCAAACTTGGCCATAATAAAGATGGGCAGTGGAGAGAGCTCATGTTTTTCACCGCCTTTGTGCTTGAAAAGCATGAGGCAATTTTATGAGCCAGTAAATGTTCACACATGTGTGCAAAATATTAGCAAGCTAGGGCCAGCTCTTTGAGAGTGGAGTCGACCCTTGAGCAACACAGGCTGGAACTGTGTGGGTCCACTTATACATGGATTGTTTCTCGATACAGTACAATACTGTAAACGTAGTTTCTCTTTCCTATGATTTTCTGAATAACGTTTTCTTTTCTTTAGCTTACTTTATTGTAAAGATACAGTATATAATACATACGCAAAATACGTGTTCATGGTCTGTTGGTGTTATCGGTAAGGCTTCTGCAACAGCAGGCTATCGGTGGTAGAGTTTGGGGAGCATCAAAAGTTACAGGCAGATTTTCACCCCTAACCTTTGCATTGTTCAAGGGTCACCTGTGCGATTTTTCAAAAGTCTGGGGTTGGTCTTTGCCAACAGTGACTAGGGACAGGAAGAACAGGGCTTCTCCTTCTCCTTGCTAGGGGGTTCCCCAGCTCCCAGCTCATGTACCCCTCTGGAGACTTGATTCTCTAAGCCCACGGTGCAGACTTGCTCCCAGACACGGGGTCACTGGATGGGGAGATTGCAAGAGACAGATTTTGTTAGATCAGCCCTTGCCTCCCCCCCTTTACTCTCCTGTCATGTAATCCCCATACCCACCACCCCTTCAGACTCCAGCAGCCCATTCCTTAGAAATAATACCTTGTGGAATCCGTAATTTTTAAAAGTAAATTGCTGTATAACTCCATTCTCAAGAAGACCATTTATGTGCATAGATACAAGAATAGTTCCTCTCTGTGGCTTAATTTGGAAATAACATTCCATTTCTTTTCTTTCTTCCTGGTCTGGTTTTTATCTTTACTCTAGAATAGCCCTTAACACATAGTAGGCACTCAATAAATACTTATTGAACAAATGCATGTTCTATAAATATATTTCTTTGTACTTCTTCCATTAAAGGATTCGATTCTTTTTTTTGTTTTTTAAAGATTTTATTTATTTATTTGACAGAGCCACAGCGAGAGAGGGAATACAAGCAGGGGGAATGGGAGAGGGAGAAGCAGGCTTCCCACGGAGCAGGGAGCCCAATGCGGGGCTCGATCCCAGGACCCTGGGATCATGACCTGAGCCGAAGGCAGACGCTTAACGACTGAGCCACCCAGGCGCCCCAAAGGATTCGATTCTTATCAGTAAATCAAAATGAGCACAATTTGGCCAGGTTCAAAATGTACCCTTGAGATTTGCTGGATTTGGCCTGTCAGTGTATTTTTTGTAGAAGCCCTGGATTATATTTTTCTATTAGCTGAAATTTGACAGAAATTAGGTATTCCATGAACACCATCCTGAGAATATGTTACTGGATATAGAAGAATAGGATTGTTCTGGAGATGTTTCACAACTTACGACACATGACTCCATTCAACACATAGTAATTGAGTGTACTCCATGAGGCTGGCTCCTCCCAGAGGGCCACGGAGACCAGTGGGGGAGATAAATGGGCAAACAAATTATAAGATAAGCAGAGTAACAGCAAAGAGAGCAGATGGTGTGGAACACAGGGCAAGGAGGCTGACCCTTGTTGGGACCTGGGGAGGGGTCGGGAAGGACATCTCAGTGACATTACGCATGTGGGGTGAAGTCCAATGGGTAAAGATGGGGTAACAGCCAACGTTATGGACTCCTTACACCAAAAAAAAAAATGCTGTAAGGTCACAATGTATCACAGCTCAGTGGAAGCCCTTTTTTTTTTCCCATTTGTATCTGCTTGTACATCGATACTACATTCACTCATGTATGTAGCTGGTCCACCGGCCAGCTAGCCAGCATGTATTTGAGCATCCTTTATGTCCGAGGTCCTGTGCTAATAAGCGTTAAGTTTGCTCTGAAACTGGGCAAAATCACACTGGAAGGATTGGAATACAGTGGATACGTACACACACAGATAGAACTATTTTCTTGATGAACAAGCTTCTCGTTCATTTCTTCTCATAGATTAAATATGTAGGTACCTGGTTTCCAGTGAGAATAGGGCCAAATAACTTGTGTCCTACTCAAAATGGTTACCTAAAAGCCATCTGACATACCTTAGCAAAACTTCGAAGGGCAGGTATTCTGTACAAGAACATTTTTATCTCCTAAGAGAACCTCAACATGATGTAAGTCCCCAGATCGTTGCACGGTAGCTCAGATAAGAGTCAAGTCTGAGAATGTGGGGTTTAACCCTTAAGCTACTGTTACGACACCAGGCCTTGCCTGGAAGGTGTCCTGTGACCATGGGATGTCTACCTGACACCATCTTGATGGAGTCGCAGATGTTTTGCTCATAAATCTTAGGACTCAAAACATTGTTAAGAAAATTCTTTTTTTTGGACACCTGAGTGGCTCGGTCATTAAGTGTCTGCTTTCAGCTCAGGTCATGATCCCAGGATCCTGGGATCGAGTCCCGCATAGGGCTCCCTGCTCAGTGGGGAGCCTGCTTCTCCCTCTGCCTGCCGTTTCCCCTGCTTGTGCTCTCTGTCTCTCTCTCTCTGACAAATAAATAAAATCTTTTAAAAACTTATTTTTTAAAGAAAATTCTTAATATAAGTTCATTGTTCATAGCCCTCTGATCCATATTTGCCAATGAACTATTAGTATTTGTGTGAACACACATGCATGCAGACATGCAGAGAAACAGCCATAAAACCAAATGAGACTTTAATACTCTGTGGTTTTCTAATTGTATTTTATGAAGCCCAAAGCTTTCCAGTTCTCACGCCCAAAGATTCTAATTCAGTCTTCATGGGCTCCTCTGTGTGGTCCTCAGTCAAGGTCCTTCTTGAAGCTGTAGGTGATGGTTGGAATCATCTGAAGGCTAGTCCCTTGCACTCTGGTACCTCGGCCATGTGAGGACTGGGACGACGTGGGCGTCTTTATCTCGAGATGTTTTCTGCACATGGTTTATGCGGTGTGACAGCTTTAGGGGAGCTGGACTTCATACATAGAGAAGCAGTGTGTCAAAGGTACATGATTCAAGAGAGAGGAAGCCAGGCAGCCTCGGAAGTCATGCAGCCTCACGTTCACCGCCTCCCTCCCATCTGTCAGGCGGTCCCAAGGGTGCATCCAGGTTTAAGAAGGAGAAACAGACTCCACCTCTTAATAGGACGAAAGCAACACTATTGTGGCCAATTTTTGGAAAATACAATTCCAATCCACCCACTGGACAAAACAATTCACACCCATCCCACAGATGAAATAGTCACTCCTCTTCCAAACTCTCCAAAGCCTTCTTTCCCTCACCCCACCAGGCCCAGGCCCAAAGTCCCCATCTGGTTGTCTTGGTCAGACCCAGGCTTCCTGGCTGCTCAGGTGGACAGCTCTTCCAGGATGCCCCATTCTATCCGAAGATAGGCTCTCTACTCCCTGCAGTAAGCAGACCCTGGAAGGATGGGTGTGAATGCTCTTGACCGGAGACTTGGGAGCTTGGGAGGCACTCAGCAGTTCCGAAGGACACCTGGGCACAGGCTGCTCGTGGCTTGAGTAGGATTGAGTCCTGGTGCAATGATTTTCCATGGCTCTTAGGCCCATGCTCTGTAATTTTGGCTCACCTTTGAGTTATAACTCCTAATCCACTCGAGGCACCTTTTTTGGGGTTGATAGTTCTCTCAGCCTGCCTTCTGTTCATAAAATTTTGAGGCACCAGAACTCTCCATTTTGTAATGACTGTGCCCCTTTCGGTGCACACTGATAAAATTCCTTTAAAAGCTTTGTGAGTTTCGTGTGAGTCAATCTGTAATCCCCTCCAATGGTGAAAAGCCACAGACACTAACTTTTTGAGACAACCTCTTCTCTAATCTGGGCTCTCTGTGGGAGTTCTGTGGAGCGATACTCTTGATATTCTTAGAAGGCCTGTGGTGTTCCTGCTTGGGAAGGATGCACGAGACACTGCTTCAGATCTTTCTGAGGTCTTGATAAAGGGTTTCAAAGTCATGACCTTGGCTTCATCTTTAGCTAGGTTTTCAGGGAAATGCCCCAGATTTCATCTCTGCCTGGAAGTCACGTCCACTTCAGAATTATCTGCTATCTGGACAGCCGGGCAGTGAGGAGCCATGTTATTTTCCAAAAAAAAAAAAAAAGAGAGAGAGAGAAAGTCCTGGCTCCTTTATAGTTACTAGCTCTTTCTTCAGTGTATGTCTTTACTCTCACATTTTACTAGAGACAGCTAGAATAATCCAGAAGGCAGCGTTCACACTCTGCCTGCAGCCGTCCTTCACTAGATCCTCCAGCTCCTTGAGCATGGTTTCTGTTTTCCACATCATTGCAGGGGACACTGTTGGCAACTCTTCTGCGGTGGCCTAATAAGGGCGGCCTTTCCTCCAGCTTCCAGCATCTTCCTCCCTTTCCTGGAAGCCTCCCCAAGAGCATTCTTGAGGATCACCACGCTTCCGCTCACACTGTCTTCAAGGCTCCTCCGATCTTCCAAAGCTGCTGCCATACCTTTCAAGCTACTTTGTAGCAGCACTCCACGGGACCAATGTCGGCATGGTCCTCTGTCGCTGTGTAACAAACCTCTCCAAACTGCAGTGGCTTAAAAGAACAGCGATGATCCTCTCTCTCCCACTGCTCCGGCAGCTGGCTGGGCTGACCACAGCTGTGGTCAGACGGTGGCCGGCGCTGGAATCATCGAAGACTCAGTTCACTATATATTTCTGGTGTCTAGGCCGGGGAAACCCAGACAGCTGAGGCCTGGAGCAGATGGGGTCGCCTGGCATCTCTCACCTCTACGGCCTTTCCGCCGGTTCTCCACAGCAGGGCTGCTCCAGGGTAGACTGACTTCATGCAGAAAGATCAGGGCCGCCAAGACGCATCCCAGGGGAGCAGGAGTTGGACAGAAGCCGTACTGCCCATGAGCCAGCCTCAGAAGGCAGGTGGCCTCCCCTTAGTCATAGTTTATTCATCAGGGGGCAGTCACAGAGGCCCTGCTGGTTTCAAGGTTCTGGACGAGCATGTGGGCTTGAAAAATATTGTTGAAGCTGGTTTTGGAAAATATAATCTGCCACAAATCCTTTAAATTATTCAAATCTTCAGAACAATTCCATAATACTAATGTTAAAAATTTGGTTCATTAACTTTCTAGAAGCTTATGAGCTGCTCTCTTTTAGCACATTAGAAAGCCTTTGGAATAATGCTTATGAATTACAGAATTGTGCATTTTGGGTATTTTCTGCTCTTAGAAGTTGGCTACTTTGGGGAACCCTGTGTAATGCTGGCTTACAAAGATGCCCAGTGGGTTAGAAAATTAGCTTTGTTCTTTTCCTTTCTCTCTTGGATATCTCCCATTGGATTCATGTTTACAGTGTGCCAGAGTAGGAACTGAGCACTTTCCATACAGTATGCCTCCCTTTTACTCCTCTAAGTTAGTAACTGATAATCACCATTTTGCGTGTGGCGATACTGGAGCTTAGAGAGATGTTCCCAAGACCTCTTTTAAGTTACAGTTTGCACCCTGACCCCCCCAACACATACACATACTTCAGTGACCCCCTTATTGTGGCCTGCTGTTCCTGGTCCTCATGGCATGTATCACATTCCAACATGCGAGAGAATTTACTCATCTGTTTCATTTACTTGCTTTTACTGTCTGACACCTCCCGCTAGGGCAGAAGAAGGTACGGAACATTCCGTCTGTGTTCACGAATGTGTCTCAGTTAAATGCTGCTTGAATGCGCGACTAAGTGAATGACTGCATGAGTGATGGTCGCTCTGGGATCTGAATCCAGATCTGACTCCAGAGCCCTTACTTTTAGTCATGATACCCCACTTGGAGACGGACACCGCTGTAATACATGCATAATGACAGAAAAACCGGGCTGCCTCAGATCACTCGGGAACTCAGCGAAATTAGCTGCGCTTATACTACAAATTCCTTCAGATTAGTAAAATACCAAATTAATGAAATAGTTGAAGATTTTCGAGAAGTTTTGCTACTTCAGCAAAACCTTACACAATTTTCTGAAATTACCATCTCAGTTTCGAGAGAAATTATAGTTAACAAGAACACTATTACAATATATAGTAAAAATATATTAGAAAAAGAAGTCTCTTGGAATTTTTTTTTTGGAATTGTTTTAACATTAACCTTTAATAAGTGTTTTAGGGTCATATTTAAGTGGTTCTTCTCCCTCGTTCATTGTTTTTCTGAATATCTCCCATCTCAACTTAAGAAGTTTCCACCTAGAAGTTTTTTGTTGTTTTTTGTTTTGTTTTAAGTAATCTCTGTGCCCAGGGTGGGGCTTAAATTCTCCACCCTGAGATCAAGGGTCCCGTGCCCTCCCCACTGAGCCAGCAGGACACCGCTCCACCTTAGAAGTTCTTAGTGAAATGTTGCACTCTTTTTTTTTTTTTAAGATTTTATTTATTTATTTATTTGACAGAGAGAGACATAGTGAGAGCAGGAACACAAGCAGGGAGAGTGGGAGAGGGAGAAGCAGGCTTCTCGCCGAGCAGGGAGCCCGATGCAGGACTCAATCCCAGGACCCTGGGACCATGACCTGAGCCGAAGGCAGACGCTTAACGGCTGAGCCGCCCAGGCGCCCAGTGTTGCACTCTTGATTTCCCTGTTAAATGTGTGTTTCTCTTAAGGATTCAAATATGTTGTAAAACTCACCCCAAGCATCGTGTTTCATAAAGTTCTTTTCTAAGAAAATAATCTCTCCATGCACCGTGGTGTTTCTGTTGGTGTTTTGTTCACTGTATACCCCTTACGTTGAGCTCAGGAATTTCCTTCAGGAAGCATCCATATGCCAGTAACTAGCTCACGTGCTTGCTGGCCCTAGTCTTTATTTTCTGGTCTCCAAAGTCGTGAGGATGGGTTCAGCCAACACTTACCTCACAGCTGCATCAGGCCCCAAGCGTTCAGGTCTAGTAGGTTCCAGCAGCAGACCGGAAAGGCCCTTCGCAGGGCTTCCCCGGGAACGCCCCCTTCGCAGGTGGCTGGCAATCCCGGGCGCCTTGCTGCCCGCATGACCCCCTCCCCAACGGGTAGCTGCGGCCTCCAGCTCCAAGATCTGAACAGGTTTCCTGCCTGCCAGTCTGGGGCTCTGGAAGGTGGAGGGAGGCAGGCGGGTGCTCGCGGGGCCCGGGGTCTGGCTAACACCGGCCATCCCTCCGCTGTCCCCCTGCAGTGCTCGCCCGGCCCCGGCCTCACAGCGACGACTACAGCACCGTGAAGAAGGTGCCCCCTCGCAAGCCCAAGCGCAGCCCCAACACCCGGCTCAGCGGCTCCTCGGAGGACATGGCGGGCGCGCGGCGCAGAGGCGGCCCGCGGCGCGCGCCCGGGGTCCCCGGGGTCCCCGCGCCCCCCGCGCCCCCCGCGCCCCCCGCGCGCGCCCCGCCCGAGCCCGAGCCCGAGCCCGAGCCCGTCTACATCGAGATGGCGGGCCGCGCCGGCAGCCCCGAGCAGGCCGAGGCCGTGTACGAGGAGATGAAGTGCTTCGCGCCCCCCGACGCGTCCGCGTCGCCCCCTCTGCCGAGCGACGGGCGGAACCCCGGCTCCTGGGAGGACGGCGACGGGGGCGGCCGGGCCGCCGGGCCCTGCAAAGACGCGTGCGACATCCCGGCCCCTTTCCCCAACCTGCTCCCTCACCGTCCCCCGCTCCTGGTGTTCCCCCCGGCCCCCGTCACCTGCTCCCCCGCGTCCGACGAGTCGCCCCTGACGCCGCTGGAGGTGAAGCAGCTGCCCGTGCTGGAGACCAACCTCAAGTACCCGGTGCAGGCCGAAGGCTCGAGCCCCCTGTCTCCCCAGCGCGCCACGAGCCCAAAAGGCGACGGCGACAGGCCCGCGTCGCCCCTGTCGCCGCCGCCCCCACACTTCGCCTTCCCCCCGGAGCCCGCGGGGCGCGCGGGCCGGGCGGCCGGCCCCGACGTGCCCGAAGCGCCCCGGCCGCCCGGCTCGGCGCCCGCGGGGGGCGCGTGCGGCTCTTCCCCCAAGGCCCCCTACTGCCCCGGGCGGGCGGCCAGCGCCAGCCCCTCCTCGCCGGGGCCCTGCAGCCCCCCGACCCGCAGGGCGCCCGGCAGCCCCCTGGACGAGCTCTCCAGCCTCTTCAGCTCTGGAAGGAGCGTGCTGCGGAAGTCGGCGGCGGGGCGGAGGATCAGGGAGCCCCAAGGTAGGGGACCGACAGCGGGGGGCACACGGAGGTGGGCGTCCGTCTGGGCCTCCGCGGGGTCCGCGGGCTGAAGCGCGCGCGCGCTGCGGGAGGCCGGTGGCTGGCCCTTGGGGCAGACGAGAGCGTGAAAAATCGTATGCGGCCCATGTGGGCAAGGGGGTAAGAACGCACATTTCCGTTTGCACGGAAAGGCTCTGATAGAAAAACACACAGTGCTAAAACTGGGTTCAGCGCGTTTTTATGACTTGCAAGGATTGGAGCAAGATTAAATTTGAGCTGTTGTTCTCTTTTCTCTAATAAGGCTCCCTTCTAACGCGGAACTGGACATTTTGGTGGCATTATCTGGCCGATGCCCATTTGATTCAGGGTTCGCCGTGAATGCCTGAGTGCCCTTCTGTCTGGCTGTCCATCTCACTTCCAGGCCAGGTGTCTGGGGTGAAGACCTGCCCATCACTGCCTTGTACTTGATACTGCTCACCTTGATAGTGCTTTGGGTGAAGGATTTTTCTTCTGTTCACGTACCACCCACGGAGCATTTTAACTCCCGTCTGTGAATTCCTGTATCTTCCCATGGAGCAGCTCAGCCTAAGGCGTGGCTTGCACTGACAGTCCACTCACTTAGTGAGCAAAACCCCCGGCTACTGCAGCCACCGGCTGTTGCCTGTGTAAGAAAAAGAGCCTGTAGTTTGTGTTCCTGTAAAAGCGGAAGATAGCTAACAAAAAGATCCCCATAAGGAATTTTTGCTAACCACATGCCGCTTCATTCAGATAAGGTAACCTTTGTGCCAATGGTGTTGTTTGCCGAAGGTTCGCATAATAATCACCAATGACATAAATCATCTTCCCAGAAAAAACCTCCTAAGGCTTTTATACAAAAGCAAGGTATTTCCCAATGTTCTGTGTTTTGAGGAACAATTACATTAATATAAAGCTTCTTCTCTTTAAGGAAGTTCTAACAGGCCTCCTTAGTCTTGATGCCATTAATACCCACCCCTTCCGGTAAAAGGCAACTATTAACATCCTCGCTTTACAGACAGATGGGAAACTTTGAGGTGAAGAGGTAAAGGCCCCCTCAAGGTCAAGTGGTAGGATTGGAAATAAAATGTTGCTTGATGATGTAACTTTTTATACACACATGCACTTGCTGTCTCTCCAAAAGAAAATATATAAACATGTTAGCTTTCATCATTTGATTAGGAAAATTACTTTTCCATTTAGGAAAATTAGAAAAACTCTAGAAATAATCTAGAAAGCAATCTGAATAAGTGAAAAGTAGATCGAGGTAACAACACTTAGCAAATGAATAAATAACCTACTCCCTATTTATTCTTCAGATAAATATGCCAGTTGTTTGTTTTACTAACAATTTAAGTACAGAGCCATTAATAGATGAAATTGTCTTTGTAAGTAGAAGAATGTTTGAATTTCACAAGTCATATATTATATTTGAAGGAACAAAATGGAATCTACGAGAAAAGCATTAAATGCACAAATTAATATTTGCTTTTAGAACTAAAAGTTAATTAAAACCTCATAAAGCTCATTTTACCGTAGTTAGGAATTGGGTGAATTCTTCTTGACTCTATTCAGGAAAGTGAAGTGAATGGATTTCTAGACACACCTTGTCATCTGGAAATCCCTGAGCTGAGGACTCAGTGTAGTGAGAAGTACAGTGGGACCTCCAGGCATGGTGCGTGAATTTGCTAATTATATTTCCCTGTGGTGGAATAAGCCAGTATTTGAGAACATGTATCAAAACCTCAAGTACAGTACTGTTAGTTCAAATCTAAAATTATAAAATACCTGTTTTTCTACCGTGGGCTTTTACAAAACACTCTTTGTTTGAAAAAATTGGCTTTAGTCACTTACGACTTTCTCATAAATACATGAATTGGCAACTTCTGCCCCAGCACGGTAGCTGTAAACCAAAAATTTAACAATACGAGACCAGGTCATCCTCACACACCAGATTACTGGAGCTCCAACTCCACATTTGAGAACTTGGTAATTCTTGATGGTCCGTGATGTGGGAAATAGGCTTGTGCGTTTGCATGGCATGTTCTCATGGGATCTTATAGGTTGTTCTTTTAGAATAAAAGGGGCTAAAGATAAGATGTGGAAGAGAAAAGGTCTTCATGCTGAAACTAATCACTGGAGCTGCTATATGATGATTAAGGTTTACACAGTTTGATCCTGAAGTCAGTAATCCATTTTCTTCTGAATGAATTGAATGGCTCTTATTAATGATTTACGGTAGTCTTGGGATTTCTTCCCTTTAAGGCTTTAAATCGTCTACTTTACCCTCTTTATATTTAAAGATGTTCTTATTTTCACCTGAAATGGCTTTCTTACCAAATAATCCAGTGGGCGGCTAATTCACCCTCCAGGCACCTAAATTAATTACAGCTCATTTCTTGGATTTGTGGTCTGGGGAAATTGTTCTGCAAATTTTGCAGAAGCGTTCAGGATATTCCCCTCGCTTCTTTGGAAAGTGACCTTGAGGAGATTACACTGCTCCCTATTACCCTGCTGTGGGCATTTCCAGTTAAAACAGAAAGGACAATGAGTTGTGTGTAGTAACGAAGTCATGAAGTCCTATGGTGTGTAATTCTGCTCCATCACTATTCTGCAGACTTAGATATAGGACTTCACAGATATTATCTTCCCCCAAACGGTTGATTTTCTATTGACTTGAGGGCATGTGACCTGAGGCATATGAAGTCACTCAGATTCTAAGAATTCAGGATGCACGCGTGCAGACAGAAGGATGCGGATGGTGATGGGCCCACAGCCCCAGAGGAATGATGCTGACAGCCAATGACTGTAGTGCCTACTGGGCAGTCATTGTTTCCATGACCCATTTAATTCTCTCAAGACGAGAAGCTCTCTGCTACTATGATCCCCATTTCACAGATGGGAAAAAATGAGGCACAGAGCAGACCCCCTTGCTCTCAGCGCCATCCTACTATGCGCGACATCACATGACTCGAGTGCAGTGATTCTGCTGCAGAAGCAGTTCTATCGACCAGCACGGTGGTGCCTCGGACAGCAGGAAACAGAGGACAAGGGTTTAAACGTTCACGTTTGCTTGCCTGAGGTACAACAAGTCGGGGTCCTAGAGTTGGGGTGAAGAAAACAGTTTCACAAATTTAAAATGCGAAACATGTACGTGACAGCTTGGGAGTATATATACAGTTTTGGAATAGCGTATGTGGGCCACTTGGCCCTTAACGTTGAGAGTGACTAAATGTTTAATTACCTATGCCTTTCTAGATGCAGTTATCCCACTCGGTCACAAAATGTTTTTCATCTGATAGAATATGACTAATATTATGCCAATTATTTCTAGTTGCTTCGTTTCAAAAATCGTGAGACCTAATTCGAATGGAAGGAGAGATTCATTGGCTTGTGTAGGCCACTAGGGTGCTCCATTGTTCCAAATGGTATCCCAGGGTCCGGTTGCGTTCATCTAGAACATGAAATAAAATGAGCATGTCATTCTCCACTCATTGAAAAGACCAGGCTGATAGGACTTTGACAAAAATGCAGCACACCTCCGACATCTGGAGAAGGAAGGAGGAGAGCCCGGCTGAATTAAGAAAAAGTCTGATTTGCAGAATATTTTTACAAAAATTGTTTTATTACTTTTGATATTTCTCATCCATAGTTTATAAGATATAAATAGGTGGTTAAAAATGATGTAAATAACAACAAAAAATGTACAGAATTTCTTTGCATATAGATGTTTATTAAATACCTATTTGATGAAAACCTACCTGAAAAAAAGCAGCTTGACATATGACTGTATTTAATAGACCTAGCCCTTGAGGTATTTTTACTTAAAGAAAATCACCTAAGCCAAATGGAAATCACTGTTCATTTCAAATGCTTTATTTTATTGCATACACATTCTGAATAAGAATATTTTGAGTTTTAAATCAGTGTTCTATAGCTGAACTTTCACAGTTTAGTATTTTATCCCTTAGGGCCATTTGTTTAAAAGGGAGTTCTTTTTACAGTTGGCCTTATGGAAAATTTCAAACATACGCAAAAGTAGAGGGAATACATGAATGAACTCTCTCCATGGCCAATCTTGCTTCATCTCCAGTCTTGCCCACCCACCTTGTTCCCCACTGGACTATTCTGAAGTGCATTCCATTGTCCAGTCAGTTTATTAATAAATATTTACAAATACTTAATTTAAAAAGTCCTTTAGAAAAAAATAAAAGATTTACTACATCACCTTAATTTGTCCAGACCAGTGGATCCATTTCAGCCTTCACTGACCTGAGCCTGAGGCTCCTAAGAGAAACCCGCTTCTGGAAACCAGGGCATCATTTTTCACGATAGAGACAAAATGATTCTCAGGGTTTAGCTTTCTACTGAAAGAACACTGGCCTGCGAGATCTTCTACATGGGCTTCGAGGGCAGCCCCTGAGGTGGGCAGCTGGTGCAGGCAGCCCCCCGTACTACCACAAAAGATAAAATTAAAAAGGGTGGATGTCTAAGTATTACACCCAAACAGAACTAAAAGACCAACGTCGCAAAAGACATACAGTTGCTTCTGAAATCAGTATTTTATGAGGTTTAGATGCTTCCACGCCAAGTTAAGTAGCTGCTTATTCATTGTTTAGTAACAAGAAGAATGCTTTAAAATCACTGAAATGTCATGAAATGGCCGGCAGAGGTCTGACTTGCTCGAGGGCGATGCCTGTGAGCTGCCATTGTGTCCTTGTGTTTGAAGCACAAGTTTGGACACCATCTTCATTCATTCTCTGCCTCATGCTAGTGAGATCACAGCAGAGGAAACTGCTCTGTTTCACGCAAATCTCGACCTCCCAGAATGGGATGCAGAGCTTGGCATCCCATAGGCTTCCTGCCTCTATGCGGGTTCTTCTAGCACTTTGTCCTGTGCAGGGGCTGCTTGTCTTCCTCCCTCCCTGCTCGGTTTCTCTCCGTCATGATTTATTTGGGGGGAGGGCTTGAGATGGGGGGGGTGGCCTTGAGATGGGGGGGTGGCCTGAGGCATCTTGAAAATCATGAAGGGCGTGGACAGACAAGCACATAGTTTACTGATGTGTCTGCCTTCCTGCCTCAATAAGAGTCTGCCTCCCATGCAAACAAGGCATTCCTCTGCATTCTGGAACAATTTTGAGTCAACACTAAATGTCCCTTATTTTCCAAATGAGTAAGTCCTTTGGAAAGATGAGCTTAACACCCCAGAGAAGCAAGTTCTCTGTCTCTCACTAAGTGGCTAGGAGGCAAGGATGTGCTGTGTAGGTTTTCCCCGTGCAAATGAGCCCGAGCTTTGACAGGAGGAGAAGCTACCTCTGTGTGAGAAAAGGACTGTGTTCACCAAGTTCTCAGCCCCTCTGCAGTAACAGGGAACCTCTGTATTTGGGATGTGTTTGCAGTGTTTCTAATCTCCCAAATCATACTTAGCTCATCTCCACTTAGAAATAAGCTTTCATTTTTAATAGATTGATCAGTAGCCAAACTTACCTACGTTAACAGCACAAAGCTCTTTGTCTTCTATATGAATGGGACAGTTTTTTTTTTTAAATGTCTAATATTTGTTGTGAACGTTTGTGACCTTCTTCTCGCAATTTATAGCACCTTCTCTTTATAAGTGCCCAAGAATTCCTCCAGGGCTGTTGTGCAACTGGGGGCCCGTAACGGACTTGCATTAACTCGCAGAGCTAATTCCCTAATACATTTACCTAGTGGAAGCACGGGGCTTGCTACTGGGAATCGAGAAATGGAGAAATTCGTGTTGTCCCTGCTCTCTCACCGACTATAGGACACAGGCGGGTCCGTCCGGTTTTGGTGAGTGAAATTCTAGTGGAGGAGAGAGGCTTTAGCCGAAGGGTCATAAACCACCGGTGGGTCCGTAATTGAGCTCCAGGTGGCCCATGAGTCCAGTGCTGGGCTTGTTCCTGATTTGGTGGAGAGGCGTCATGTGTGCATGGGGACATGTGAGCTCAGGGTACACGGGCCCCATTAGAGCACGGGAGTGAAGGCTGCCGAAAAGGCAGAGAGAGAACAGAGGGCACTCCTTGCCTTGCATGGGATCAGGGCAGGGCGAGCTTTCTACCTGGAAGGTCCACAACACAGCTCTGAATGCGCTCCATTGTGTCTCCTCGCCACGTGGGAGTTCAGCAGGAACTCTTCGGATCTTCCCCAACAAAGACTGCAAAGAGCCGGAGGAGGGGGATGACCCAGAGGGTTAGTAGCACTTCTGGGTATGCGCATATGACCTCGTGTAATGGAAAATACTCGGAAATGCGATGGAACATTTGTTAATGGTATTCTGTTAATAATATTAATAGCCGACGTCTGTGAGTGGTTCTTTCCTGTTGGCCAAGCACGCAGATGTCCCCAGACCCTCGGCCCTGTGTGAGGCGAGTGAAGCAGGTGCTAGCCTCCCCCTTGGCTAATGAGCAATCTGAGAGTTTGAGGGATTAAGTGACTCTCCCATAATCACAGGAACTAACCTATCCCAGAGTCAGGAATCAGACACGGCTCCTTTCTCCGAAACTCGGGAGAAATTTCTATTTCTGTTCCGTGAGGCCATTCTCAGTCTCCACAAACGATTACAAATTTTAACTGCTACAAAGTCTCTGTCTGAGAGAATCATCCCTTTCTGAAGTTAAATGGAAACTCATGACCAGGGAAAGATATGGGAAGAGGGCATACTCTGTCTTTTCAGTGATTTTCAACAGCCCCCATGATTGGGATGGGAGAAAGACATTCGAAAAAGCCTCCATCATTCGCCTCTTGGTGACGTTCTAGACAAAAACCAAAAACAATAGCAATTCATTAGTTTCTGAATTATGTCAATCTGGAAACAGAGATGCAGGTAATAGAAACACGTCTGGACCAAATACTCTTGTCCGGCTTCCAGTCCTTGCCCCTCAAGCAGGATTTGTTGGGGAAATATTCAGCCCACAGGTCTCATGACCGTGGATGTCCACTGGACCATGCTGCTCTGTTATCCTTTGAAACCCAGGAGCAAAACCAAGCAGAGGATGGTGACAATTAACTATGTAGATCAACCCGATCAAAAAGTAACCTTTGAGTCATGTGAATTATATTGGGAAATTACCTGAACATATTAGCTGTGAATCCATAGCCACTAGCCTGCCACTCTTAGCAGAGATATGTGTCTTGCATAAATAGCTCGTCGTTTCTGAAATGAGCCAAATGCAGCCGAGAAACCATCACAACTGGGATGTTCTATGATGCGCTGTCAGCGGGAGAAGAAGCTATTGTACCTGGAATTCTGAAGAAGAAGAAGAAAGAAAGAGGCAGTCTTTTCAGAAGTGGATTATCTTTCATAACCAGTAAATATTTGTCATGCTATCAACCCGTTAAAGCAAGCAGCTATTGGGTATTGTGGGTCTCTATACGGGATTGTGAATTAAACTCCCACGGGGGGCTCCGAAGAGAAGCCCGGTGCTTTATCTTGTGAGGCACTCAGCAGCTCTCCTTAAGCAAGTTAAGAAAGACCTTCCTGACAATCTGCATCTCATTATTGCTACACAATACAACATCCTGGGGTTTTCTTCCTTTTGTGAAGAAACGCTTAAAAGCAACATGGTGCGTGGAAAGTTTCCCTAAAGATGGGCTGGATTGGTGCCATGTTCTCTTTCTCCTTAAGAGTATTGGCAGAGGAAAACCTATTTCTTAATTACCTACCAGTGTTCGGGTCCTTTATGCCAACTTGAATCATTTTTATGGTTAATCCTCAGATTAGCCTAGAAAAGCTCACACTACCTGAGAGTTAGCTCTGTCCAGTATCACTTTATCCAGCCCTCCGTTCCATGAGTCCACAACGGTCACCTAGCATCCACTGTGTGCGAAGCGTCACAGATTTTTTTTTCTACTCTGGCTTTTACTTCCATCTTTTTCTCGTTTCTCCTTGAAATCTGCAACGTTCGTACCCACACACATTTGCAACTACTGGCCTATGTTAATCGTAATAAGACAGCAAACAACCTTGTTCCATTTGCTCCCCACTCAGGTGACTAGGTCCTCAAAAGCGCAGGGTCCAGACAATGGCAGGCATGAGCTAGATCTGACATTACACAGATTTACATCAGAACACTCACTGTACCTCAATGCCCGAGAATTTGTACATTACCCAGAATTGCTGAGAAATCTATTTCTTCTTCACACCCAAAACTCCAGGCTCATCATCAAACCTAATTTTTCAAAGGAAAATTTCCTTCTAAAGAATGGAAGAACTGACATATATACACACTGGGTACAGGGGGGTATTTCCCAGGCAAATGTGTGCATCTGGGATTTTGGTTTAATTGTTCTTTGATGTGTAAAGATGGACAATCCACGAAGAAGTAAGTGTGAGAGAGAAGATGTGGGCAAAGCAGTGGGGGAAAGCCACGAGCCCTACAAAGGCATTTCCATGTTACTGAAAAGGGAACCAAAGCTCCCAGCTATTAAATTACCTTCTGACGTCACCTCCGTTTGCTGGAGCTACATTTGCTTAAACTGTTCTCAGGTGAGATTACCAGCCGATGGGGCCAGGCTAGATTTCACAGCAGGATGGAGGGGACACATCAAGGTACAAACACCTGACTTAAAGCGGGGGGGGGGGGTGGCGCGCACCCATGTATTTCCACCCACTTGCATGTCCTTTCTTAGGGAAGCAACCAGTGCCCAGCCCCAGATCCTCTAGAGCAAAAGGGTACTTATTTATGTATTTTATTTTCTTGAGAATTGGATTGACTCAATTTCGTTTCTTGGTATTTAACTACTTTTCTATATAGCTAGTAAGAGAGTCCTTTTTGGATTTTTTAATAGATAAATTGCTTTAAAAATAACTCCTGAAACACATAATCTACATTGCCCCATTTCAGGGACATTAGCTTGCATTCCAGGCTTACCGTGTTGTTCCAGTGCCTTCTGGCCACCCCTGATCGCCTCCGCATACACCTGAGCACAACTAGAGGTTTATTGAATCACCTGCGTGTCATACAAGACAGTAAAACTCTAATTGTTAACATTAATTCACTGGTGTAGTTGTGGTGTGCAGGGAGGGGGTCTCCCTCGTTCACTTATGGAGCCTTGGAATTGTGTCTAATTTCCAGAGGCTGAGGAGCGACACGGGACAGAGGCACTGAGCTCATGTTTGGTGATGAGGGATCATAAAAACGCCTTTCTGATCTGATGATTATTAGAAGACCCAGCAATGTGGTTCAGCTGCCAATCAGAGAGCATTTTCACTGCTGTGAGGATTGAATCCATCCTAGGAACCCTTTGTAATGATTTTAGGAGAAATGTTCCTTTTTTTTTTTTTTTCTCCAGATAATAAAATCATTCTATGACATGGCCCCAAAACGTGCAGTTCTTCTCAGGACTTAAGAAAAATTAGAGGGACACCTGGGTGGCTCAGTTGGTTAGGCAACTGCCTTCGGCTCAGGTCATGATCCTGGAGTCCCGGGATCGAGTCCCGCATCGGGCTCCCTGCTCAGCAGGGAGTCTGCTTCTCCCTCTCCCGCTCCCGCCTCTTGTGCTCTGTCTCTAAAATAAATAAATAAAATCTTAAAGAAAAAAAGAAAAATTAGAGGTTAACTCCAGGCAAGACGGTTCAACTAGCAATATTTTGTACTGCTGTTTGCCTGATGTTTTCAAAGAGGTTTAGAAAGATCAAGTAAAAAGGGCAAGCTTCACTCATTTTTTTTGTTTATTCTAAAAATGCAGCAAGGATCTGTTTTGTGCCAGACATTGTACCAAGAGGTATGGATTTTTAAAATAAAATGTGGGGTCTGTTCAGAAGCAGCTCACAGCAGGGAAACATGAAAACTCCAGTGTATCCAGGCGGTGAGAGACAGTTTGCATGAAGACACGATTTGGGTGTCACAAAACACTACTTAGCCTCAAAGCTTGTGAAATCCTGCGTTTTTATTCATTTGGTTCTATTCTCCTTCATCTTTAAATGCTTATCATGACCCACTAAACTGATTTTCCAGCCTGTAAATATATCCTTTGGAACACTGGTCTAGAAGGTGGGATTTGAGACCAAACACGAGGAGAGAAAGAACCAGGGCGGGAGGACCCTGGTCCCCATGCTAGGGACCAGTCTGTGCTCCATCCTGCACTATGATTATAGGGTTTTGCACAAGGCATGGTGACATAATCAAGTTGTATTTTGGAGTAACTCCATTACGGTATGTGGAAAGGACAGATGTCTCTCTTTGATTTTTCTATATTCATTTAAATGGAAACATACACACTTTAACAATGATTAATGAGGGGCGCCAGGGTGGCTCAGTCGTTAAGCATCTGCCTTCGGCTCAGGTCATGATCCCAGGGTCCTGGGATCGAGCTGCGTGTTGGGGTCCCTGCTCCGCGGGAACCCTGCTTCTCCCTCTCCCACTCCCCCTGCTTGTGTTCCCTCTCTGCTGTGTCTCTCTCTGTCAAATGAATAAATAAAATCTTTTAAAAAAATGATTAACGAGAGATGCTTAGTTGCAGGGTGTATGGTGGTTGCCCATTTAGTGGTTTCTTTCTTCTGTAGTGGATGAAATGAGCATCCTTTTGAGATGCAGGTTCAGCCTCGCCCCACGGGGTCCCAGGTGCTCCTCCCTTCCGAGTACCTGATGTCAGCACTGTGATATGTCGCTGCGGCAGCTCAAGGGAAATGCCCTCACATGCACATATGATTTGGAGGCATAAGGAATTAGTAGCACCAACCAGCCTGCCCTTGGTAAAGGATGCAATCCCAGAAGCTACCAAAAACACAGTCCATGTGGCTCATCAAGAATTTTGACAAGAATTTAAATCTATATAGATACTTCTATTTTTTTATTTCATTTTTTAAAAAGGTTTTATTTATTTATTTTTTAGAGAGAAAGAGAGCACAAATGGGGGGGAGGAGCAGAGGGAGAGAGACAAACAGACCCCGCACTGAGCAGGAACCCTGACGCGGGGCTCGATCCCACGACCCTGAGATCGTGACCTGAGCTGAAACTGAGAGTCAGACGCTCAACCGACTGTGCCACCCAGGCGCCCCTATATAGATATTTTTAATTTGTTACTGAAGGCCTCAGAGTTACTGCTCTCAGGTGGGATTGTTCCTCGAGAGATGAGCGGGGGACCACCCTATTGCTGTTAAAATATTGAAATGTCCCAGTAGGAGCTGGACATGACTACTGTTCGGGGCCTGCGGGGTCCCGAGAGCACCCCCCACCCTCCACCTGGGTGTCCTGGCCCCAGGCCTGTCCAGTTTCTCCCCAGTTAGATGTTAACACAACAGGCTTAAGGTATATGGTTGGTGCCTCTTCTTTTGGCCCCCGCCTGTGCCCTTCTGGTTATTAGTATCTGAGGTGGGTACATTTTGTGATTCCTCCTGAACAAAGATTTTGAAAAGACTCCGCATACATCACTGCCAATTTTTTTTTTTAACTTTCGATGATTTTAGTCGTTCTCTCTCACCTGCTGCAACCACACCAGTGAAATTAGTGTTCACAGCTAGAGTTTTCCTGTCCTGTGGGACCTGTGTGTGAATCAGCAAACCTCTGGTTGTGCTAAAGGTGTATGCGGAGGAGATCGGGCGGGGGGGCGGGGGGGCAGCAGGGACTAGAGCATCGTGGCTAAGGCTGAATGCAAGCTAATATCCCTGAAATGGAGCAACATAGATCATATTTTTCTTAAGGACCAAAGTAGTTATTCTTAAAGCAAATCATCTATTAAAAAGCCAAGAGGGACTCAATTACTAGCTATATATATAAAAGTGACCAAATGCCAAGAAACAAAATAGGCTCAGTATAATGCTCATGAAAAATAAATAAATAAATAAATAAATGCCCTTTCAGGCTCTCTAGGATCTGGGGGGTGGGTACTGGTCATTTATGTAAGGAAGGATGCATGCCCTGGTGCAGGTACGTGGAGCTCCTCTGTGTTGGTCTTGAGATGCTAGGCATCGCTAGCTCACCGTCCGTGATGCCATGCAGGTGTTGCAAATACTACAGCTTCCCCATCAGAGAGCAGAGGATTATCCTCCTCACTTTTGCTTTCTGGAGAAAGCGGGGAGGACCCATTCACCCAAACGAAAGCTGCCCAGGCTGCCTGAGCCGCCTCGCAGGCTCTGCATTCCACGACTCCTGGATTTACATTACCACCTGGCACTCAGGAAATGTAAAAATAACAGCAATATAAATAACCACATGACCTATGAAATTATACATGAGGAATGGGTCTCCGAGCCAGGCCGGCGTGGTGTTTAGATGTTGCATGTCCAGCTAATTATAGGAGAGGCGAGCTCCCCGAGTACGCGGAGAGGGAAGGAATTGGCGTGATTTGTTTCCCATTATGGCAGGGACAGAATAGATGGGCACAAAAGGATCCAGTTAGTTAAATTTAAAAGAAAATTGGCACAACATAATTTTCTGTGCATTTTTTGGGTTCTAAAAACCTTATTTATACTGACAGTCATTTTTTAGCTTTACTATCAATACATTCTTCCCCTGCTCGGCACATATGTTGTTGAAGATATCACTCTATTTCCTGATTCAGTTGGCGTTTCTAGCGCAAACCCTCTCCTTGCACTTGGCAGGGGAGTGGGTAGCAGGAGTTAGGAGTAGGGGACAAGGAAGCATTTCCATTCTACCCCACTTAACCCAGAAGATAAGTGTTGGTGGCACTTCCTGCCGCAGAAGAACGCCCAAAACACAACTCAAGAGGAATTTTGATGTACTCAAGAGTGGCGATTTCTGAAGGGTCATTATAGAGTAGGAAGGTGTGCTGGGGACTGGCGCTAGCCTTTTAAGGTCAGTAGCCTTGAGCAGTTATGTTTTCTCAACCCACCCATGCTTTGTGATTGCTAAGGTGCTCTGTTTTTTCTGTTTCTTAAGTAATGGGTTCCTATAGAAATACAAGCAGACTGTGGGATGTGGCTGTGTCCTAAGGGTAATCGCACGGAAGCCTGGTGTTCTGTCCCCAGGGCCCCCTACTGTTATACACTGAAGCCTGCTCTTGATACATTTCTGCAACTATAAGCAAAGGGACGACGAAGTCCGATTCACATGGCTTGGGGTCAGTTAGACGTGCGCTGTACAAAACACGCAGCGAGCGCCCCTCCGTGTGAGTGGACGCACTGTAGTCAGACCCCCTCTGCTCCTGTCTCATGTCTTGTGTCACAAGCCTGCACGGGGCTAGGGGTGTCTGTCTGCTTGTTTGAGGTTAGGATCAGACAAGGTCTAGGTGCATCCTTACACCTGACGTCTGTCTTTCTCTGAGACAGTAGGCCCTGTGTTCGGGCAATGCTAGCGTGTATTTTTTAAAAAGTTTAATTCACTTCCTAGAAGCTTGTTATAGCAGAACGCAGGGCAACGTGGGGGTGCTAACTCCTTATTTGTAGTTCTTCCTCACGTGCGATAATGTAAGATTTTAGAAAAATCAGAGCTGTAAGAGACATTGTTCCTTGTAACTCACACACGAGCTGCCGATCTGGGGCCTAAGTGATCCCATCCAAATTTAATTATGCACCATCTATGTGTATCTGTAAGCACAGTCTCGCTGTAACTCCCAAGTTTTAGGAACAAGAACTTGAGAAGTAGCAGGACTATGCCAGCCACGTCTCTCAGTGTTTGTACCTTTCCTTAATGCCAAAGAGGAAAAAACAAGCGCAAACCCTCCGTGCAGTAGCCTTCCTGGAGAGGAATTTTCCTATAGAGTTGCGGAATGAATTAGAGCCAGCATGAGTAATGAGTTTAAAATGTATTTTCACATTTTTTCTGCCTTGCATAGCACTCTCAGTATTAAATCAGTCAAACAGCAATAGTTTGTTTTTCTCCTGCGTTATGAAACCTGGATCCTGTCTCCCATGTTTCCAAAATACACTCTAAAATTATCTCAAGTTAAGGTAACCAAGAGAGAAATGATGTGTTTAAGCATTCTTCTTAAAGAAACACTCTTTTGTTCATTCCTCACTCATTCTCTGCGACCTTTCTTCGGCGCACTCTGCTGTCAGCCTCCCTCTCCCCTGCTGCCCCCCCGCCCCGATTCCGAGCCCACACCTGCCTGTTTGTGTCCACTGTCACTGTGCCTCGCCTTCCACTGCCCCTCTCCCCTGCAAGAGGTCTCCCTACTAAGGGATGCTTGAGTCTCTCCCACACACTTTCTTTTCGGTCCTAGTAGATGCTGTGGCTCAAATAATTGCCACTCAATTTCACCCTTGGGCATGCGGCTGTCACTTGAAGGTCAACATGCACAGCCCCAAACTTGTCCTGTGTCCAGGCGCCTCGCTGGTGTTGACTTAGTCCCTCAGCTCCAGGAGACCCGTAACGCGGACCTCCCTGACCACCCAGGCCTGCCTCTGCCTGAGTCTAAATGCTCCCTGTTCCTGTCTCTGAGCTCTCCTCCAGCCTCATCCAGCTGGACACGTTTTTGCTGGAGCAATAGCATTTTAGAAAATGCAGTCTTTACGTTATGCCCTTACCTAAGTAGTGGCCGGCCACCGCTCTGGTGGCGCTGCATGAGCTGTAGACGCGCAGACTTCCCAGGGCAGAGCGGGCGGCGCCAGACTCCCCTCTGCTCTCCTCTCCACTCCTCCCCTCCTCCCCTCCTCTCTCACCTCCGCTCTTCTCCTCTTCCTTCCCCTCTTCTCTTCTCCTCTCCGTCCTCTCCTCCCCTCTCCTCTCTGAGCAGAAAGGCTTTCCCGACCAGCGTTTTTTTCCAAACATTGGAGCTTACACCATGGGGGCAGGTGTGGGGTGTCTTTAAGAAAAAGAATAAAAATGACAAACATTTAGGGAGTGAATGGAGCATTTATTTAAAGATGAGGAAACGAGCAAAGCACACATTGACCGAAGCTGTCTTCTGCAAGCATTGACCGACTGGCGCTTGGGCCTTGGATGTGGCCTTGGCCAGTGAGGGTGGGGTCCGCGACCATCACTCGATAGACTCCTGGTCAACCCACCTCTGCCCATCTCTAGGCACCAAGATGCCAGAGCCAAGACTTGTCAAACTGATTGCAGTTTTCTGAGATTAGAGGTCGCAAAGCCATGTACAGTAAGATTTTTAAAAACTGAGCATGCATGAACCGTGCATATCGGTGGGACAAGGAAGAAATATTTATCAGTGATAATTGGCAGCACAACAGTGAAAACCTGAATGCACACTGTGGGTCAGAGATAGATTTCAAATATCCCAAAGTCCTTTCTTCCCCTCATGTTAACACTCAGGTGGAAAGCAAACAGCTCTGGCCCTGTGAATATGTAGGAAATTTTCACCTCGCACAATGTGAAGTTTTCCTTTCCTTATAATTTTAAATAAGTGGAGATTAGAAACGCAAAGGTATGTTAGCAGTGGAAGTCCTTTCATGTTTCCAGGAATCTCCTGTGAATGAGGAGAAATGGTTACTGAGATTTTTCCATAATCATTCACATGGATTCTTCAGTTGAGTAAAATTGTCAACTATGTTAATTGCAAAACATGTAGTTTCCTGTTAGAAAACAAGAATTTCTAGAGCAGTTTGGTTGTGATGATTCGTTTATTCTGTTTTCCCTTTCTTTCAACAAAGATTTTCTTGAGCGCCTACTGCGTGCAGGCACCTTCCTAAGCTCCCACGTGGCACTTGCGCTGATTTGTGCCCGCACTCCGGAAGGGGCGCGCGGGAAACAGACGATGGGGATGTGATACGTCCGCAGTCAGAAGGACCACCTAGGAGACTAAAGCAGGGAGTGGGGACAGAAATTGAGCTGCGGCAGAAAGAGGTGCCATCCTCTAGAAGGTGGTCTGATTTGAACAGAGCCTGAACGACACGCAGAGCTCCGGGCTCTCTCTGGAGAGTGGGATGCGTTCATGGAGGGCTGTCAGGCCCACGTGGCAAGGGGGAAGTTGGAAATGAGGTCCAAGGCGAGCAGAGTATCAGGTGATGGAAGGTCTCAGCCCCGGGACGCCTCTGGGTCTCAATGCAAATGAAATAGAAACCACTGGAGAGACTTGAGTGGGCACATAACATGATCTGACTTAGGTTTTAAAACAAGGTTTCTCAGCCTCAGCGTCATTGGCATCCTGGGCAGGAATTCCTCATCCCGGGGTCTGGCTGTGCATTGCTGGGGCCTCACAGCACCTCGACCTCTACCCACTAGATACCAGTAGCAACCCCCTCCTCCCGGGTGAGGACTAGCAACAGCTCCAGACATGGCCAAATGTCCCCCGCCCGGGGCGGGGGGGCAATATCACCTTCTATTGAAAACCAGTTTTCAAAGGATCACACCCACCCAGTGTGATATTTTAGTTATATATATTTAAAAAAAAAAAAGAACACACCAAAGCTGAAATTCTTCCTGTGTTCGCATTTAGAGATTTGTTAGAACTCTCCCACTAGATTAAGATTCAACTTAACTGAGTCCACATTGCATACTTGTATTTAACAATCATACCCTAGGGTAAAGGCCAAGGCTTTATCTTTGAGTCAGATCCCAGGGTGATTCATTCCTCCCATACCTGTACAAACAGCACTGGGCAGGGGTGACAGAGAAATCCTGTTTACAGGCTGAGAGAAAACAGCGCAGGTATTCAGATCGACTCGTGTTGTGGAGCACCCAAGGGAAGGATGCCACGGAACTCCACAAACCACTGATTACACAAGACGCGGAGATACAAAGTGACTCAGACATGCCTTCGGTCTTCCTACAGGATTTCACAGCACACACTCCTCTACTTGTTTGTTTAGATTCACTCAGACTCTCAAATACTGTCCTTTGGTGTGACTGTGACGGGCTTTTCTTCCCCCTCAAAATTCCAGCGGCCACTGCTTGGAGGCATGAAGAGGCCTCACGACTTTGTTTGCTCTGGATCATTCCCTGTAGGACTCTCCATGAAGTACGCATCTCGTGTGCGTGCTGTTGTAACTGAGACTGCCTCCAACTCAATACCAGCGTCCTCAGGATTTTTTACAGTTGGAATTCCTTCAGTGCCCGAGTTCCACACCCAGTGAGGAACATCGCACCCGCTTATGGGCTAACCTGACCCTTCAGAGCAAAATCAAACCGTGGAGGGTTTCTGCATTCGCCCCTCGTTGTGGCTGAATCGAGGCATTGACAAGTCAGGGCACAGGCGCTCCGGCGTGTTTGGATTTCACTTGCAGCCAGGCTGTCAATGAGCAGAAGCTGACCAGAATTCAGGAAGCCAAGAGCCATCCCCGCAATTGATATTCATGAGGAAGGAGAACCCTAAAGCAGAGACGTCTCTATCGATGTCGCAACTCTAGTTGGGTGGCTAGAGTACAATGTTCAGCCTCCAGTCCCCAGTTCATCACCACTGAGGCACGCGGATCCAGTAAAGCCACGGAAAAGCAGCTGCATTATCCTTTAGATCAGCAAATGAAATGACGGAACGTTTTACGCAGACGGGCCAAGTGTAGGAATGAGTGTGGGTGGATGTTGCCTTGGTCTGAACCCGGCTGCAGCCACTGGCTGATTATGAAATGTTTGCACGTAGGTTAACCTCCCGAAGCCTCAGTGACCTCATCTCGAAAATGGGTGAGAAAGGGACAGCTCTTCAGAAGTACGAAACCAGAGCAAAATCAGATGCTCTGGGGGATTGGCGGATCATAAACACTCAGGAGATGGTAATTATCATCAGAACAAGGTGAATGAATATCATTAGATTGGCCATCACTTCTTACGTTTTACTTGAAGAAGGACTTATTTCCTTATTCCAATCCAGAGCCATCCCTGAGAAGACCTATACTTTTAAGATAAAAATATAAAGAAGATTTTAGTAGATAATGTAAGAATCACAGCCTAACTCGCATGACACATTTAAAAACAGTCCTTGGCTACAGTGTAGCCTGCTGATTGGAAATATTTTTAAAACCTTAATAGCAAAATTGGAGGTTTTGACTTTAAATATATGAGTTGTTTAGGAGCTGGAAATTGGTTAGGAGGGAAGCTAGCATCTTGTTTATACCAAGAGTCTACACAGTGTGTCAGAGGATTGAGTTTTGTCCCACCAGAGGTAAGAGGACCGTCCCCATTTACCCAGTGAGGGACACCCTGGTTCCCAGCCTTGGGTAAGGTCCCTTTGCGCCGAGAACAGAACCTCAGCTCCTTGCTGCGATGGCCGTCCGTCTGTCATGGTCATTACTGCACTTGGAGCACCTGAAGAGTGCAAACACATCGTAGGCATTCAATAAACAACTGAATTAAAGAGCGAGAAAAATAGCTCGAAGAGAGGCAGATGAGTATCTGTGTCTTGAGACAGCTTTAAAGCCAGCCCTGTGTTACTTTCAGATGTCTATGAAAGGCAAACTAGAGTCAACCGAAAGAAATACATAGTCTTTCTGCACCAGCCTGCTCAGCGTTGCTCCTTGTCAAGAACTCATATGTCTCCTTCCGATCACCTGTTGTCCGGTTCATCACTGTTCCAACGCACGCTGGCTGAGCCAAAGCTTTTCAGCTTGTAAGTGCAGGGAGCCAGGAGCTGCGGTGGCTCCCAGGTCGCTGAAATCTCAACGCCCCCACCTGGTTTTCAAAGCCCTGTCCATTTTGCGTCCATTCTACCTATCCAGCCCCTCCTGCTCTAGACGGCAGCACCCCTTCCTGTGGGGCAGACATGGCTCCTCTCTGGGCTGCACGCTCCACTTGTAAGTGACAGGTCCCTGTGGCTCATCTGACCACGAGCCCCGCTGGTGAGGACAGGGCCACTCTAGCTGGTGGGAGTGCATACAGCACAGCAGGGAAACACGGGTCAGTATGGAGCATCTGGATACATGCCCATTGCCTGTAGTGCTGATTGAGTGTAAGGCTCAAGGGCAAGAGGAGATCATGTCTAGAGGCAAGAGTTAGGACCGTGTCAAGACCAGCCTGGAAAGACAAGCTTTGGAGGGCTGGCGTCCTCCCTCTTTTCCTTCCCTTCCTCTCTCCCTCTATCCTTCCCTCCTCCTTCTTCCCTCCTTCTATCCTTTCTCTGTCCCTCCCTCCATCCACCCTTCCTTCCTGCTTCCTCCCTCCCTCCATCCACTCTTTCCCCTCCTTCCCCCCACCCCATCTTTTGGGATCCCTGGAGATAAACTGTTCTGCCACATGTAAAGTATAATAAAGCGAATTATGCTTTTTATCCCTTTTGAATAATCTGTTAGCCTAAAACTTCAGAAAGGCCTAACCTAAAGGCAGTCAGAATCTACTGTGTACCAACAAAGGGCAGAAGAACATGCACATCCTCCGTATTGAAGAAAAATCCTCCAGAACATCCCTGGGAAGCAAGAGCCAATCCCAGGCACACCTGGCCAGCCCGAGAGAGGGACCCTGACTCCAAGAGAGGAGAGGGGAGGGGTGACGAGGGCCACACCTGACGCCATGGTGGACAATTGTGCTTGATTTGCACCCTCTGGTCATTTGTAGACCCTGCCTGAGGATAATGTAGTGGACATTGCTCCAAACCCTGGCATTTGTTATATTTTACTTTATTATTACTACATAGTTTAAAAAAAATCTTCGTTTGGCTCTTCAGCATAATTTGGATGATGGCGTCTGTGTTCGTCGATCTCCGAGCACTCAACACGGGACATGCAATGAACAATTAGGCAATGTTAGTATACAGAATGCAGAAGTAGGGTTTTGAAGTTTAATACTCCTAAATGGATAATAACAAATTTTGTAATGATGCTGTAAGTCTATTTCTCATTTTTTTCAAGCCTATAGGATTGTCTCAGCCCTAATTAATTTAATAAATGAGAAAACTTCTGAAACATGAATTTATTTCCGTGCTTTTTAGGAAACAGTGTTCTCAAGAAGGTGCTCTAGTGACAAGTTATTAGACTCTGACATCAGAAATTCTGTATAGATATGTTTGAAAATAAGAAATTATGAAATTCATTATCACCACTTAGTATTTCCCATTATGTTTAGGAGTGTTGTGACAAAATTCGGTGAAGATTTTGTAGGCCATAAATTTAATTAAGGATGATTATTAATTTACTATTTCAAATACAATTAATGTTCCATTTGATGAATTTTGTTATTTTCTTCTACTGTTTTATTAAATTATTTGGTACATTTTATCCTAAAAGAATAATCCTTTCTAAAATTTATTTTAGGTTTTGAGACTAACATGAACCTAACTGGCCGAGATTATGCTGGTAGATCAGAAATTGCATCTGAGACTCAAGATAGAAATGCAAATAACCATGGAATTCAATTATCTAATTCACTCTCGAGTGCTATCACTGCTGAAAATGGAAATTCTGTCTCAAATGGTAAGTGCTTTTTAAACTCAGAAGTAAACAGATGAAAGTATTAAGTTCTCTCAACTTAATAGGGAGAATGGGTTTGAAACATAAAAATGAAGTAGGCTTAAAAACTGGAACATAGATCATAAACTTCACTGTAGGGTATATTGTAGCATTTTATTGGTTAGGTTAAAGAATTATAGTTGTATTTGATGTTAGTTGACTTTTCAGAGATTGTTGTGGATTATTTGATATGTGGGAACCAATATAAAATGAGATTATGCAGAACAGAAGGAGGAGATGGGGTTGCTCTAACAATATTTTTAATTTAAAAGATACCTTTTTCTTCTCATACCTGAGTAGTGGGAGGGAAAATAATATCGAAGTTATGGTAAATACCAAACTGGCATTAAGTAGTTAATTGGAGTGTATCAAGGAATGTATCATCTAGAAATTGGTTAGACTGTGTGTATCCAAAAATCATCTAATAGTGGCTTAAACAAATAACTTATTTCTCTCACACATAAAAGCAGCCCATGGCTGTTGGGAAGATTTTCTTGAGAACATCCAGAAAAGCTGGCCAAAACTTCCATTATTGTTTAATCTGATTAAAGGCACTAGAAAACTATTACGACCATGAGATCCAGGAAAGAGACTGAGGAAGGGGGTTTGCAATGCAGTGGGGACCAAGCAAAGAAGCCTACGTTCTAGGCTTTTCTCCAAGGAACATTCAGAGCACTCTTCTAGTTCACAGAAGCCAGCTCCGAAGCTGGACTGGACTTCTGATAGCCTCCTGGACTGTGGGGACCGGGTCTTCCAAGGCCATGGGTTGGAGCCTTAAAGTGTCCCTCCTAAGGGCTGGGTGTTCTCAGTCTAGAAACAACAGCTCAGCTATGAATCATCTCAACCCCTGATGCTGGGTGGACGTCCTTCAGGACTGACAGGGCCTGCAAGTACCTGGGAGGAAAAGTGTGTGTGTATGTCCCAAAGGACAGTTACAGCATCGGAAGCTTCAAAATGATGTAACAAACCATTTTTCAAATACAATATTCAATGCAGAGTCAAAAAACCAGACACATGACGACACAAAACAAGATAAAAAATTAACAAGCAGAAATAGCAGTCCATTGCAACACATCCATGGGAGCCCAAAAGATTGGAGTTCAAAAGCACATAGTTTAAGCTAAATATGTTTACTATGCCCAAGGAGATGGAAGAATGAGAATCAGCAGAATGGGAAACTATAAAAACGTGTCAAATGAAAATTCTGAAATTGAGAAATAGTCATAAAATTAAGTACAATGGAGGATGAGTTTAAAGTTAATTAGACGCAGTCATTAAAAAAGAAAAAAAAAAACCTGGGGAAGTGGAAGATAAGTGAGAAAATTACAGAATGAAACACAAAGAAGCCAGAGAAGATTGGGGATTCCGGAACACGGTTTAGAGGCAGGAAGGGTGTGTTGAGAAAGTTACTGGAATTCTGGAGAAAGAAGAGAGGTTACACCGGCAACAGGGAAGACTGTGCCCACGTGGATACCCGTGTGCAAATGTTCATTGTGCCCTAATTCATCATCATCCAAAATGGTGACTGGATCGTGTCGGTTATCTACTGCTCTGTAAATTTAGGGCCACCCGCCCACCGCCCCCAGAACTTAGAGGCTTAATTCAACAGAAGGCTGTTATTTCATACCTTCTGTGGGTCAGCAGTCTGGCTGTGGCTGAGCTGAGTGCCCTTGCTTCAAGGTCCCTTGTGAGGCAACTGTCAGCTAACTGTTGGCCAAAATTCGAGTCCTCTTGAAGCTTGATGGAGAGGTGGTACAACTTCAGGATCACTTCCATGGCTTCTGGCAGGCCTCATCCCTTCCCAGCTCACTCACACAGGCTTCTCCGTAAGGGTGGCCTCATGCCAGGGCAGCTGGCTTCCCCCAGGGCACGCAGTCTATGAGAGAACGAGCAAGAGCATCTGCATGGAGACCATGGTCTTCGCATAGCCCATCCTGGAGGGGACATCCAGCCCCTCTGGCACATTTTGTTCCTTACAAGCAGGTCATGCATCCAGTCCACTTGATGGGGGGGGGATTATATGAGGTGTGAGTGCCTCGTAGGGGGCTCCCTGGGGGCCATTTTAAAGGCTGACTAGCACACGGATAAACGGTGCAAAAATAAAAGGGGGGCACTACCCTTACGTGCAATGAAATGGGTGACTCTCAAACATGTTGCGCTAAGTGAGAAAAGAATCGAAGACTACGAGTGCCATTCCGTGCACATGATGTTTTGGAAAAGGCAGAACTATAGGCACAGAAGACCGATGCTTGGGTGCCGGAGGCTGGGTGTGTGGGTGGGGATGGACTGCTGTCTCGCTCCATTCGGGCTGCTATAACAAAATACCTAGACTGGAGGGCTCATACGTGGCGGAAACTCTGCTCACAGTTCTGGATGTCTGCGATCACGGTCCAGCAAGGTCAGCTCCAAGGTCGGCCCGCCTCCCAGCGGCAGGTTGCCCCTCTCCTGCTGTGTCCTCACATGGTTGGAAGGAAGAAGCCATCTCTCCAGTCTCTATCCTAAGAGCACTAACCCCAATCGTGAGGGCTCTACCCTCATGACCTAATGTCCTCCCAGAGGCCCCACCTCCTACGACCATCACCTTGGGGGTTAGGATTCCAACATATGAATGGGGGTAGGGGGGACGCAAACATTCAGACCATAGCAGACTGCAGAGGGGCCTGAATCGTTATCCGCAAATGGGAATGCCTGTGTTCCTAGAAATTTATACACGTGTACCTCTTTCTGTCTGTAAATGTGACTTTTGTTAAAACAAAACCAAACCCTGCTTAGCATAAATAAAAAGAAAACTGCCCCTAGGCATCTCATAGTGAAACACTGGTAACTAAGAGTGAATATTAAAAGCAGCCAGAAGTAAAAAAAGACAAATTCTAAGGAGCAGCAATTCAAAGACAATTCAAAAACAATGAAGTAACATATTTAACGTGCTCAAATAACTGCCAATCTAGGTTTTCATAAATAGTAAAAAAAAAACATCTGTAAGGATGCAAAGGAGTTAAGGCAGTTTTAGGAAAAAAAAAAAAAAAACTGGAAAAATTAAGTGCGGGGCAGACCCAGAATGCTCAGAGATCCAAGGAGGAAAAACAAGCAGTAAATAAAGCCAGTGAAATCAGGAGAGCATGAAGCAGGGTTTACAATCACACGCGGATAACTCAGACTCGCAGGCTGTAATTTCAAAGGCAACCACTGAAGGAATAATAGTAGAATATATGATTTCCAAACTAATAGAGTAAAACAGGATAATAAAAGTCAGTCCACCCAAAAGATGGCAAAAAAGAGGTGAACCGGAGCAATCTGAAAAACAAGATGGGACGCCTGGGTGGCTCAGTCGGTGAAACATCTGCCTTCGGCTCAGGTTGTGATCCCGGGATCCTGAGATCAAGTCCTGCATCTGGCTCCCTGCTCAGCAGGGAACCTACTTCTCCCTCTGCCTCTGCCTCTCCCCCTGCTGTGGTTTTGATCTCTCTCTCTCTCTGACAAATAAATAAATAAAACCTAAAAAAAAAAAAAAAACAAATAAAAAGGTTGTAGATGGTAGGCATAAAAGCACCTCTGAAAATAAGTGAACGCCGTGAAACTTTAAGAGACTCATTTAGTGTGAATTCACATTAAAGATAAATCCATTAATAAAATATTTTAAAGCCTAAGATTTCTGAAAAGCATGTAAAACGTGAGGATGCTAAAAATTTAAATGTGAAGGAACAGAACCAGGAAAGTATGCTATGAAAATGTTAAAAACAACCATTCTCATCTGTCTGGGAGTTCTAAATTTCATCTCCAAGGAATCAGTAGATTCAGGAAGAAATCACAAAAAAGCAGAACTTTGTAACTAATGACAATGAAAATATAACAGAACTTGTGGGATGCTGCTAATGTCTTTATCAGTGGAAATGTATGTCTTTTAACATCTGTATTGCAAAAGAAGAAGGCCAAAAATCGGTTTTTCAAATGTAAACAAATTAGAAACAGAGCAATAATTAAACACCAAGGAAGTGGAAGAAAAGATATAATAAAGGTAAGAACTAAGTTATTGAAATTTATAACAAATAGCAAAACCAAAAGTCAGTTCTTTGAAAAAAATTTATCTTTGAAACATGAATAAAATGGAAAACTCTCTTGCAAGAAGAGCAGAGAAACAAAGAAGGTGGCACAGATGGCCAACTCTAGGGATGAAGAGGGGACCCACCCCAGACCTTCCAGAGCTTGAAAAATAGTAATGAGTATATTATGAACAGTTTATGTCAAAATAAATTTGTGAATTTAGATGAACAGACACATTTCTCAAATAAAAGCTACAACTAACCAAAATGGACCAAAAAATCGGAAAGCTAAATAGTAACATAAATATTAAATCAGTCGAAGTTGTAATTGAATACTTTTCTATGAGGAAAACCCAAATGACTTTTCCAGTAAGTTTTCTCAAAATCTTAAGGACAAAGAAATGCCAATGCTACATAAACTCTTCCAGAGTCAAGGAATACAGAAGGGGAAAGAAAGAAAACCTTCCCAGCTTGCATAAATAACTACTTAATTTATGACAAACTTGGCATTACAGGGCACTTGGGGAAGGGTGATCAACTGCTCTCTGTGTGAGGGAAAAAAATGAACTTGACCCCTACTTCATGCTGTACACACAAGAGATTTCTGGTAGATTATAGATCTAAGTGTCAAATGTAAAATAATAAAATGTGTTGATGAAAATATAGGATTTTTTTTTTTAACCTCAGAGATAGGAAAAGAAAGGAGGACTTCTTAAACAGGCCACAAAAGAGTACTAACCATAAAGGAAAAAAAATAATTACAGGAAGTTTTCAATACATTTAACCAACAAAGGGCCATATTCGGAGTTTACTTAAAAACAAAACAAAAGACTATCAAATAAGAAATTGGACAGGGGACATGAATAAGCACTTAAGCATTTTTCAGAGTCCACATTCATTGGGAATTAGAGAAATGCACATAAAGAACACAGGAGAATGGCAACACTGACCGACAAGGAGGGGCTCGGGCAAAGAGGGACGCTGGGAAGGGATTGCTGCCTGGGATAAGACAGGGATTTCCCTGGAGGAGAAGAAGCCCATGGTGATTGGGAAAGAGGATGATGGGGGCTTCTGAGTAGCTTCCTGTTTCTTGACTTATGTGCTAGTAAGGTTCCACAACTTAAAAAGATAAAGAGAAAAGACAGGAGGGAGAGAGAACGGAAGGGGAACGGAGGGGGAATGGAGAGTCCATGGTATGCATCCAGGATGATGGCTGGTCCCCACCCTATCTCAGGCTTCCCTCAAGGTCCAAGGGAACATAGGGAGGCTGGGCACCATAGCTTCTCAGCTGAGCATATTGCTCACCCACACGTGCTCACACCGATGTCAGAAGCAGGAGGAGGAGAGCGGGTATAGGATGAAAACCAGGCAGGTCCATTGCAGTCACAAGTCACACATTACGTTGGGGCCGGGGTGAGGAGGGGGAGTATGGAGGCAGGTAGTTGGTCAGGGCAGGGTTTATTCAAGCTTAGCATGAAGGTCACCAGAACAATGTGGGAATTCTCTGTTGGCACTCAGAAAAAAGATTGCTCGAATCACACACACGGAGAAAAACCCAGATGTGTTTACGAATCTTATCCCACCATATTAAGCAAGGATTACAAATAATGATCAGAAGTATGCAGGTCACAGGGCACCTGGGTGGCTCAGTCGGTCAAGCGTCTGACTCTTGATTTCAGCTCTGGTCATGATCTCAGGGTCGTGAGATTGAGCCCTGCATTGGGCCCCACACTGAGTGGGGAGTCTGCTTGGGATTCTCTCTCTCCCTCCCTCTGCCCCTCCCCCCACACATGCACACATACACTCTCTCTCCAAAATAAATAAATAAATCTTAAAAAAAAAAAGAAGTATGCAGGTCACAAAACAGAGGCTTTTTGGTGCAATTGGGCAGTGACATCAGTTACATATAGAAGGATTTTTCTACCAGCAACAAAGACTTTTAGAAAAAGAAACTGCCCTTACCAAATTGTATTACCACTGCAAGCAGACAAAAGTTCGGCCAAGAATGATACAGGCTTTTAGGACCCCAAAGCATCAGCTTACCTTAACATTTTGTCTTGACTGAATTTCGCAGCTTTTAAAAAACAATATATTATTAATCAGATGGCATTTATAATTTTATGCATGTTATAAAAATTACACATTTTGGAAAATACAGGGAAGAATAAGGAAAGAATAAAAACTATCGATTCTATTACCTAGAAATACTCTAAATATGTCTAACATTCCACTGTGTTGAATTTTATGTTTTCATACAATTATTATGTGTGTGGTTACATCATGTGTTTGGCTTTATTTTTATAAAGTTTGAATTATACTACATGTAGTTTTACTATTCTGCTGCCCTCGCCCACCTTAGAAATATCATGTGGTGTATGTCCATGTCAGCAAGTACAGATCTGCTTAGCTTACAGCTAGCTATTAAGCATGCTCAGTGCATGGCACTCCATCTTATTGGACAATAACGAAGCCCTGTGTGTTGGAAAGCAAAATTATCTCCCGATTTCCCACCCCGAATTACTCCACCTTGATTAAAATAGGCATTTTGTAAAACTCTCCATGTCAATGTTTGATGGTTCAGATTTATATGTATCTTTAGCTAGAAATATAGAGATATAGTCTTTCTCTTAAGATGGTTAGTTTCTGAAATCTCTGATGCTAACCCTTTGGGAGGAGGTAAAGATTACAAAAACATTATATACCCTTATATTGAAATTAAGTAGTCCTAAAATAATAAAAATGGAATTTGAGTGACAGCAATAGCCACCAAATTGTGATAGAAGTATATTTCACAAGGGCTACATATATCTAGTAAGAAAGTAACTAATTCCTATTTTACTTGCAATTTTGGAGTATTTAAAGATCGCCACCAAAAAAAAAAAAAAAACGGAATTTAAAACATGTTCAAATGGTAAAAACTGAATACACGAATATTTAAGAAAGATGACCATATACTCATTCACTTTTGCTAAAATTTCAGCCCATGCTTCTCCCTACATGTAATAAATGTTTGAGCCCTAGAACACAGGTATATACATTACCCCTTAAATCTTATAGGGACCAGATTTTAAAATAAAGCAAGTTCTGTATTGTCATTAATTGATGATGACTTGGAAATCTCAGGAGTTACATGCACAAAAGGAAAGTTATTTCAATTGGGATTTTGGTCCTTCAAAGCTACTTGACATGTTTATGTTGGTCTACTTCTGCGAACACCGTGAAAGTCTGGGTTCCTGCAACCTCCCCAAATCACTACAATATCTGGCACAATGCCCTGGATACTTGTCACTGGTAAGCACTTACCGATTGGATCAATGTTGCATGTTGCATAGGAATCAGTGAGTTCTGTGCAGGGTGCAGAGTTAGAAAATTTCTCCTTGTCGGTATGATATAAACTGGACAAATATTACACACGTGCAGTACCTGATATATAGGTGATCATTATAATTCTGAAAGTGGTTACTAGTCCTGATTCCTAATTCACAACATATAGTCAATGTGCTTTCTACATAAAGGCACAAGATGGAAATAAATGTTTAAAATAACTTGGAATTGTAATTGAATCAGAAATAGTGTTATTTTCTAGGAAATGATTTCTCTTGAATGCCAGTATCTGCATCCTACCTCTGCTTCCCAGAAATAATTATCTGTTTGTTCATTTGCTGAAATATAGTTATGTGTGGGTAATTATAGCTATCACTTACTTTAATTGCCATTCTTTTACTGATGTGAACACAGACTTAGATCTTTTTTGGTATACTTAATTATTCCCTGGACTTGTGGTTATTTATCATCAGATTAAAGAATAGTTTTTAGTGTTAGGACATTTTAGTTGCATCACACAAAATATTGTGAATATAAAGATGTTTATTTTGCGGGGAAATAAAGATATAAAAAATGCCAGCTAGACCATTTTATGTCCGGTATGATTTTCTTCCTTGCTGCTCAGTGAGTATACATGCTATTGCTGGGCATCAGGAAACAAATGGCAATTAAAGAATACAGTCATTACATTTGATTTTACATTTATCATTCTGTGAAGATTGTCTCTCTTTTTCATTTGCGTTATGTTTATCCTCGGTGCATAGTGAGGATTATCTGTGGCGGAAAGGGCTTTCTGCAGGGAAGGACTGGGTGAGACCATCTGCAGGGATAGAAGAGCTCTGCATTCTTTGCATAGCCTCCAGCACCATATTGAAGCTCACACCATTGGAGCACCAAACCACAGTGATTCTGGAAACATCTAAAAATGGCTTTTGTCAGTCCCGCTCGAGATAGATCCAGAATGCTGGCAAAAGATCCTCTCATTTGAGCCCATGAAAAAATTCAAATATACGTTTTACAGCATCACTTTGTTTATGGGGATTGTATAGATTCTTTGGAACTCATACTGTGGTCTGATTCAAAGGCTAACAGCCAGAGGAAGCAAGCCTTCACTTGAAAATCTGGAATATTGTGCAATTATCTATTTTCAGCAGCAGAAGGTAGCTTTGCAAAAGAAAACCAGCTCCTCGGGCATTTAGAAAGCCCTGCCCCGCTCCTTCTGGCTAAGAATATTTTCAAGTCATCTTAAATAATTGCTAATTTGGACTTCATTTAATTAAATGTCCTCCACTGTAGTTGAAAAGTCGGGATTCAAAATGGCTGGGTCGAAATGCTGACTGCTCTTTCCTGGCTTCGTTGCATTGTTCCTGTGTTCAGACCCCAGCTCTGATGCTTACCAGCTCCATGCCTGGGAGCAGATTACTTAACCTGTCCAGTTCTCAGTTTTCTCATCTTAAAAATGGGGATAATTAAAGGACCTGCCTTATGGGATTGTTACGAAGGTTTAGTACAATAGTGCTAATACGGGTTAGTGCTCAATAAACATTACCTATACCCAGATATCATAAAAGCGTAGATATTTGGGGGCTAGGTCACTGAAAATGTGTCCAGTAAAAGCAAAAGTGCATGATGTAGATGAGGTACAAGGCAGTGAATTAATTCATCTGAGACCATACAGACTATAATGCTAGAATCAATGCCTAATGACTTATTTACACATAGACCCCAGTACACGCACATGTATAGTCGAACATGCATATCGTTTTGGTGGCCTATGTTGGCATTCAGTGTGATGACAGATATTACAGTTTAGAGCCTCTGGGATGAATGGAAATTGGGATAGGTGGGTGGAGTTCCAGGGAACTTGGATGGTTAGAGGATTCAAAATAATATAAAGGACAGATTGGCAGGAAGAATCCTAGAGAAAGGCAGGTGCACATCAGTCAGTCAGAACATTTATTAAGTGCCAGTTGCATGCAGGCATTGTGCAATGTGTGCAGAGCCGTAGGAAATCTAAGCAACTCAGGATGTGCTCTGTGTGAGAAGAGAGCATACATGGAGCGTTAACAATACATTTCAAGAGAGATCACAAAACAGGGCAGCCGGTGACAAGTGTCAGATCAGTCACATAAATAATGAGTGTTCGTTGCCTCCACATGGAAAAGGAGATTCCTGTGAGCTGGGATTGTCAAGGATGCTCCTGGTGAGGATTGGGATTTTCAAAACGAATCAGATTTAGACCAGAAGGGCACACCTTTCAGTGAAGAAAATTTATTGCACAGTGTCTTTGTGGCAGGGTTGAGAATGGGGTACTTTGATGGAATAGATAAGTAACTAAGATGAGAGAGAAAGTGGCAAGAGCATTGAATGCCAATTCGAAGAGTCTCTCTGGAACAGTAGTCTTGGCTTGGAAGTGGTGGGGTGCTACCCGCTGTTTTGGAGAAACTTCCCTGATTGTGTCATTCAGAGTGAGCAGTGGAACAGAAACTTAAGTTGGTAAGAACAGTTTTGTATTCCCCCACCTGAGCTTTCCCAGACTGTGCACCCCAAGGAGAATGTTCAAGAATGGGCTTGGGACAGGAGGCAAGAAGAGGGAGTGAGGGTGATCCAAGATGTTGAGGTTCTGGACAAGAGAACAGGGCACTCTTTAACAGAAGTTAGAAGCAAAGTTTGAAGAGGAGGTTTATTCTGGGGCTTGGATTTGAAGTTCAAGAGCTAGGAGGGACTTCTGGCTGTAGACAATGCTTATACATATAAGCATCATTATATATGCTTATGTATAAACGATGCTTATAGTTTGGGAGTTTAAGGGAAGCTGCAGGATGGAAAGATAGAAAAGGCAGAGTTTTCAAGGAAGCTGGAGAAGTGGGGATCATTTATAGCATCAGAGGAAAACATTTAAAGAGAAATGAGGGGAAAATCTGATGACAAAACCATGTAGAGTGCCAAGCTTTGAGAAGTATCCCTTGAGAAGGGCAGACATGGAGATAGAGAATAAATGATCAGAGGTAGAGGAACACTGATGTCCAATTTCACAAACACCAAGAGAGGCATGATTTAAAGAGTAGGGCGTACTTGGTAAGCTGGGGGGGACACGAAAGGAGAATCAAACCCCATTGCTGTTGACTAAACAAACTTGGGTTTGGACAGAATTTTAGGGATTGTGACTAGGAGGTACCAACTGATTCATTACATAAAGATGCCGAGCCACACCACTGTCTACAGCCTCCCCATGCTCTGTTCTTAGAAGACTTGACATAAACCCATGGGGTTTTACATGAAGACTTTACCACCACAGAGGCTCTCCCTTTTCAACATCCCCTTACTCGAGGAGTCACGGAAGTCCAGGGTCTGGATCCGTGCCACACATGATGGGCATACTACCCACCCTGAGCATCCTGGGGCAGGATTCATTACAAAGCACCCAGTACACAAGGAGAGGGAGCACAGAGCCTCCTCCCTCTACCTGGACCCTCAGTCAAGGCCGATGACTCCCTGACTCCCCCTCTGCCAAGCCCCAGTGCAGGGTGGCGTGTTCTGTAGAGCGTTGCTCTCTACTATGTGGCCCACATCAGGGGGAGGGGAATGCCTTCCCCAAGCCTCTGCCTGCTTCCTTCGAACAGAAGAGCGCGGTCTCTGGGGGGCAGGATAGGGATGGTTTCAGAAGACCTTAGCCCTTGCTGTAATTTGGACAAGCACGGCTCCTGAAAATGATGGTTTCATAGCAAGTGGGCATGCTTAGCATTCTGAGGCCCACTGTTGCTGCCACGGAAAGCACGTGTGGAGGGCACGGAACTGTATCCGCTGGGAATTATCACCTCAGAATGCGGTCTGGGGAGAAGGCTGTGGCCACGAGAAGACTAGAACACACTCATGAACATGTGCGAGCCATCTTCTGGGAGAAAGCCTTCCGTGGAAGTCAGTGAATAAACGTTCTGGCTCACCTTAGATGTCCCCCCCACCACGGGTCAGGAAGCTTCAGCTCAGTAGGAACACAGTAGAATTCTCGACCCTGAGACTTGGGGGCTTTTCTGGGACCTTTGCATAGCACACTGTTCTTGCACAAGGAAACCCCTGGCCTGCAGGAGAGACTCATGCTCAAGAATTGACATTGGCAGGTGAGATGACACGGTTTCCAGAGCTTTTTTTTTTTTTTTTGGTAAAGATAATGAGAAGTAAATGAAACAAGATTGAAATAATGAACATCCCAAAGCTTGGTGATGGGCACGTGGAGTTTCACTACGTTTTCTCTTTATTTTTGTATGTGTGTGAGATTTCTGTAATAAAAAGTTTTGTAACAACTTGTTATCTTGATAAATAACATGGGTAAGTTATCGTACTTCTTTGTGCATTTCTTTGAATATTTATTGATTGATTGCTTACTTTTAGGTTTATTACTTAGTGCTTATTTACTCTCTCTCCTCCCTATACATATTCTTTGCCCGTATTTTAAAATCTGGCAGCAGGTCCTTTATTTTGATTCGTAGGATGTTTTAAGAATAATAGGGCTTTTTATTTAGTGCATTTAAATGTTCTATATTGTTCTTTTTTAGTTTGCATTTTATCTTTATGATATTTTAGTATATATTTATTTTTAAACATTCAAATGTAGTACTAATCCATTTTTTTCCTTCATGGGTTTTCTTTTTTCTTTCGGTGTCATTTTTAGATCATTTGCCTTTAAAATGTACTGCTTCTGATATGGCAACAAGATAAAATATTTTATTGGCCCAAAACAAAACAAAACAAAACTCTGCCTTCTAATGTCCTCAGTGCTTCCTGGCTATTACCTTATCCTCTGGCTCCCACTCCCTTGGCATATCGTCCTGAGTGAGCTTCTTCCACCTGTTTGCTACAACCAGCAAGGGTGTTCTGCACCCCAGGGTGGGGGGGGGTCTCAATTGCTCCCCCCACCTGCACCTTCATGACGGGAAGGAGATAGCATGCACGCCAAGACGGCCAGCACCCCTTCCTTCTCCCTCACCGTCCCTCTGCACCCGGCTCTGCACCCCCCCACATTCCCCTGCCCCACGCTGACACCATCTGTCCCCACCCTGTTGACCCTGCCATAGGTTCTGGGATCCATGATTTCTTTAGTCAACAAGTAAGAAAGGCCTCTTAACGCACCACTCAAGTAAAATGGTGTCTCCTCACAGTCCCCTCTCAGAAACCTACGGTGCTGTCCATTGCCTACAAAATATCGTCAGACGTCTGTGGAATGTCACGTCGAGTGCTTTCTCTCGACCTTCTCTGCCTTCCAGCACATCCTGCAGGTTCCCCTGCCGGACACACCCTCTCAGAAGCCCTTCCATTGGGCATGGAGCCATCTGGAACTTCATCGTCTTGGAGTGAGTTCTCCAAGCAGACCCACCTCACCTTCACCTTTCAGAACCTTCTCCTCCCAGAAGGTTCAGATCCTGTGATGTCTCCACCATCACATCCCTCCAGTGCCCTGCATCAGAATCCATCCCTGCTCTCTCCAGGATCCCGCTCAATGTCACCTGCCCCCCTGCCTGACCCGTAACTCATTCCACTCTAGGTTCTGGCTAAGAGCCGCTCCTTTATTCTTCATGGCATTTCCCAGTGCCTTATTCAGAGGGGGACCGTAAATAATTCTTAACTTTATTTAATTGACACTGTATAAAGCATGATATGCTACTGATTTGGCTGAGTTTGTATCCTCAATGAGCTGAGTTTCTGTTTTTACTCAGGGAGTAAACTTCTGATTTATAATTCAGTTTTAAAAAGTGGACTGAAACGTTCTTCCCCTTCCTCAGATTCCTGGTCTTCGCAAGACGTCCATGAAGTGGATTCTTTAGACGTGGACGTTTGTCTTGCTCATCGGTCAGCACTTTGCTCCCCCCACCAACACCCACACTTTTGGCACTCCTCTTTCCCATGAATCCTAGACTCTCCGCTGCACCGTGCAGTGTGGACACACATTTTACTGCTGACTCTCTGCTGATCTGGTTGCCTGGAATTCCAGCTTGTGACCGACTCAGATTTCCACCGTCCCCTCCACCTGGTTTAGATTCCAGACCTCTCTACCCCTGTTTGATTGGCCCCTGTCCCACACCTGCTGCCCCAGTCTCTACTGCAGTATTCCCTAGCCAACCTCAGACGTTGCTGTTGCTTCTGGCCAGCACCCGTCTTCCCCTGTGGCCCCCATTGTAGGCCTGTCACTTTCCAGGTGGTGGCCCCAGTCTGCCCAGTCAGGACGAAGCTAACCTTTCCGTGCCAAGGCGTTTGTATATGGAACAAGAAGATTGACTGGGGGCCTTGTTGCGTGTTGATGGGGTCTTGTGGACTTCCCTGCAGAACTCACTCCTGTAATTGCAAAAGTGTGCAGTGATCTGCTAATGATCTTTAATTTAGGAAGCCTGTATATGTTTAATCAATTACACCATCCTGGTTAATTATGATTTTAGGTAAGAGCAGTAATCACTGAATAATTTAAGGTCTCTGGATTGAGCACATTTCATCAGGTGACTTTTCTTTTTTCAGGTATTCATATTTATTAGCAAGTCACTTGTGATGCTGTTTGATCTCTCTCTCCCCGGGGTGCGCAGTCAGGATGATTTTTGCCTGCCAGGGGGTGTTTTTGGCTATCACAGCTGCGGAGGGTCTACCACCAGCAGGGGTAGAGACCAGGGATGCTGCCAAACGCCTTACGCAGGGCAGCCCCACGACAGAGAGGGGGGCAGCCCAAAGTGTCCGCCGTGCGGAGGTCGGGAAACCCTGCTTCTATCTTGAGGGATCGTCAGTAAAACCCTTTGGTGCCTCACAGGTATTTCTGTATTATTTTGGTGGGGGATATAAATTTCCTCACACCCGTTGTTTATCCTCCGGGGTTGGTTAGGAATTGGTCTGCTGTGAATACACAGGGGTCCTGACCTCTTCTGCCTGGAACTCCACCCAGTCTCTTCCTTCCTTCGGTGTGTGCAGTGAGCACGAGTCAAGAGAATTCGTGCGGCGTCTTATCCGTCCTGAATCCCCCTCTGCCTCCCTGCGACCCCACAAATGAAACGCAAGCTTCCCCCTGTGGCAGTTGAAGGACCCCGTTCACTCTGTTGTCCACATGCTTCTCCCTCCACCATTGCTGCTTCACTGAACTATCTTCAGTCTCTAGAAGTTTCCTTCCCTCCCCCTCCCAATACCTCTCTCTTCCCTGCGTGCCACCATGGAACATTTCTTCGTTACCACTTTATTGTTTTTCCAGCGTATTTCCCCTTTTATTAAATGGAACTGCAACAGTAATTTGTGTTCTTGTGTTCCCTTGGGAAGTTTATTATTCAAGGAGCATTTACTGACTGTCCTTTCAATCCATGAACTATAACAGTTCACCTTTATTGCAACAAGTACACAGCTTGTCGTCTTTGGGGCAAGGACACACTTAACTGCTTGTCGGTGTTGACCTCCGTAGGTTTACCTGAAGAAGATGGATTCTCCAGGTTGTCTGTGAGCAGCTCCACAACATCCTCATTTCAGAAACAGAGAGAGAGCCACACCACTCAGGTAATGACCCCCACATTGTCACAGTTGTAATAGAAGCTGGAACTAAGGGGTGAGCAGACCCTCATGACGGTGTGACCAAGAACGTGCATTCCCCCTGGACTAGCAAACACGGTTGTTCTCACTCCGGCCCTAAGTGTCTTCAGCTCAACATCCTTCTCTCTCCTCCTCTATCTCCCAGCTTTCTGCTGGTTAGAAAGAGAAGAAGAAGAATGCCCAAAACAAACAAAAATCAATGAATACTTTTAAGTTGAATATTGTAGACGTGATTTATGTTGTGGCATTTAAAAATCACTGTCAAGTGAAGATGACATTACATCCCCGGGGTGATGTTAACACTTTCTCCGCATTTGACCTCAGCCCAAATAGGAGGACTCTGGGTGCCAACAGCGTGGGAATAAAAGGCTTGAGGCACCTTTGGTTTTATTCCACTATATCTGTTTCTACCCCTGAAGCCCACATAACCCAGATGCATTTGTAATATGGTGCATGGGGGCGCCTGATAGAGCACGGGACTCTTGATCATGGGGTGGTGAGTTCAAGCCCCACTGTGTTGGGCGTAGTGCTTACTTACAAAACTAAGTAAATAAAAAGAAAATATAGCGAATGAGGAGAACGCTATAAAATCCAAACGAGATTACAGTTCACAAAACTGTTTTTGACGTATTTCAGCGATTTTGTGTATATGCTTAATGTGTTTGGCCTTAAAAAATTCACCAAAGTAAAGATTATCACTTCAAGAAAATAAAACAAAAACACTAGGATTTTTAGAAAGGGAAAGGATTTTTATCATATAATCTAGTGTTCTTTTTATGCTGAATTTTAAGATACGGTTTTAATCATTATCTTCAGAAAGATGAGTTTGCAATCAAGGTGACACAACCAAGAATATATCAAAGAGCTTGTTATCAATATAGTCAAAATTATTGCTTTAGCAACAGGATTCTTATTTTGCATGAAGCTATGGTACAACTTTCATGATGTGAAACATCTACATAAAAATCTTTAAAAAGGGGCGCCTGGGTGGCTCAGTCAGTTAAGCATCTGCCTTTGGCTCAGGTCATGATCCCAGGGTCCTGGGATCAAATCCCATGTCGGGCTCCCTGCTCAGCGGGGAGTCTGCTTCTCCCTCTGCTTCTGCCCCCTGCCCCCTGCTTGTGTGCTCGCTCTCTCTCTCTGTCTCTCACTGTCAAATAAATAAATAAATAAAATCTTTTACAAAATATTTTTTAAAACTTCGAGTATCCAGATGTTTCCATAAAATCAACAATCCAGCCAGTGATGCACTTTCATCTGAATATTTGGCCTTATATAGACAGGTCCATTGTTACCAGATGAGATTTTTCTAAATAACACTGATGAGGGAGTGAGAAAAATCAGTAACTTTAATCTTAAAAATAAATCTTAAAATAGGCAGTCTGCTGAAATCACAATGATATATAGGTACTGAAATAGGAAGAAAACACAGATTGGTTGCAGTAACAGATCGTCCTAATCGCCCCTCTGTTCCTTAGCGATGCATTTACTTTACTTTGTAAGCCTTACAGATGCTTTAGCTAAGGTAATTCCCAGGGGAGACCCACTTGTAATGAACACTGGTTTGATTTTTATTATTATAAGGCTGACTCCTGTACCTTAGAGCAAAGCGGTCGGCCAGTAGATGCCCTTTCCAGGGCTCCCATGACAATGTGGTTCACAGAGAAAGGGGTGATTTTGCAAGAAGGCACATAAGGTGGGCATCTCTTTCGTGGATTTGGCTAAGAAGCAAAGAGAGATGGGAAAGATCTTCAGGAATAAGTTTCCATTTCTAGTTGTCAGTGCGGGCGTTCTGCTCAGGTGCAAATTCTCTGCCTTCAGTGACCTCGTGGTGCCTTTTTTCAAGGAAGCAGGGAACCAGGCTCATTTTCTTCCCTGCAAAAGTGCAGGCATCCTCATGGTAGGACACATTTCTCACTGTTGAAAAGCTCTAAGACTTCTGTCTTGTATGGCATTTGTACAGGAAATACGGACACCTACAGACATACCACCTGTTAGATTTTCTACTGATGCAACTAGATAAGAATTCTATAAAGTCAGTCCTGGACTGATTGGATCTATAGCAGTAAAATTAAATGTTGACTACAAATTAAATTTCTTGTTGTGGAGGTCTAGTCTAATTACCATCATCCGTGATTTTAGTGAAATCTCTTTAAGAAAGACAAAGTGTATGTGTGTTATTGTAGGTAGAGAAAACAGGAAATAGATTTGGTAATTTGCCAAAGATCATAGGGGAAATTCAGAGTGCATGCTTTGAATGATGCCAAGACCGTAAGTCCTGTTTCTGAGAATGAACTTACCAAAACCCATTAAAAAGAATGGAGGAGTCATCCAACTTTTTCATAAAATTTGAAGAATTGTTGGTCAAGATAAAAATCGAGGTAGCCGTGGTGGACATTTGTGGCTTAGCTTTTTAGCTGCCAATTGCATGTTAAGGCTTCTCACGATGAAAACATAAGGGAAGAGACTCACCCTTCCGTCCTTTGAGAGCTCGACAAGCACATGTGGGATGGGCTAGGTCAGTCCGTCAGCTGTGGATTATGGAGTGAGAGACATATGATGGAAGGGACACCAAGAGTAGATGTCCCCAAGGGGGTGAAACGTGGCTTCCGTGGCAGTTGTTAGGTGGCGTATGACCACTGCCAGCCACTGAACCCACCTTGATCCCTGCCCCCTTGCCACGCCGTTCCTTCCCGCCTCATGCCTTTCTCTCACTTTCCAATAAGGGTTCCACCTGCTGAGATGTGCAGAGTTTTCGTTGCCTGCAAATAAGAATTTTGACCGACACTGATAGAGATGTAAAACATTTTCTGATGGGGGTCACACCTCAATCAATACTAGTTGTTCCTTTCCTCAAGGTGCAGCACAGAGACAATGCCGTTTATGTCCTATGCCATCATACGTTTTTTACAAGTTTGCAAAACATAATGACTTTACATAAGGGCAGTGAAAGTAAATTTCATTTGAAATATTTGAAAATCGTGAAAACTGGGACATGCACGCACCTTGAATGTGGCTGAGTTCCTGTATGCTCCTCCTAGGGAAGGCTCGGTAGGTCCTTGCTGTGAGCAGAGCAGCACAGACATGGCCTCGCAGGGCACTTGGCGTAGGTACACCCAGCAGTGAGTGTGTGATACCAGGCGGTCCCATGTGCTGGCCCCGCCGGGGAAGCTTTGGGGGACACTTCCCACCGCTCAGCTCTGCAATTTCCTAGGCTGTAAAAGCCACTTCAGGTTGGTTTTGAAATTAGACAGTATTTGTAAAAATAATACGCCATTTATCCACTTGCTATTTTGTGAGATGTAAAATAACTTTTTTAAAAAAAAGTGGGGGCGCCTGGGTGGCTCAGTCGGTTAAGCGGCTGCCTTCGGCTCAGGTCATGATCGCAGGACCCTGGGATCAAGCACCGCATCGGGCTCCATGCTCGGCGGGAAGCCTGCTTCTCCCTCTCCCAGTCCCCCTGCTTGTGTTCCCTCTCTCACTGTGTCTCTCTCTGTCAAATAAATAAATAAAAATCTTAAAAAAAAAAAAAAAGTGCGTGCCATTTGGCATGATGAGATCCCTCCGAAGTAACTCAGTGGGAGGAGCCTCAGCAGGGAGTGAAATAGTGAGAACACCTTCCAACCCAGAGTGACTTGGCGTTTTTTGCTGTGCTTGCAATCCTCTGCTGACTCAGAAGTCCGGGTAACCTGACACAGGATCCCCGTGGATTATAAATAGAGCAAAATCGTGAACCATGCGGTGGGTGGGGGCCCAAAGGCAGGCGGGTCCAAGGAGGGGATGGATAAAATAAAATGCTTGGTTCTTGCCCCAGCCTGAAATTGCGGGTTCTACATCGGCTTAGGGCTCTACACTTGATACTGAGGAATGAGCCATTTTCGTTTCTCATTTGAGCATACCTTATTTGTATTGGCATCCTCCTTTTCACTTCTGCAACTTCTGCTCCACGCTGTTTTATTCCTCTCAGGTGTCTGCTCCACAGCGATACGTGGTTTATGAGCTTTGATTTCCATTGTGGGCATTTATCGTATTCCCTGCCTAACTTTTTGTTACAATTTTTTAAAGAGCATAAAACATTATTATTAATATCTGTCATATTCAAATATTCATTGTCAGAAATCACTGATGGTCTCTGATAAAATAGTGGCAGTCCAGCACCCGGGAGCTTAATAAATATCCAGCCTGCTCCCAACACAGCCACCGAAGAAAGCCGTACCATAATCAATGCACAACTGATCCACAATCAAGAGACAAAGTGTTATGTGGTTTGTCTTACTGACCCATCAAAGAAACCTTTCTGTAACGTCACGTGTCAGCAAAATGAAGTGTTGCAGGGATCTAAATAAAGCCAGCACCTTTCTAAAGTATGCATTGTATTTGTCACGTGGGCTGCCTGAAATCTATCCCGGCAGGGAAAAGAAACAGTGTGCTAGATAAACTAACAAAATGCAGACACATTTAGTTCAATCATTAAGGGATAATTCTAAAGCACATGGTAGGAAATAGAAATTAGATAAACACTTCAAAAGGAAATATATATGTATTTCATTTATAAGCTGCAAACGGAAGCCGATCTAGCAGAGAAAGCTCTTTCACGGAGCTGAGGTTTCAGGGAATCAGTATGCACCCCTCGTGACTTCCATATTATGTGCAAGAAATGAAGGCAGTAAATTAATTTGATGGTATGGGTTGAATGGCAACGTTTTCAACAGAAAAGAGACAAATCCTGTATTGATATATAGAAACTTGGAAAACAAAAAACAAAACCAGATCTTGTTTTTTTTCTTGATTTTTCTTTCATAAAATTATACCGTATGTAGATCCGAAATGTGTTCAGATGCATAGTGTTTTTCTAGTGAACACGTTGACTATTATCAATGAGGAGATCATTCAATCTTAAGAAATATTAGAAGAATGAGAAATACAAAGGTCTCGTGATATCTCTGCATGATCACCTTCCAGTTGGGAAAGCTGCAGTGAGCCCACACCATTGCGCAGTGGAGAAAACGTGGTTGAGGACAAATTCCAGTTAACTTAAGAATTTCAATGTTCATTTCATTAACTAAGTTTAATTTTTAAATTAAATAAAAGAAAAGAAAAAACAAGAAGAACTGGGTATGAATCCCATAACTGTTACTTAACTTGGGGGTAGAGAAAGTAGCGATTTGTTTCCAGATTGATTAAAGAAAATATATATAACCTGACAAGTCTGCCCTGCAATATAACAAATGCTTAAAAACAGTATTATCTTGGTATTCTCCCCCCACACCGAGGTCAGTATTCTGAACATCAATTCTGATTCTAAATAGTAGATGCTGTCTAAAATATGCGGGAGATTAGACCGAATCAGCAGGACCCTGTACTTATCTGGGATTTGGTTAAAATGTGGCATGTATGTGATTTTCAAAAATAGTTCGTGGTGGAATACTATAAACTTAGGGTAAAGAAGCACAGCGAGCAGCAAAACACCCAACTTCAGTAAATCTTAACATCTCCCCATATTTGCTCTGGCACCATATATTCTAGAGAAATCTATCTCCCAGTTCCTAACCCCCCACCCCTGCCTGCCACACTGGGGTGAATCCTGTCCTGAAGTTAGTGCAGAACCCTCCATGCGTGTTTGCACTTTTACTAATATGGATGTAGCCACAAACTGCATCATGTCTATAGATAATAATGGATGCTTGGCATGCTTTTAAAATCATGTATCCCTCTGAGCAGATTACTTCGCACATACTTGTACTTGTTGAGGTGTTTTCCCCCACTTTGATACATGGTGCTCTCCTTTGCTGTCTTATTCCGAGTACTAGCTCCAGGTTAAATGTAAAGGCCTTAAGGTGGGGCTGTCCCAGGGAAGCAGTAGGAACAGAGATGACAGTGGACACGCTCTCGCGGCCACTGAGCACAACATGGCTTTCAAGTTCCCTCAGCAGGGAGCAAATCTACCGGAAGAGAAAAGGCCAAAGGAACACAACACCCCATCGGGAAGGGTAGGTCTCACCCTGCTGTCACCTCTGGGCCCAGGGGCTAGCTGTGTCTCTGGCAGCCCCATTGTCTTCCTTCAGACCTTCACAAGGTGGTCGGAGGTGTCTCTTGGGATCCTGAGAAACCTAATCCAGTGAGCTCCATGCAAGATGCAGGAAAATGATGCTGAATGCCCAGGGACAATATGGTAGCAGGGACTTTCCTGCCCGAACATTTATGAGAGGGCTACAACCGGGGCATTAGCAGAGATTCTTACTGGTACCTCTAGAAGCCCTCTTTCAACACCATAAAACCAAATTGTATTACTCACTTTTTAGGTGTAAACATGCCTCCTTCACTTTCAACTTTTCTCAGAAACAAGTTTCACAGAGATACATTCATGACATTTCTTAAGAACAACAGATTTGCAGTTTGACCAAGTGGAGTGGAAAACTTAATCAAAACCAAGTTTCCAAGTGATTACCGTTACAGACAATGCCACAGTGAAAATCATAGGATATGCCTCTAACTCGTAAGTAGAAAAAAATATCCGAAGTTTCCCCCTTCAAATGAAAGTGCTGCATTTCTGGAGATGCACATTTTCAACATAGGAGTGACTGCCAATTATTCCCCAAAATAGTTGTACCAATTTATACACCTCTAAAAGGGAATATTTCACATTTCTGTTTTGGTAATCTCTTGGTTTAATGAATCGTTTTTTTTTTTTTTAACCAATGTGATTAAGTGTAAAACATCTTATTATGGTTTTGTTTTGCCTTTCCCTGGTTGCTATGGAGCGTTTTCGTATGTTCTCAGACCTGGTAGTCCAAAGACATCCTTTTCCTATTTCTGAACTGGTTTGCATGAGTTTCTTGATGATTTTCAGGAATTCTTTACATATCCTGGGTAATATTCCTCGTCAGTTGCATGCATGGGAAACACTTGGCTTATAGTGTTTTCTTAGTCTAACTAGAAGTTTGTCAACTCTATTGATCTTTTAAAAATAGCTTTTGATTGTATTGATATATTCTGTTATTTTTCTGTCTCATTGATTTCTGTGCTCTTTAGTATCTCCTTCCTTTCGCTTGCTTTGGGTTTAATTTGTTCTATTTCTAAGTTTCTTAAATAGCAAGCTTAGATTATTGATTTGATGCCTTCTTTTTTCCCTAATAGTATTTAATGCAATAAATTTCCACCTCTAGCTGTGTTACCTGCATTTGGAACATTCTGATATGTTTTACTTTTATTTTCATTCAATTCAGAATATTTTCTACTTTCCTGTAGGACTTCCTCTTTGACTAATGTTGTTTATTTTCCAAATATTTAGGGACATTCCAGATACTTTCTGCTTTTTATTTCTGGTTTAATTGCATTATGATCTGAGAATATGCTTTGTATAATTTCAGTTCTCTTCAATTTATCAGGAATTACTTCATGGCCCAGGATATGGTCTATCTTGGTGGAATTTCCATGTGCACTTGAAAAGGAGTATTCTGCTGTTTTCGGATAGTGATCTGGAAATGTCTATTGGGTCAAGTTGGCTGACAGTGTTATTGAGCGCTCTGTATCTTGGCTGATTTTCTGTCCACTTCTTTTATTGAATTCTGAGAGAAGAGCATCCAAGTCTTCAGCTATAATTGAGATTTTTGTCTACTCTTCCTTTCAGTTTAACAGTTTTTGCCTCATGTATTTGTAAGTTCTGTTGTTAGATGCATGGACCATTAAGATTATTACATCTTCTTGGTGAATAGATCTATTTATCATTATGCATTTTTTTCTTTTTTATTTCTGATGATATTCCTTCTTCTGAGGTCTACTTTGTCTGAAATTAATATAGCCACTTCATCATTCTTTTGGTCATTATCAGCAAGGTATGTTTTTTCCATCCATTTAATTATTTTTAGACAGCTTTATTAAGATATAATTCACATACCATACAATTCAGACCTTTAAAATATACAATTCAGGGTTCTTGTGTAACTATTACCACAATCTAATTTTAGAGTGTTTTCATCCCCTCCTCATCCCAAAGAAAATCCATCTCTTTTCCTTTAACCTAATTATGTGTCTATTTTTAACTCGTGATTTTTATAGACAAAATATGGATGAGTCATGTTTAATTTTATCCAATCTGATAGTCTTTGTATTTTAATTAGTATGTTCAGACCATTTACATTTAATGTAATTATTAATGTGATTGGCTTTAGGTCTGTCCATTTTCTCTTATTCTGTTTCTCACCACCATTTTTGTTCATCTATTTCCCAGTGGTGCTTTCTTTTGGATTATTTGAATATTTTTAGTACTCTATTTTAATTTCTCTGTTGGTAATTCAACTATGTATCTTCATATGTATTTTTTCATAGCTGATTTAACAGTTGTAATATTTATAAACCTAACTTACAGTCTATTTGCAGTCAACCATATTGTTCCTTTTAACCTCTTTTACTGACCTTTACTTTATAGTCGCCACATACATTGCATCTACAGTTGTAAATATATTACATCTGCATTCTTTATAGTTGTCCCATATGTTACCTCTATTTTATAGTTGTCCCATACATTACACCTCCATACATTGAATATCTTCTCCCAGGCAATGATGCAACTTTTGCCTTCAAATGTCATGCATGCTTTAGACGACTTGAGTGGAGAAAAATCTCCTTTTTATTATCCCAGTACTTACCATTTCTGCAGCTCTCCTTCACTCCTGAAGTTCCGAGTTTCCTTCTACTACCATTTCCTATAGCAGGTCATTCACAGCTGATCGAAGAATGCTCCTAGTTTTCCTTAATCTGAGTGTGTCTTTCTTCTGTCTTTATTCTCCAAGTTTTGATTTCCCCCCAGAATTCACATGTTTTTGTTTACTTTTCTGGTCCTCAGATAGATGTGTATTTTGTCCAAAGTTAAGTTATAATTAGAGAGAGAGGCTACAGTGGATTTACTTCATTGTGGCCCAACTAATGTATTTATCACACAGAAATTTATAATGTTAATGTAGTCAAGTTGATTAACCCTCATCTTTATAGGCTGTGCTTTTTTGTACTGTTTAAAAAACCTTTCTTATCAAAAAGTAAAAAAAGAAAATCTCTCTTACCCTGCTTCCATAAAGATCTATCTCTCTATAAATACATTTTAAAGTTTAGGGTTTTGGGTTTTTCATTTGTTTGGTTGGTTGGTTGGTTTTTGTTTTTGTTTTTTACATTTAGGAGTTCAAGCTACCTGTACCTTATTTTTGAGAATAGCGTGAATTAACAATGTAGTTTGACATTCTTCTGCGCCAATAACAATTGTCCCATGCCTTTTATAACATAGGACCATACTTCTGACTTCCTCCTAATGCTGGGAGCATTGCCTGAAATGGACTTGTTTCTGCATTTATCTCTAACCTTCTAGATTCTTCTTTAATATTACTTTCCTCTTGATGACCTTCCTTGAGCATCCCTTCTAAGCAAAGTACTTAGTTGCCTCTATAAATTGGTTCCTATAATTCCATAATGCATACCTCCTTTATATAGTCTATTTTTCTGTAGTATAATTATGTGCATATGTGTAGACCCTGTAGACTTTTGAGCATATAGAGAATTCATTGAATGCATCGTAATCAGTTTTGCATTCCAAACACAAAGCACTCAATAAATTGCCAACTCTGTGTAATTGTCATCTGGTAGCAGCTTCAGATGAATTAAGAGAAGCAAACTGGTAGAATATTTCCTAAATTTATTCAAATATTTAAATTCAGTTTCATGTTAAAAATGTACTAATAAAATTAGTAAATAGAATCACAGGCAGTTACATTACCAGTTGAAGGATATTCAAGTCACATTTTATTTGGTGATTAGGTTCTGAAGTTGGCATGGTATGTGAAAGTCACATACAACAAAAAAGGACTCCAGAACATCCCTTATCTTGCCTGTAAAATAAATGTGTTTTTATGTATTTTATATATAAAATTGTATTCTTTTAATGTATACAACTCTATACAATTACATGCATATATTTATGCACAATATATAAAACAACTTAAAGCATTAATAACATAATATTTTGAATTCTAAGAAAGTGAATTGCACAGAATTGAATTTTCAGAGGTTCATTCATTCATTCATTCATTCAACAAATATTCCGTGCGGACCAACTTGTGCCAGGCACAGATCTAGGCACCTTGGTCTACAAAACCAACATCCTTGCCCTGATGGGACTTAAATTCTACCACTGGAAAGCAAACAATAAACAATATTTAAATAAGTTCATAATATACTTAAAGGAAATAAAACATATTAAGAAAAGTAATCAGGATAAGCAGACCTGGGAGTGACAAGAGTAGGTGTGGAGGGAGGTTGGGTTGAGCAGCGAGTTTAAGAAAGAGGGTCAGCAGAAGCTTCATTGAGCAAAGACAGAGGAGGGAAGTCAGGGAATGAGCCAGGCAGACTGATGTTAGGGGAGAGTGATCCAGCGGGGGGACAGCGAAGGCCCTGAGACAGGAGCACCCCTGCGTGGCAAGGTGGCCAGTGTGGCCAATGGGGCGCTAATGGCATGTTTTACTGGATAATTAAATGAAGAGAAGTTGGAATTAGCATTCGTTGTAAGTGTTAATCCTAGAAAAGGGAGACCTTTACATTATAAATGATAGCAAGAGGCTAAATGTAAAATACTAATTATGACTGTATTGTTCTGTCTTTCTTCAAAACCATTTGCCAAGTTTGGAAACTCTGGTCTGCTCAGAATATAAGTGAAGGGTGATTGTTTGCCTTTTCTGTAAGTGGAAAATATAGACGAATATAACTCTACTGTTGCTCAAGATCAAGAGAACTGGAACCTAGGCGGCGCATCCTTGACTGGTTAGGTGTGGTGCTGGACGCTGATGTGGCCTGGCATTTTTGAATGCACGATTTGGGCTGAAGGAACAGATAGTTTTCCATGGTGCTGAAATTGCGATCAGTTAATTATGGTGAAAAGATTTATTTTATACAAAATAAAAGAAGGATTTATTTTCTGACCTTAATAGACCTCGAAGACAGGATTCTTTTCTGATTTCTCTGATTACATTATTATTTGACATTGTCATTTCATATTCCTGACTCTGTCAGAAATAGGTTCTAGAACAGCTGAACCGTGATATTGGGAAGAAGTGTCATGAAGTCAATGATATAAAAAGCATAGATTTTGAAGCCCAAGTGGATTTAAATTAATTTTATACATTTCCAGGTGATTTTTATTACCTATTTTTGGAAAGAAGTCTTGATTAAAAAGATTTGCTCTCATGTGTTGCCTACTTTGGCAAAATCTTGTCTCTTCTCCTTCCCAGTCCTTCCTGGTATCTGTTTTCCCTTTCCCTATGTTGTCTAGAATTTGTACCTGCGTGATTTGCCAAGACTATGTCTTAAAGACCCTGTAATGGGCCCCAGAGTCACAGTGACTGCCACTGTGCCCATCAGGTCCATTTCTTCTTAGACACAGAGCTGCCTATGTTTCTCAGCTTCCCTCAGGGTGCATAGCAGACCTGTCATTGACACCTACTCAGTAGAACAGGAGCTACAGTGAGCTGCATCCCTCCCAAGCTTGGCCCATACACCCCCCTTTGCCTAGCGTACCATGTCCCTTCCCATCTAAAAGCTAGATACAAGATCCCAGGAGGCGCAGAGTACACGCACAAGACAGAAGGCCGTCCACGGATCCGAAACACCCGTTTGGCCTTCAGTCGAACAATGTACTTCGTTCGTGCCAAACCAGTGGTATTTGTCGTTTGCCTGTTATAACATCTAACCAATACCTCCTCCTTATTTATTTAGTTTAATGTTGTATGTGTTGCTGCTAAGCATGATTATTTATAGTACTTCGTTTTCTAAGTTTAGCTTCCATTGTGTAATGAAAATTATTTAAGATATCAAAAATCATACCTGCTAATGACAGAAGCGGAATATCGCTTATTAGACATTTAGTGTTTGTGCTGCCGAAGCGAGCGCTCGCTTATTAGACATTTAATACAAAGTGGTGATCAGTGGTGTATATATATATAAAACCAAAGCTTATAACTCTTAACAAATAGTCTCTCAGAAATTCCTCAAAATCAACAGACTTAATTTTCCTCAAGGACAAAGTTAATCCCCTATAACAAGTTGGACACCCTGAGAAATGTTTTCATACTTTTAGGACCTTTTTGATGTGTTTAATGCTTGTGAAGGAGTGCCTTGCTAACCTCTAGTTCTCAAGTGGGTGCCTCTCACTGGTAACTAAATTTTGGAAGGAAAAAATCACGGTTGAGGACAGAAAATAAGTTTTCCCCAGTGCTGTGAATTCCATGGCCAATGGAGTTGCTAAACTATGTCCGTCTCTTAATTACAGCTGATTTTTAAAAATCTCCTTGGATTAGCTTATTTTATTAACATCTAGTTTCTTAAGGTGTTTTTTTCTCATTCTTATTTCATTATATCTAATGCCATAATATACAGATTGTGATTGTTTCCAGAAAAAAATATAATGAGATATTAATAAATTAACAGATAAACTGTCCTACACAGCAATGTAGATCCTGGCTAGTTGAACAAGTTGGGGAAACGTTCCTTCTACGTGGCTCCTCCATCCTCCAAAAGCTGTGGAGTGCTTTACTATCACGAGTACCACTCCTTGTAGAACTCAACCCAAATGTCCTTCCCTCTTTTTATATCCTACGCATCCTTTTACTCCAAATCAAACCCCACATCCCAATATGAATTTTTTGGCCAGTATATCACCTTGAAATGAGTCCTGTCTCCTCTGTATTCCAATAACAATAATTATGCATATACTGTGTTAATTAATTAATGCTGCACTCCCTCATGATGTGTTTGTGGTTGTGTGACGTTTAAGCATCTTTATTCATCTAACTCTTTCTGATTTTATGTCTTGTTGCTCAGTTTGCATGGAAGCCCTTTGAGGAAGCAGGTCACACTATGTGGTTCTCAGTCCTGTAGAATGCATCACAGTGCCCTCCACTTCACATTCACTGAAAGAACTTGTGTTCACTGATCAGCACACATTCTCGGAGGCCAAAGTCATTGATTAGTATCCCCAAAGGTCGACTAAACTCAGTGTACTTGAATTTGTGTTCTGACTACACCACTTACTAGCCAAGTGAGTTTGGGCTTTAAAGATGAATTTCAGCATCTATGAAATGAGGCTAATAATACAGAGCCTGCTTATTTCACATGGTTATGAGAAACTACTAGAATAGTAACATGTGAAAATGCTTGAAGAATAAATATCATGAAGATGATGTTAGAAATTGGCCCTCAGAAACCTCAAAGGATTCTGTATTCGGGCATACGACCAGGGACTGCTGCACAGAGAAATAGAATTCTAGGTGTGGCTACATCTGATTGGACTGACAGAGAGAGTCTGTGAGAATGGATGGTAAAGAAGCCGGAATAATCAGTGTGGCCAGAAAATACAGGACTTTCTGTAACCTCCTAAAGTGTGTAGACTTGATTGCTTAGACCAGGCAAAGTGGTCGCATTGAAGATTTTTGAACACACAAATTATATGAATACATCTTTTCTTTGGAGAGAGAAAATCTAGTAGGTTAATTGTCCTCAATAATACCTCCAGTATTTGCAGTGAGTCCCCTATAAAATCCCAAGAAAAATGTTTTAAAAGAAATCGTAATGCTATTACTTTCTGTATTTCCAATATAATAGATTTAGGTTTTTCTATACATTCCATGGATTTGAACCCCATTACTATAATATGTCATTACTATAAACATACCCTAAATATATGTTATCAGTTTTTGTTACAATTTAGTCACTTACACTGATACTGCCATATTTTCTTAAATGAATTGAGGTAAAAGACCCGAACTCATACAAAATCCATATCCCGAAGTGTCACAAATTAATTACATTGCATGATGTATAGTACAATCGTAAATTTCTATTTTATAACTTTCCATTAATAGGAAGAAATATACATTCACTCATCAGAGTCCATTTTTATTCAAAGCTATTAACCTAAAATCAACCACAAAATGCAAATAAATGTCCATTTAAACGATATTAAATGTGTTCCAATGCTTAGGACAGTTACCTATGAAAAGTTATGAACGTTAAGAATGGTTACTATCTTGGGCGCCTGGGTGGCTCAGTCGGTTAAGCGACTGTCTTCGGCTCAGGTCATGATCCCGGAGTCCCGGGATCGAGTCCCGCATCGGGCTCCCTGCTCGGCGGGGGGTCTGCTTC
>NW_023270316.1:3559070-3596806 GCF_011800145.1 Mirounga leonina | reverse complement strand
TCTGACCCTCCCCCCTCTCATGTGCTCTCTCTCTCATTCTCTCTGTCTCAAATAAATAAATAAAATCTTTAAAAAAAAAAAAGAATGGTTACTATCTTATGAAAGTTAGGAACAGTTACTATCTTTTTTAAGAAATCAAAGTATACAGATAAGGTAAAAAGCTAAAATCTTCTGTCTCTCTCTTCACTGCCTGGTGTCCAGAAATAGCTACTCTTGTTTACAAGAGAATTTGTAAAGTGCCTTTGAAGAGATATTTTTCCCTTTATTTAACCCTTTGGCAATAAAGGGAGCCAAATGGCAATAAGAGAAAAAAATAGCAAGATGAACTTAACTGAATCGCTGTATAAATAGCTATTTCTGAATTAGAAAGGATCAACTCTCTTTTGCCTAAACCAGAAATTCTGTTTTCACATTCAGATCATTTTCTTAAGTGTTTTTAGACGTATGAAAATATACAACCCTTTAATCAAAGGTTTTTAATCATATGTTACTTTAAGCCACTTCCTTAGGATCTATTGAGGTAGACTTCGGCTTTACAAACTGTGATTTTCGAATTTCACTTTTTAACGTTTTTATTCCTGCAACATCTTGTTAGCATCAAGTAGAAATGGGATTTGCATTTGAAACACTAACGTTCACTATTCAGTCAGCCAAGAAGCTTCCTTCTTTTAATTTCCATAAATGTCAGTAAATGCCTCTTTTCACCTTTGGGTGAATAGTCAATAGAAAAATCAACTCTGTGACAAATGAACAGCAACATGATTTTACATATGAATTATTTAACAAAGTCTATTTTTATCCTGGAAGGGGAAGACTTAAGGTAAAAGTCAGCAGCAAATTGTTAATTTACATGTATTAATATTATTCACAGAAATGCATATCCACGGGAAGTAAAGAAATTTGTATCTCATTTTTTAATTAGCTCATCTCCTAGAATTCTATTAATGACACCATAGAAAACTATTGAAAATTAATAAAAAGATATATAAGTAATAAACCTCATGAAGTCTTTACATCACATTGGGTCTCCCTCTGGGTTGTGAGAGATTCAGTGGATTTTGACCGTGCAAAGCGAACAAACTGATGATAAATGTCCCACTTGAGATGTAGAACTTTCATGAACTCAGTTTTTACATCCCTTTATCAGATACTTGTCCTCATGTTTGCCTGATACCTCTGGACATTGGAAGGCACAAAATACTTTACAAGTCAGGTCGGGAAATGGACACTAGATTCATGTCTTGAACTTCTAAATATCAAAACAGCGAGATTTTCTCAAACACAGAATAAAATCCCTTTTTTTTTTTTGAAAACCCCCATAGTGAGTTGTTGAGGTAGTAATAGCCAGTGTTATAAGGGGCACTGTTTTCTTGGGATTACTGTATCGGTGAAGTAATCTTCTTGTTAAGACCCCACTGAAAGGAGGGGATATTGTTTGAGGATGAATATTCCAGCCCGCGGGGACGTGTCTGGACCATGGTCGTTCACGTGTCTGCTCACACCTGCTGGGAGCTTGAAACGGGGCATGCAGAGGCACCTGTTTATTGAGCGTGGATGGCGTCGCTTCCCCTCCCGTGATCTTTCCTTGAGAGCAGAAAGGTTTGAGGGTCTAAACTGACAGGAGGTTGTAGATTGCAGAGGCCACCTGCCCCCGTCCCGTGCAGAGCACGTGGGGGCGACTCCAGGGGCTGAGCAGTGCCTCCATCTGTCAGTTCCTTTGAGGGATCCGGTTGTCCCAGCTCCCAGTGAACAGTGACTTTCTATTTTCCCATGCCAAATCGCCAAGTGGCTTTTAAGCTTTGAAGCTTTCATACTTCTTTTGAATGTCAAATTTAAAAATAAATATCACAGAATAGGGGCACCTGGATGGCTCAGTCGTTAGCGTCTGCCTTCGGCTCAGGTCGTGATCTTGGGGTCCTGGGATCGAGCCCCGCATCAGGCTCCCTGCTCCGTGGGAAGCCTGCTTCTCCCTCTCCCGCTCCCCCTGCTTGTGTTCCCTCTCTCGCTGTGTCTCTCTCTGTCAAATAAATAAAAAAATCTTTAAAAAAAAAATCACAGAATAATTTCCGGGTATATTATTAGATCCTCCACTGATACTGCTTTGAAAGGCATTGAAGCTGACAGATGGTCTGCACCCTTGTCTAGAAGCCTGGGGTTTGTACCTGTTATACAATAGTATCACTTTTTTCCCCATGCCATCCAAAAATAATAATTCTGGGCATGGGACGTCTTAGTCTGTCCGGGCTGCTGTAACAAAATGCCACAGACTGGGTGGCTTATCAACAACAGAAATGTATTTCTCAGGGTTCTGGAGGCTAGAAGTCCAAGATCGGGGTGCCGGCAGGGTCAGGGGAGGGTGCCCTTTCAGGCTGCAGACTTCTCTGTGTCCTCAAAGGGGGAAGGGGTGAAGGAGCTCTGTGAGATCTCTTTTATAAAAGCACTAATCCCATTCACGGGGGCTCCACCCTCATGACCTGACCACTTCCCAAACGCCCAACCACGAATTGCACCACCCTGGGGGTGAGTATTCCAACATGTGAATTTTGGGGGAACACAGACATTCAGACCACTGCACAGGATAAGCTTGTCTGATCGTCAGAGGCCTGGCACTCGTTGGCCACCCCCCCAAGTCTGGGGGGACCGTCCCACTGTCTTTCAATGGCCCCACTCACTAGCCATTCAAAGCCATCTAGGCATGTCTGAATTCAGAGTAACTAATGGGTCTGGGACCACCCACACCCAATGTGATTTCAGGGAGCAGAGCATTTTTAATAAGTTCCCAGGGTTTTATGGTGTTTGAAAGGGCCTTATCTGAATCCGTGACATGAGAACTACATCTCAAGTGTAAGAATTTGCTCAGGGCCGGTCTGGTATTACTTGAAGGCTCTCTCTCTTCCTTTCCTTCCCTGTCCTTGATGGCGGGGAGGTGCCCAATGTCCCTAAGTTTATTTTTTTTTAAATGAAAACACAAATCTCATATACTGTGAAAGAGAGGAGATTTCAATACAGGGTGAGCAAACCCAGTTAAAAGAGTCTTTTTTAAAATAGCATCGAGAGGCCATAAGGGGGAGGAATTTATGCACATCCTCCTCCAGGGAGGAACCTGGAAATTTCTGCCTGCAGCGAGCCCTCTGCCTGGACTTGAGTGCTTCCTCACCAGGACACCTGAGTCCTTTGCTTTCTTCACTTCAAAAGGAACCAGCTTTAAAAGTCTCTGTATCCTTAATTTGTATATGAACCCAACCAACCCCAGTTAAGCTAGTCTCTATCCCTGTTTTATATGGAGGACCTAACTAAGAACAGCACTCGTGACCCTCGCCTTTATAACTCTGCCTTGTCCTCCTCGGCGCATGGGAGTCAGGTTTCTACCTGAATCCGTCTCCCAAGTCCCAATTCAGATTGCCCAAATCAATGCCTGTTTGCTTAAATTTCCAGCCAGTTCTTTCAAGGTTGACGATTGTGATCAACTTTCTCCCTTCTCTCAAGCGTGCCCCTGGGCATTCATACACGAACTCTGTTTAAGCTCTCCAAGCGCACTGGGCACCCGGTGCTGAGTAGAGATTAATTTACTCACTCTGGACTCGAAAGGGCACCCCTGGTCTGAGCAAGCAACACATTCTACCTCCAAGGATTTCTACCCACATGGATCAACATTTTCCCACTTACATATCTTATGTGACTCTTTTTATTTTATTTATTTTAAAGATATTTATTTATTTGGGAGAGAGCACAAGCATGGGGAGCAGAGGGTGAGGGAGAAGCAGACTCCCCACTGAGCAGGGAGCCTGACACAGGGCTCAGCCCCAGGGTCCTGGAATCATGAACTTAGCAGAAGGCAGATGCTTAACCACTTAACTGACTGAGCCACCCAGGCACCCCTATATGACCTTTTTAAAATGGGAACAAGATTCCCCTTAACCCTGAACATTTCTTTCTTTTTTTTTTTTTTTAAAGATTTTTATTTATTTATTTGACAGAGAGAGAGAGAGAGCGAGAGCAGGAACACAAGCAGGGGGAGTGGGAGAGGGAGAAGCAGGCTTCCCGCGGAGCAGGGAGCCCAGGACCCTGGGATCATGACCCTAGCCGAAGGCAGATGCTTAACGACTGAGCCACCCAGGCGCCCAACCCTGAACATTTCTTAAGTTAACTTATTATGATGGTAATTAAATGTAGACACACATTGTTATGTAAGATCTCTGTATCCTTTCACCTCTCATTACAGCTGTAAAACCAAAGCAAATTTACAAATTCAACCTGACAAGAACCTACAAAAACAAAAAATTAAAGTTTACAACATTCATGCTAGGTATGATTTGGTTTAGCTGGAATGAAATTACTATGACAAAGTGAGTGTGGTCCTGGCTCAGATTCCATGAACTTGGGTCCATTTCTACCATCCCGTGCCCTTGGTGAACCCAAGCCTCTACCACTTCTCTCGGCTTGAACTGCTAGGCAACTGCTAATCTCACCCAGGCCGTAATATCACTTAGCTCTTTCTCGGAGGAGAATGCCTTATCTGCATAGTAAACCCATCTTACTCTTTTCTCATTCGTCTACAACGATATCAGTAATATTCCGTGGGTCATCCTGCTTGTAAATAAAATACGAAGTTCGAGAATAAAGTCTCGCTGAGCACTAGCTTAAAAAGTAGGTTTTCAAATGATCCAAAGCATGATTATAGTGCTTTTGAAAAAAGATCATGAAAAGAAAAATGCAAAAAATATTCGATTATCCAGAGAACTAGAGGACCCCGGAAATACAAACACCAATTTCAGAAACATTACATTTAACAGTTATTTCAGTTATTCACTAAAATCTGTTTTATCTTGAAATTCAAGGAACCTCTGGGCCTTTCATTTCTTCCTGTATAACTTTTAGTTTTAAATTATATGTATGTATATACATGTGTGTGCATGTGTGTGTATGTATATATATGTGTGTATATATATATATAATTGACTCATCAGGATAATCATAATTCAGCAATGTTTAGGGATTTTCTCAAGTCCAAGAGCTAACAATGACAGAATCGTAAGACCCCACATTTATAGGGCACTGGGTACTTTTTTAAGGCACTCTTTTAAGTAGCCCGCACACATTCGCCCTGTAAATTGTCACCGGTTTTGTTGAGGTAGACCGTTACTATGAGCCTACTTTACAGATGAGGAAGCTGATGGGCTTGGTGGCAAATGTGGGACCCCAGCCCAGCACTCCAGTTCTAGGGGCTGGGTTTTCGACCATGCTGCCTCTGTTCGAGGGAGTGAGCCCCAGAGCGCTCATGGACCCGTGACACTTTGCGAAAGGATGAAGTCCAATGTCCCCCTTGGCACTTGTCTACATCAAGTCCTGTGGAAACGCCTCTTCTCACCTCTTCCTTCCCCCTTTCCAACTGGTGGCAACCTCAGTTTTCAACATTCAGAGCAAATGATACCTCCTCTGTGAAGTTTCTCCAGACCCTCCTTCATAAGCCCTGTTTCCCAGGTAAATGCGGGGAAAAAAAGTTTTAAAAGACATCATCTCCTTCTCTATAGCCTGTGCAACAAGTTAAGACAGTTGTGTGTTTTGCATGCTTCAGAGTTCCTTTAAAGACAGGGTATTTGTCACATTCATGGGGCACAGGGATGGGACAGTGTGGACACCCAAGGGTTCATAGGTATGGGACAGTTTTTACGTTCCCAGTCATAACATCTGCCTTTTGGTTCTGAAAGATAATGACTTTGTGTCCAAACACTATAATATAGAACATGCCCCAAACGAAAATAAATAAGTGACTAGCTGTCTGCAGTGACACGGGGTGGAGATAAATCTTTGAAGCAATGGTAAACAAGCTTCAAGTTCAAAGACACCAATAGGGCACCTGTGGCCAACAAAAAAATCAGGATAAATGAGAGGGGGGTGAAGCCCACGGACTCTAGGCGCTCATTTCCAGCTGCATCCCTGACCCCCAGCATCAGTTCCTCTCTTTCTGAAAAGAAATGGTTCCCTTTCAATACCAAAGCTAAATTTAAAAAAATTTTGTTTTCATCATGATAAGTGCACCCCTCAGTCCCCATCCCCTACTTCCCTCATCCTCCACCCACCTCCCCTCTGCTGACCAGCACTGTGTTGTCTGTAGTTACAAGTCTGTTTCCAACACCAAAATTTTTGTTAAAAAATCATTATTGCCTTTTTAATGATCATACTTAATTTATCATGAAACATGAAATAATGGTAGAGGAAGCTGTGAGGTTTTTTGTTATTACCAATAGGATATGAAATTTAAAGAATGGAGAAACACTGATTCTGATGTTTTTATAGCGCTGGGGAACACAGTGAATACTTTGTAGTGCTTGTATATTACTTGACCATCATTTAAATAATATCCATCTAGTTGCATTTGTTTGCTATTCTAAAATATTGAAGCTCTTTTACTACTTGTGACAAATGTGATTTTTGTGCCTCACAATCTAATAAATTCAATAAATCTAAATAAAGCAGATTAAACATCATTCATCAGGGCACACTGTTCTTATCTTCTGATCTTCTATTTATTGTCTCACAGATCATACCTTTAAAATGTCCTCTGAACTTCATTATGTTGCAAGTAGTGACCTATCATGTATCCTTGAACAGAATTTTAGCCTTCATTTAAGGAATAACCTGTGAAAATTCTTTTTCTTTTTTAAAGGAAGATCAATAATGTTAGTATGTTACCATCTCATTTATACCATCCTGGCAACTATCCTTATGTACCTATTAGGTTTTACTCAATACCTATTAATCTCTATAATAGACAATAAAGTTCCATGGGATCTCTCAGTGAAGGGGTTTATTCTGAGCATTAGTTGATTATTGCGAACATCAGTCAAATTTCTGCTTATCAAGGAAGCATCGAAAGTTCCTGGTTGTTGATTCAAAGATGGTGTTCTTTACTTATTACATTATTCAAGACATCAATATCCTCATTAAGAAAATGCTTTCTAATGGTTTGGGTATATAAGTTTCACCTTTTATAATGTACTTGGGAATTCAGATATTTTTAGTAAACACTGAGAGGCTTTGAAAGGGTAGAGAGCATTTTTTTTTTTTTTTTTTTCCCGAACGGTGAAGCAGTAACTTAGGGGATTTTGGACATTTTATGTCAAAAGCCCTCCCCACCAGCCTCCGTCATATCAGCAGCCGTGGAGTGGCTCTATCTGAAAATGTGTTCCTGTTAGGAAGGCCTTGGCAGAGGGTCACGCCTCGCGTATATTTTTGGTCATTACGAAGGGCTGCTGAAGAGTCTAGGATTGAGAAGAGACACAGAATGGATGTGCTCTGTGCTTGGTGTGGGGACAGACTTGTATGGCTCTCCCATGCCCCGGCATGAACATAAATACAACCCATGTCATCCGGCCCCGGAAGAGCAACACCATCTGCTCGGTGGAGATGTGGATTCTGCTGGTCTTACTTTTTATGCTTTACTCTGTCTTGCTAGACCTGGCCTCCATTTGCATATTATTTTTACATCCTTCTGGTGTCTTTTAGATTAATGGAATATTTCTTATTTCACATTTTCTACATATAACTTGCTAATTACACATTCTCTCCCTGTGTGTTCTATAGTTTTACTAGAGAAGAGACCATGCATTTTTGACTTACTGCATCTTAAGGGATTTTTGTTACTTTGGCTACTTTCCTAATACTGCTAGAACCCTACAACCTCTAAACTCCACATAACCCCTCCTGGCTTTTACAGGTTATCACTGGCGTGCATTCCTGTTCTACAAATAATTTATAGTCTCTAAGCGCCCCAAGCATCTTACTTCTATTTACCCATGGATGTCCGGTGTCCTTAAATCTCTCTTAAATTTCAATTTTTCAAAAAAAAAAAAATTTCAATTTTTCCATCCAGGATCATTTTCCTTCACCTTAAAAAAAAGTGGGAGACTTCTGATGGCCAATTTCCTCCTTTTTATTGTCTAAAGATATCTCTATTTCACCTTGTGAGAGGTATTTTTATTGAAAGTAGAGTTTTAGGCTGAATTACTTTCTTCCAGTACTTTACTCTGTGATTTGCTATTGCCTGGCTTCTGCTTAGAAGTCAGCTTATACCCTCTCATTGTTGTTCCTCTGAAGGGAATGTGACTTTTTCCTTTGGATTTTAAAGCTTTTTCCTTTGTCTTTGTTTTAACAGGATCCGCCTCGTGCTTTCTTACTGCTGGCGATGGCCTGTGTGTGTGTTTGCCTTTTGTATGGTTTGCTGAGCCTCTTAAGTGTGTGTGTTGATGCCCTTTGTAAGTTTTGGAAACTTATCTCTTTGAGGACTGCCTTGTCACATTCTTTGTCTATCTTTTCCTTCTGGAATTCCTTTTATGTGTGTCTGTTCCGCTGTCTCTTCTGTTTGTCCATCATTTCCTCCCTCCTAAGCATTTCATCATAGGTATTTTAAAGTCTTTATCGACTAACGCTAAATCTGGATCATCTGTGAATCTGTTTTATCCTTCGATCTTTAGTGAATTTCCTTGTCTCTCCAGATGTAATTCCTGATTGCACAGTAAAGCTTAGTGGGTCAACAAACTGTAGATGCTGCAGAGGATGCTCTCTACTGGAAAGATTCCAACATCCCGTTGGGAGGCCGAGGCAAGGGAGGACGTCCTCAGTCCAATCACAGATTGAGCTACGGTGCAGAATCAGCCTGCCTCGGCTTTGCCTCTGATCTGCAGAGAGCCTGTGGGTCTTTTTGTTCCTTAGCTCTGGAAAAGTGCAGATGTGCTCCAGCTGTGCATTTCAGAGGTCCTGGCCCGCTCTCCAGGCTGTGCCCCACTCAGGTGCAAAATCTGCAAGTCTCGAAGATGAGACTAGTCAGGTGCTTGAGGCTATTCTCCCCCCACCCCTGCCTCCCATCAGATTTTTTGCTTCTGAGGCACCTTGAACACTGTAGGAGATTTCACTCTGCTTTTTGTAAGCTTTTGGCCTAAGGCACCACTCATGCATATAGCTGGAGAACTTAACAAATGTCTCTTGGGGAAAATGGCCATCATTTGAGGGTCCTCAGATTCCCAATCTGTGTCTCTAATCTCCTACAACTGCAACATATTGTATGGTTTTTCTTTCTTCTAGAAAGGGCTCTCTAGACCCACAGAAGAACTCGGAATTGGCAAATGTTCCAGGAGAGGGGAAAAAAAAAAACCAGCTGGTAGTTACTGGTTCAGAAAGATTTTCCCCATCCAGAATTTTTGTTTCCCTGGTTCTCAGCTTGCCAGAGCTATCTGATACTCTAAATATATGATTTGAGTAATCTGTCTCTTTTTTTTTTTCATCTTTACAATGGGAGCAATAAACTGCCATGACCTGCAAAACCCTATGCAGATGTGAAGGTTTCTTGTTTTGCTTCTAATTAGATGAATGTGAAGTTATGTTACTAACAAAAAGGATATCTCAAGGAAGTTGGGGGAAAAAATCAGCTGAGATGGTAAAAATATTCTTCCATCAATTACATACTCTCTCATAAGAATAAATGCCGTGACAGTATTTTTTGCAGATTGCTACTATGTGCTGAACATGGGCCAAGGAACATATAAATAGGTGTTCAATACCCATAGAGTGAACGAGATTGCAGCTGAAAGTAGCCGCCAAGTGTACACGAGAAAGTAGAGGAGCTAAAATACAGTAGTGAAGGAAGAGTACAGATTACACTGAATCCCGTGTGGGCAAAGGAGAAAGAGAGCATGACATAGGGACGCTGGTCTTTAGCACATATCGGCTCCTGGACAACAGTGTAGGGTAGTACCTCAGAAGGCAGACTCTGGAGCCAGTCACCATTTTTCATGTGACTTTGGGCAAACTGCTTCACCTCCTTGTGCCCCAATACCCTCATCGGCTAAAGGCGAGCTAGCAGTGCTGTGGAGAGCTCTCCGGAGGATTGCGGAGTTAATGTTTCTCACGTGCTTAGAAAAGTACCTGGTACATAGCACTCTAAAGTGTTTATTAAAAAGATATTTTTTATACTCTCCCTTTCTTGGCTCACTTCCGGAGCGTAGAGTCAGTCTGGCTTCCATGGGAGCCTTCCCCGCAGGGGGATGTCTCATTTCCACATCGTTCTGGTGCAGTTCCGGAGACTGGAGAAACATCCCCTCTCTTTGCGGGGGGGCGGTGCGTGCTGCTTCAGCCTTGATTCCTGGAGGTCCCTTCAGGGAGAGACAGTCACGGTCCTGTTTTCCACACTTACGGTGTTTTTCTGGTTATCTGTACATTCAATATGGGGAACCTCCTTCTGCTGGCAGCCAGTTCCAGAAACCTAGTTATGCACTGCGAGTATGGGTTTGGCTTCCCGGCTTCTGTGGGTTTGTCTTCCCGGCTTCTGTGGTTTACCCCCATGTCTCGACGTTCTGCCCATCCACTTATTCTAGTTTTAAGTTCTTCTTCCATGGATAGACGGTAGGATCAGATGTCCGGGTTAAGGTGTTGGTTCTCGAACTGGACCACTGATAAGCCTCGCTGCTTCTGAGTGACTGCTTTCACCTAGGAGCCAACCACTATGCCCTGCTTTCATTTACTGTCGTTCGTTTTGTGGTGGCTGGAAGGGGCACCAGAACAAAGCAGGAGGTACTTTGAAAGTGGGTTGAGACGTCTTGTTTCTTCTGAATTCTCCCCAGTATTCCCACTGTGAAGTCCCGCACACTCACTCTAGAATGGCCAGAAAAACGGTAGCATAAGGAGGCGAGAGGACTAAGCCCATACAATTGCATCATGATGCTCTCCTGCAAGGGTCCCTAAAGTTCTGTCTCTGTGGGCACAAGGTCAGAGAGCACCCAGCTGCTGGCTGAGATCCCTGCTTTGATTTTCCCCCACGAGCTGGAGCATCGAAGTCAGTAGGGTCATACTCCCTTAAAAGATGTTGACTAGGGCGCCTGGGTGGCTCAGTTGGTTAAGCGACTGCCTTCGGCTCAGGTCATGATCCTGGAGTCCCTGGATCGAGTCCCACATCGGGCTCCCTGCTCGGCAGGGAGTCTGCTTCTCCCTCTGCCCCTGCCCTTCCCCCCCTGCTTTCTCTCTCTCTCTCTCTCTCTGAAATAAACAAATAAAATCTTTTTAAAAAATAACATTTTTAAATAGTATTAATTGTTCACTTACTATCAATCAATATATGATTTTCCCTTATATTGATGGTCAGCCTACAAATTTACCCAAAACTTCTCAAATGTAAATATAATTTGATCGGTTAATCTCCCCTCTTGGAATCCATTCTACAGAATAGCTGTTAAATACAGGAAAGTATTGGGCGCCTGGGTGGCTCAGTCGGTTAAGCGACTGCCTTCGGCTCAGGTCATGATCCTGGAGTCCTGGGATCGAGTCCCGCATCGGGCTCCCTGCTCGGCAGTGAGTCTGCTTCTCCCTCTGACCCTCCTCCTTCTCATGCTCTCTGTCTCTCATTCTCTCTGTCTGAAATAAATAAATAAAATCTTTAAAAAAAAAAAAAAGATGTTGACTAGTTCTGCACAGATGGGAGGACCCTAGAATCAGGGGACCCTTGAGAAACCCCAAAACCTAAAAACAGCCTCACAGTTGTGATAAATGAGGAAAAAGCACGGGACGTCGTAAGGATGTAGATCATGATAGAGGGCAGAGGGCACGCGGACGTGCCCGCTTCGGAATTTCCTGGAGGTGTCTCTCCTTGGGCAGCGTCCCCGCCCTCCATACTTTGTTCCGTTTGCCCCCTTCGCGGGGCCGTTTCCCGCTCCAGCTCGTGGGGGGAAACCAGAGCAGGGTCTCAGCCACAGAGACAGAACTTTAGGGACCCTTGCGGGAGGGCATCGCGATGCAATTGTATGGGCTTCGTCCTCTCGCCTCCTTATGCGCCCCCATCCCCCCCGCCCCCGGGGGGCTCGCCCTCTCCCCCCTCGGGCTCACAGCGCCCGCTGCTGCCGCAAGTTTCCCTCTTCCCTCCCGCAGGTAATCCACCAGCTGCGGCTCTCGCAGAACGAAAGCGCCGCCCTGCAGGAGCTCCTGGACTGGAGGCGGAAGCTGTGCGAGGGGACGGAAGACTGGCCGCGCCGCCTGCAGCCCCCGCAGCCCAGGGCGCGCCCGCCTCCGCCCCGCAAGAAGCCCGCCCCGGGGAAGGAGCCCGCGGGGGCGACCTGCGGCCGGCCGCCCTCCGAGCTGCGGGACCCCGGCACGTGAGGGGCCGCGCGCCGCAGGTGCCCCCGCCCCCCCGCCCCGCCCCCCGGCCCGGGCGCTTCCCGCGCGCGCCTGCGCCTGGCGGACGGGGCCGGCAGAGGCCGCCGCGCTCCGCGTGTGCGCGTGCGCGCGCGTGCGCGCTCTTTCCCGCCGTGGGCGGCGCGCGCCTGGCTGTCGGGCCCCCCCCCCCCGGCCGCAGGGGCAGGGCCCGAGCAGCGCGGGGCGGCGCCAGCGGGCCGCGTTTCGGGGCGCGACCCCGCGTCCCTGGTCCGCCCGCCGCCCCCCCGGGACACGGCCTCCGCGACGGACGTTGGATTCCTTTGCAGGTGGTGGGCTTTGTTGGCCTTCCAGAGCCGATCATCGGTTACCTGTTTCTGACCGTTGTATAACTTCACGCAACTGGTGGTGCTCCCTTCAAAACGCGCATTTAAAACAAAAAATCACTTCGAGGATTTCCTCCCCCCCCCTTTTTTCCCCGAAAGGACCCAAGCCCCTCGAGACCGCGTCTTTGCTTTAGCTTCGCCGGCGCCAAGCCTGCGCGCCCCCGCACCGAGCCCCGGGTTTGCGATCGGCTGGCGGGGGACGCACGCGCCTCCGCGGACGTGCACGGCCAGCCCCGGGCGGCCACCTCCTCTCCCCGCGTCGCCCGCGGCGACGGGAGCTCGGTGAGGCGCGCGGGGCTTCACGTGCATAGCCGGCGGTGGGGCCGCTGGGACAGGGTCACCTCGGAGGTCCGCACGGTCCGAAGGAGCTCGCGGGGGCGCGCGGCTCGGGGCGGGGACGCCGCACCCCGCGGTGGCCGTCCCCTCGGAGCGGCGCTGCGTGGCTCGCCTGCGCCTGTCTGCTCAGCCGCCCCGTGACACAACCGCCCGCTTATCCGTGTGCTCCTGCGGCGGTCGGGACGCCCTCAGCAGTGCCGCCGGGCCGTGGCGTCTTGCTGCTTGGAACGCCGTGCTCATAGCAGCCTCTGCAAAGTCACCGTACCAGTAAAAGGTGCAGCGACGTCCTTCGGTGGTGCTACTTCTGTGCGGCCGCTTCTGCCTCCCTGGCCCGGCGGGCGGGGGCAGTGAAGCCACCGTGTCCCCGCGGCCTGTCTTCCTCTGTGCCCGCAGCCCTCTGCAGGCTCCGGGCGCTGGGGGTTATTTTAAAAGAAAGGTTTTATGATGATTGCAGGTATAACTGCAAGCAAACGTCAACATTAAGAATAATATGTTTGTCACTTAGAAATAATTATGGGCTGCCAGATGCAGACACGATTTCCAGTGAAAAGGTGGTTTCTTACGTCCCGGGAGAGAAGCCCTGGCTGGGTCAGCCAGGGGGCGGAGGGGCCGGGGACCCCGCGGGCCAAGCCTAGATTGTGATGCCCTCGGGAAGGACTGAGGCAGGCAGGGTTGGCAGGTGTAGAATCGCAAGTTTGAGTAATTTCAGGGACTCCGGGTCAGAGGCTGTCCCTGGTTGTCTGGCGCCTGGCCCCGGGCCGGGGGATGGGGGCAGGGGTCAGTGGCTAGAGAGCGAGCCACCCACGAAGGAGGTGGTTTGTGTGGGCTCCGGATTGGTTGGCGATGTTTACTCTCTGTAGGACTTGACTCAGAGAGGCGGGAGAGCGGGGTGGTTAAAGCATCAAAATACGGAAAATGAAAAGGCACAGTTGATGCACGGTTAACGGGCAACAACATTCCTGATGCGGTCTAACAGGGAGGCATTCTGCTCACCCCCAGCGGAGCCCCCCCCACCGCCCCTCTCCACACTCTCGCTAACGCCTGACTTCCTAACCTCAGCCACCGAGTGATGGAAGAACCAACTTTCCTTGACGTACGTGGCTTCCTTGCCCACGCCTTGCACATTGTAGGCACCTAATGATCCTGGATCAGAAGTCCGGACTGATCTCCCCCCACCCCAACACACACAGTGTATTTATTTGGACCGGGGTGAAAAGCAAACTGTTCGAGCATTGCACCTCTTGAGGATGTGTTTCCAGTGCGCGCTGAACACTTGCTATCGTTGTGCGGGCGCTTTGCACACATTATTCCTCACGCAGACGTGGCCTCCGTGGTAATTACCGTCTACGTACTCATCCTGGAATTCAAGCTTTAAGTAGGCTGTCGGAACGTAAACCCTCATCTTTGTGGTTCCAGAGTCCATGCCAGGTTAACTTGATATGCAGAAATGTTCTGCTTATTATCTCAAAATATATCTTTAAAATCTTCAAACTAAATGACTCTTGGGGGATACAGGGCTGTGTGAAACTGTGAGGTAAGACAGGGAAAGCTTACGTGGCGTAGGCCGTCCCCAGCATGTGTGGGTCCCAATGACACCGCCCTCTGTTTTGTTAACCTGGTCGCAGTTTAGGGCTTGTGAAGGTAGGTGTAGGCTGACCGGTCTGTCACCTGCTAGAGGTACCAAGGGCATCCCGGAGAGTTTGTATGGGCTGAGTCTAGGAATCCTTTTGTCTCATCTGATGTTTGTTGACCTTCCAGAGGCAGAGAACAAGCCCTTTGAAGACGTTCTAGACCACATCCAGGTGTGTGTTAACCTTACTGTAGAACCCTGTCATTGTACTTGTTCTGACATGACCAGACAGGCAGCAGACTCGAAAGCATGAATAGCCACGATAGTAGAAACAGTATTAAGAGTCCTAAAAACATGAGATAAAGTCCGAATCTGTGCGTGTTTTAAAGGTACTCCCGGAATGGTTCTCTAATGATTACAACACTGTCAACAAAATGAACAGAGGTACTATTCTGCTTAACAAAGCACCGAATGTTATTCCACATAAGCAAGATTTCAACAATTATGTGTGTTTGCAATATACTTAATGATGGTATTTTAATTGCTATCAGACCATAAGGTATGAATTATGATATATTATTGGACCTGAGACTTTGTTTAGCAATATAATTGATATGAATTATTACCCTGTGTTCAAACACTGCCCAATCTTACTGCTTTTTTAAAAAATGCTTTATGAGTGGTCTCTAAAAACTACTATCAAAATGTTTATAGTGGGTTAAAATTATTTAAAGTGTATTTTCTAGAGTGGAAAAATATATTGTTACTGTTCTTAAATTGTGGTACCTAATTTAGTAGAATTATGCTTACATAAATCTACCCAGTGAAAGCAACGACCAATTAAAATCTTAGATTTGTAAATGAACATCACATATGAACATTACATAAGTTGGACAAAAAGTATGTTATGAATTCCACAGCCTAGGAGGACAGATAAATTTCTGTCAAAATTCTGTTGCTGTCATTTTCCAGCAAAACATCCAACTCAGCTCCTGTCACAATGAAGGGCATAAGGTTATTATATAATGACATTCTGCAGTGGGACACATTTCGCTCCTGGCTATTACTCTGCACTGCTAATTTTTTCCCCAACTTTTGAATGTATATCTTTAGCTAGAAGTTAATAGGATTTATTTTTATGTTTATTCTCATCGGGAAATTTTCAACAAAAACCATTAAATTAGCTGGAAAAAAACAACAACTGTGTTCCAAGTAAAAGTTCAGTGTAATTTCATTACATTTTTCAAATTGTTTTTAGCAGCACATAAAAAAGCCATGTAATGCGGATGAAAGCAATTATATTTCTATTTATGGTGCAATGGTAAATTCTCTGCAATGCTCATGGTTTCCCAAAACAGTAGCACTGCTTTCAAAGAACTAAAAATATCTTCTCTCCCCCCATTCTACTTCCTTTACATCTTATTCATAAGCAATGACTTTATCAAACAGATTCTACTACAATGTTCTCCCCATGTGAGTTACAAAGATACCCATATAGCACAGGGATGTAGCATGCTGAGTTACAGACAGGAAAGAATTACCTTTGTAGCCCGTTCACTTTCCCTAAGTACTGCAGACCCCTGGGCAGCTCCATTATTGTGGTTCCAGTAAGTTTCTCTAAAATCCAGCATGCTTTGTAAAACTTTAAAGATGAGTTTTTCAAAGGCTAAGTCTTATTAGCTGCCTATAATACATCTCTATCACCTGTTCTAATTTCACAGATCACTTTCAGATTTAAAAAAACAAAACAAAACAAAACAAAACCTATTTATACCTAAAATATTTTTTGTATGCTTTGACATTGGCACAGTGTAACCTGGGTTTATGTAGTTTACCTGATCACTACAATGGCAGAAGAAGACCTTGATGTCTTCTCATAGAAAATATTAAAGGTGAATAAATCTATGCATTCATTTCCATTGTTGCTTCACAAAAGGAATGCATCGAATGTGTCTTCGCTTTGCTTTGAATTAGTCATGGGCTGATAGCCGGCGTATCTGCTGGCTTGCCTTGCCCGATAGCCCCGGGGAACGCGTGAAGCTTCAAAGCAAGGTGCGTGAGCTTGCCCACATGACATTTTCCTGATGTCACCACTTAGCTTCTAAAGTCTAAAGAGAATGAAAGAGAATGAAACTATTGATAAATCCCGAGGGGGAGATCAAAGCTCTAAAGAAAAATGAAATAAAACCAAATTCAATTTGAGGTTTTGATCTTTTAAGATTTCAGCAAACAAAGGGGCTGGAGGTCCATGATCTCAAACAATTGGCTTAAAAGTGTATGAATTCTGTCACATTCTGAAGAAAGGTTTTCTTTACTGGACCTATTTTTGGGAATCCGTTCAACTGAATTTAATCACACTGGGTCTTGAGTGGTAACAAGAGGAATGGTGGTTCCCAGCAGAGTCCCTGTTGTGGTTCATCAATATTACTCTTGAATAAAATCACCAATCTTCATATCATGAAAGGAACTTTCTGGCTACCTTGTTCTATAAGTCCGTTGTACATTCGTGTGGGTTGTGGGGGAAATAGTTCTCCAGAAAACTTCTCAGTTGGTGAACTGTTGTCATTCCCTTGGGCGTAGAAGCTGTTATAAAAAGATAACATTCTATATTTTAAAAAGCAAGAAAAATTCCCTGGCAGAAGAGAAGAGACGCCACGGGAAATCCACATAGTAATGGCCTTGGCTCCTGAAGGCTGTCAAGGGTCAGGAAGGAGGGAATTGGAGGTGACATTGTCTCATTACTGATCACCAGGAACACTTACCTTTCAGCCTCATATGAAAACAAACCTTACAAAGACAGAAGACTTAGTGCCAAGAGCATTCACAAGCCAAAAGTTTGCCCAGAGTGACTCAAAGAAAAAACTCATTAAAGGTACAAGTTGGTACGTCTCCCCGCCTTACTCCGGTAGTTGGCGTTTGGCCCTAGTGAGTCTCCAACCCTACCTATGTTTATTCTCAGGTAGACTAACTGTTTCAACCAACAACCACAGAAGCTCGTGGCTCCACACAATAGACTGTTCTAGGTTTCTCCCTTACGTCACAGTCCGACACATGTTGACCCCAAGAAGTCCAGAGACCAAGGGTCCTTCTTCCCTCTCACGTCTCCGGCCTCCTTGTGGCCTGTGGAGGACTCCTCGTTCAGCCAGTGGGTGGAGGGGAGCGAGTCACAGCCTGAGAGAGGCTCGTGTCACTTCTGCTCATATTCCATTGGCCAGAACTCAGTTGTGTGATGGCAAGACGGGAGATGGCCCTGCTCTACGACCCAGAGGAAGGGGAAATCATTTGGTGAACAATTAGCCAGTGTCCGTCCCACTGTGCGAGGTAGGGAACTCCTAGCACAAATTGCCAAAATCTATTTTCTATCTCCTTTTGTGTTCAGAAGTCGCCTAGGGCAATTTGCCTTCCACCAGCCATGAGCGCAGGACCTCCCTCCGCCCAGCCACCACCCACTCACCTTTCCCCATGTCCCACGATAAACTGTCCTTGGCCACCCTGGAAGCTCATGCAGTGAGGATGGGTGGGAGACGAGAGGAGAGTTGGGAGCATTCTCACTTGCCTGGTGGCTTCCGCTCTGGGTCTGACAGCGAGACAAAGCTGCCATCCTCTTGTGGGAGATCCCCTGCAGGTCTTCTCTCTCACATCTGGGCACATTGATGCCGTTCTGTGTCCATGGCTGCCAGCAACACTTCCCGAGCCCTTGGACATCGGGACAGATGCCTCTCTTCCCTGAGGTCTCCCTAATCTCCATAGGAGACTCCATCAGATGGTGATCTTGGCCTCTCAAAGTGTTTGTCTAAGGACCAGCAGCAATGACATCACCGGGAGCCCCACCCCCAGACCTGCTGAATCAGAGTCTGCATTTTAACAAGACCCGCAGGTGATTTCTGTGCTCCAGAACGACTGAGCAACATGCCGTGGACTCGTTGGTGCTGGCTCCCTCTGTGGGACCATCTCCATCTTTATCATTCTGAAGCCAGGGAAATCATGACTCAAGCTTGTCAAACCATCTCCTATACTCATTGGCAGAGTGACGTCACCAAAGATTTCCTCTGGGTAAAACCGAACACTGAGAGTTATAATTTGCCCTAGACCAGGGACCCGGTCACTCACTCCCTCTGCCGTCCTAGGAAGCCTGCCATTCTTAACTCCAAATGTCTTCAGAGATGCAAGTACCCACCAAAACTTTCTACAAATGTGCTCACTCAGTCTGGTTTCAGAGAGAGGCAATAATGAGAAGACAGGTTCCAAATTACTTGTTTGTTGCAGGAGCATTTCTAACAGTCTTTGTCTTCTGTCTCTTGTGCTCGCACTTTTGCTCTGATCTGGGGTGCCGTGACATCCTCACAGGTGACTCCTAATATGTCACTGGTTTATGGTTTTCAGCACAACTTCAGTATCTAAAGAATACAGCTGATGCTTGAACCACGAGGGGGTTAATGGTGCTCACGCCCCTACGTAGTCGAAAACCCATGTATAATTTTTGACTCCCCCAAAAACTTACCTACTGATAGCCTACTGTTGACCAGAAGCCTTACTGATAAGAGTCAATTAACATATTTGGTATGTTATATGTATTATATACTGTATTCTTACAATAAAGTAAGTAAAGAAAATGTTATTAAGAAAATCGTAAGAGAAAATGCATTTATAGTACTTCACTCTCTTTATCAAAAAAACATCTGGGGCACATGGGTGGCTCAGTCGGTTAGGCATCCGACGCTGGTCTCGATCTCAGGGTCGTGAGTTCAAGCCCCACATTGGGCCCCACGTTGGGTGTGGATCCTACTTATAACAAACAAACAAACAAACAAAAAACATCCGCCCACAAGGGGACCTGCACAGTTCAAACCTGTGTTGTTCAAGGGGCAACTGTAGTTTGCTTTATGCTTTAAGTCACACTGATATTTTCATTTATAACTATTCCCGATTCAGAGTTTCCATCTTCAACTTGTTTACAGGTTTTTACATTATACTTAACACTGAATTGGTTTGGATTTCCATCTTTTAAATCAAGAATAAGCCTTCCCATGGCTCCTGCCAAGCCATTAATGCCAGGTGAAATGAAGCGAAAACCAATTTGCTCTCTCTGAGTTCAATTGACGTGTGGTCTGTGCTTTCAGTATCATCTCTAAATAGGAAAACATAATGGCACCTTTCACCCCGAGAGGCACACCACTGGAAAATAAGTCAATGTGAGAATGCCCCAAAATTTTAAACTGTCCTTCCAAAGAGCAGACCCTTCCAAATTTTACTTCTTGAATGCTTTCTCATAGCCTCTGTTGTCCTTGTTTACCTCGATCTATGACCCCTTTGTAGCCTCTCCACTTCACAGTCTTTAGGAGAGTACGGGTCACATGTCCAGACCGTGGACTGGGTAATTCATCTGACAGCAGTGGCGGTGGCTTGTGGCGACGGCGTCCCCACCCCCTGCCGTGGGGCTGCGCCAGACCTGCCCGGGACCTGCTTGGGGTTGTGGAGCTGGGCGAGAGCCGGGGCTCCTGGGTCCCCTCTTCAGCAGGTGAGGTGGGCGAGAGGGAGCCGTGGAAAGGGAGTGTCATCACACTCTTGTCTCGGGTTAGTCGTGAGCGTGAGAAAGACACCGGGTAGTTAATATGCTCCACCTACGTTTTCAGCTGGGAAGCAGAACTCCTATTTTGGTGCCAAATTCATAGAGAAGCCCATCTATGATGGTGCTTTAATTTTATGTATGGTTCACCTGAAGCAAGGTCATTTATTGAAAAACATTTTTCTGAAGCCCCTCCTCTGCGTATTTGGCCTTGAATGTGTGATCCTGTTCAAACGGATACAATTCCTGCTCCTAGGAGGTTACAGTTTGGGGCAGAAAAGCAGTTAGACAAATAACTCCACGTATAACCATTTAAGGTCAATGTCATCAAGTGCTGCGAAGGCCAAGTGCAGGTTACTGCAGAAATCCAAAGGAAAATCTAATTTGCCTAAAGGAGTGATGGAAGTCTTTCCTAAAATAGTATTTATACTGAAACATATTGGAGCAGCTACAGGATGAGAAGAGGAGTCTGTCCCTCAGAGGCCACGCGGAAAGTAAAAAGCCTCGGGAGCGGGAAAGAGAGCAGATGTAGGCATTCGGTGAAAGGACGCCTCCCATCCAAGTGCTCGCAGTCCTGCACCTCTGCCTCCCCTATGGCGCCTGCCGGTTGGTATCACAATTTCCAACCTTCCCACTAAATCACGGGGACTTAAAAGACCTTGATATTCCTCAGACTCCAATCTTTGGCATAGTGGACGCAGCCACCCACGACTGACTAATGAATAAATGAAATGATGTATAAATGAATGATATCCTTCTGCTCCTTCCCAAGTCCCTAAAAATAATATAAAAACATTTTAATACTTAAATCATGATATAGGGCTTTTGATGGACCGGAAAATGGGAGGAAGTCTTGAAACGTAGAACAGAGTGACAAAGGAATTTGGAAAGGAGACCACAGCCTAAAATGGGTAAAATAGGATTTGGTGTCAGAACCTATTGTCTTCCTATGGATAAGTGTCAGAGCATGAAAACTGCTTTCACCTGTCATGAACCTGAATATGCTCAACAATAAAGGATGTGGAATATGTACATCTACCATATACAATCAGTATGAAGGGAAATGGTGCATGTGGAGGTAGTTTGTGAATTGTGTAGACACTGGTTATCTGGAGTTACGGCTTTGTTACTTAACCCTCCGTGGATCTTTACATACCAAGAGAATACTTAAGTTTAGCTTTTCGTACATGATCTCAAACAGTCCTGAGGTAAAGAAAGAAAAAGAAGAAATACGTGTCCCATTTGTTACTCTGTTTTACCTCAGGAAAGACAGAACTAATGGCCAGTCCCTCTGATGTGCAGAGAGTAGGAGTCTGGTATCCACTCATTCACACGGAGCCCTGGACAGAGCTATAGGGATCTAGGTTCTGTGCTGGCTGAGTGGGTTAGCCTGCCTTTTCTTTTCTTTTGTAATGTCGGATGCGCGCGCGTGTGTGTGTGTGTGTGTATTGGAGACAGGGAAGGCAGAGGATGTCTTGTAAATTCCTGAGTGATTATTCTAAAATCCTATGATTCTTATCATAAGATACTTGACATTTTCAAGAAAAGAGATAGAAGAGCTAAGAGATTGCTTTGTCCCAAGCAGGAAGTATAAAAGCGATGGTAGATCCCAAAGGAAGCAAAGGTATGTCTCTAGTCAGACAGAAGAAGGATGCTCATTCAAGGCAACAAAGTCAATGTTAAGAATATGTTCCCAAGTTTAAAAACAAAAAAACAGGAAAGTGTCTTCTAGGATTAACTGTGCCAGAAACATGAGGAGACCGTCTTCAGAGTGGCCGCTGACACTTATCCCCCAGACGTGGCGTCTCTTTTCGAGTGATGAAAATAAAAATCATTTGGAATTGGTAATCACGCCCCTTCCTACCGATGTGACAGTGTTAGACCTTGCCTCAGGCAAGCCCAAGGAAAAAGACAAAGAAACACAAGGAATTCAGAGTGCCAAAGCTTATCAAAGTCAAAACAGTATCTTTTTAAAATGGCAAGGAAGGTTGAAAAGATGATTTAATAGGGAAGAACATCGAACCTGACCAAGCGGGGAGTTTCGGGGAAACGGGGAGGCTCTGAAGCGCACACTCCTTTCACTTTTGTGATGGTGCCAGAGGGTCCTTGGAAATCTAAAATCGTGGCAAGAACTGTAAAGTGGAAATTTAAAGACTTAGTGTGTGAGTGCGCATAAAATCTAGGAGGATCCTGAACTTGAAGCCCCTGGAAAGGCCCAGAGCACCGTCCCATTGCACGTGTCAAGTACAAAGAATATTATTAAAACTGACACCGAACTAGTCAGACGGTACACCTTGCTTTTTTTCAAGTTAATTTATGATGTGTTTGTTCGGTCTCTAGTCGTCTTTCCCCCCTGATTATCCTGAGGGGATAGAAAACCAGAGTGAATGGGTTCCTAAGTGAGATTTCCAAAGGGAATACATTAGCTCACTGACACAACCAATCAGTATTTTTGAGCACTTACTAAGTGGTATGCTTACAGTGGTCCCAGGGTTTACAGAAAAAATACAAGAAGTCCAGAGCTCCAGGTCTCGAGTGTATAAAAATCTGGACTATGGAGTAAATGGTCCAGCAGCAGTAAGGCTTAAAGCATCAAAATCCAGCCGTTTTGAGAACAAGTGGGTTGGGGAGGATAGTAAATTAATTATAAAACATGGAGGAGAGGAGGGTGCCTCCCCACTTCGCCATACGCCATCAAAACTGGGAAAGGGCAGCAGTAAATGAAGACTGCTGAGATGGGTCGGTGGAAAGAGCCTCGTAGAAGACCTGCAAAAATTCTTACATTTTGTACAGCAGATGGAGAATAATGTCCCTGTACATCAGCAACTGGGGAAATGCATCGACACCGAACAAAGGAGCAAATGATTTGATGTCATCTCAGGGTTTTTTGTGTCTCACTGTGACCTTTGGTAGCTCCCATTCACTCCTTCCTTTGACCCCGCCGGGGCACCTACTGTGTTTCTCTGGGTTCCTAGGTAGCAACAGAAACACTCCTTCTGATCAGATGGGAGTCTGGGGCCAGCGGAGGGTGGGACAGGCACTGCAACGCAATGGCCCCGAGTACAGGGGTGCAGATGGATTCTCTGCAGTGGATCAGCCCAGCACGAGGGGAACCACGTCGCCACCCACCTCGCTGCGTGTGTCGGAGGGTGGTCCCAGGGCACGCACCTTCCTTTGAATCAGCTGTGGGTCATCACCAGCCTGTTTCCATGAGGTCATTTCTTGTTCATCATCCACGAAGATGTTTGCCCACAAGCCGTGGTAAAAGCACAAAGGACAGAAAGCCCTCAAAAGGAGAAAAGAAAACACAACAGAGCCAGCCCGCATAGTTTCCATGTCACAATCCCCACAGCCTGACATTCCGTTCTCGTCGATGAGGAAACAATATAATGTACAGTCCTGTCACCATAGCTATTAATAACTTGGATGACTTCCAGACCCACACGGGTACAAGGGAATATTCTGTCCTTAGTAATCACATCACTGTTTGGATGTTTTCTTTCTGAGACCATGCCTCTATGTCTCCTGCCTGCCACGTGTGAAGGTTCTAATTTTCCAGTCACACATAAGCCCTGATTAGTGGTGATAAGGCAGTAAGTGGGACCGAATTTTTTTAAGCGACTTAGAAAACCACAAAGAACTCTGAGTCCCAAAACACTCTATTAGCACTTTCCAGTCCTATTTTAGAAAACCAATGGGAAAAATGTAAAATGGGGTGGGTTGGGAAGGTTTTTCATCAAAGTATAGCTGTAATTTTAAGTAGGAGTTTTGTACTTAAACCCCCTAATGGCAAGCATGATTAAGAGAAGCTTGGCTTTACTGTTTACAGCAAACCTTGATTAAATACAAACAAGCTAATGGAACAAAAAAAAAAAAAAAAAGAGAGAGAGAGAAAGAAATCTCTTCTAGAATGCCCTGCGGCCCTTCCCCAGAAGAACCATCCTGGAGGAAAAACAGGAAGCGTGGAGTTGGCCATCTGTTTCTCTCCTTCCCTCCTATTTTCTCCCATCCTTGGTCTGTCTGGACAATTCTCCTGCTCTAACCTATCTTTTGAGTTTCAGCTTTTCAAAAAGCAGATACCACACCAACCTACTTTATGTTCAGCATCTATCACTGTGGGCTTTCTTAATGTTAAAGAATAATAAGACTCATGATTGCCCTGTGACTCCCTGAGACTTTTTTTTTTTAATGAGGAAGGCGGAGCCGTCTCTGTCTGCATTTTCCTCTGAACCTTCTATACCAGGTGGCCAGGAGCATGAAGACGGGACAGGAGGGAGAGGGGACAGGTGATCACACACTCTTGGGGGCTTCTTTCCTACCCTCTTTCCCCCGTTGCCTTCTGTTCTTGCTTCTATAAAAGGAGTGAGCACACGGCAAGCATCACATAAATCAGCAGCAGAAAAACAAAAATAATTCATCTGTCGAGAGGAAAGAGAGAATGTGTTATGGCTACAGCAAAGTGAGTAAGGAGTGGAAGGTGGGCAGTAAATGGGACCTTGTTTCAGAAGGTCTGGTTCTGAGCTCAGGGAAGAGGTGCAGAGTGTTTGAGAGGCAGAGCGTGAAGGGGAGAGTAAATATCACCCTTGACGGCAACCCAGGTGGCATTTGGGGACAAGCCAGCAGAGAGGTAGGCTAACGGAAGCAAAGTCGGTGTCTTTTCACAACTCGGAGAAGAGTTGTGGGACAGCTGGTTCTTACAGAAAATAGTTCTTATATTTAAGAAGGAGGTTCATGAGTGTGCTCTAGATTAAGCTGCAGCTTTACCGCCTCTCCTCCTTGTCCTTCTCCTTCTCATCTTCCTCCTACTCTACTCCTTTTCCTTCTTCTTCATACTGCATGAGGTAAGAGTTAAGTGTCATCACGTACTGCGTAACCTTCATTCAAAATGAACTTTCTGGGGTGTTTGGGTGGCTCAGTTGGTTCAACATCTGACTCTTGGTTTCAGCTCAGGTCATGATCTCAGGGTCATGGGATCGAGCTCCCTGTTGAGCCCTACACTTGGGCTCCGCCCTCAGCACGACTCAGCTAGGATTCTTTCGCTCTCCCTCTGCCCCTCCCCCTGCTCTCTCTCTCTTTTTCAAATAAATAAATCCTTAAAAAAAATGAACTTTCTAATTTCAAGAATTTGAATTAAATGAATGAATTAAATATATAATAGTAAGTAATAACATATACTACAATGAGATAGTAATAGTTTTACTAGTATAATTAACATATTGTATGTAGTGTATAATAATAAAATAATTAATTATTAATTACTTGAATTAATTCACATTGAATTAAAGTGAACTGTCCCCTCTGCCCTTCTTTTTTACCTGACAAAGATGCCGGGCCATTCATGACTGTTTATTTGGAAGTGTACCGTTGTGAGATCTTGTAGTAAGTGCGAGGTGGCATTATGCCATGGACATACTGCTATAAGGTTAAAATGTATGCTGTACACCCTAAAGAAACCACTAAAATAACAAATTAGGTATAAATTTTATATCCAATAAGCCAACATAAAGGATGAAGTGGAATTATAAAAAATACTCAAATCACAAGAAGGCAGGAAAAAAGGAGAAATGAAAAAAAGAACAGATGAGACAAACAGAAAACAAATTGAGGGATGGTGCACTTCAACCTTACCATGTCAATAATCATACTACATGTAAATGCTCTAAACACCTCAATTAAAAGATCGAGATTGTCACATTAAGCAAAAAAAATCCAAGATCCAACCCTATACTGCATTTTAAAAATGCACTTTAAAAACAGTCACACAGGGGTGCCTGGGTAATGTAGTCGGTTGAGCACCCACCTCTTGATCTTAGCCCAGGTCTTGATTTCAGGGTTGTGAGTTCAGGTCCTAAATTGAGCTCTGCACTGGGCATGCAGCCTACTTAAAAAAAAAGAAAATAGACACACAAAGTTAAAAGTAAAACTATGGAAATACATTATACTAAAACTAATAGAAGTCAAAGTAGAGTAACTACATTAATATCACACAAAATAGATTTCAGAACAAAGAATACCAAAGATAAAGTCATTTCATGAAAGACTCAGTTCACTAAGAGTATATAATAATTCTTTGGGCATGTGGCTGGTTCAGTCAGTAGATCATGTGACTCTTGATGTCAGGGTTGTAAGTTCGAGCTGCACATTGGGTGTAGAGATTACTTAAAAATAAAATCTTAAAAAACTAGTATATAATAATTCTAAAAGTTTATGCACATAGCAATAGAGATTATAAATATGCAAGAGTTACAAATCACATATTGATAAAGGATGTGTATTCAGAATGTTTAAGAAACTTTTTTATACACAGTAATCAGAAACCAAACAACTCAATACAAAAAAATGGGCAAAAACTATTTAAACAGACACTGTACCAAAGAGGGCAAATGAGTGACCAATAGGTATGTGAAAAGATGCTCCACATCATTAACCATTTGGAAAAGTAAAACCACAATATGATGCCCCTACATACCAATTTCAATGGCTAAAATGACAAAGATTGATAATATCAAGTGTTGGTGGGAATGTGAAGGAACTTGGACCTTCATACACTGCTGTTGGGGAAGTAGAACATCATAACCAGTTTGGAAAACAATTTGGAAGTTTCTGAAAAATGTGAATGTACATTTCTCATGTGATCCAACCCTTCCACTTCTCTGTATTTCCCCAGGAGAAATGAAAGTGGATATCCATACAGAGACTTACAGATGAATATTCATGGTAGTTTTATTTGTAATAGACCCAAACTGGAAACCATGCACATGTCCATCAGCCAGTGAACAGATAAACAAATGGCGGTGCATCTGTACAAAGAGATACTGCCCAACAACCAAGAAGGGTGAAGTGGACACACACTACCACATGGATGACTCTCAAAGTAATTTTGCTGGGAAGGAAGATGGACAAAAATGTACAAAATATATGATCCTATACACATATACTTTAGAAAATGCAAACTAATCTATAGTGACAAAGTCACGCAATGGAACATGAGGATACTTAGAGGGCTGATGGATATGCTCTTTATTATGATAGTTTTGATAATTTCACAGGCATCCAGACACGTCAGAACTTATCAGATTATACACTGAATAGATGCAGTTTAGTACATGTCAGTTATACCTAAGGAAAGCTCTTTCAAAAAGAAGGGAGGAAGTTTAATTATGGGGCTTTGGAAGAGGTGAAAAGTCGAATTCTCCATCTTTAGTGGTTTCACAGCAAATATTCCTCTTCACATCTGTCTCTCTCACTGGAGTTCCTAAAGATTCAAGTCTGTATCCCTGTGCCTAGCAGGGTGACTGTCACATGACAATTGCTCAGTTAATCTTTTAACTTACTTATCAGCCAAAGAATTATCAAAGTTTAGTCTCCAGTGGTCTCCAAGGTCATGAGACAATGCCAGGTAGAGGGCAAATGCAGGGTTGTGAACAAACCAGCAGATTCAATGCATCTTACCTTTGGTCAAGGAAGCTGAATCACCAGGATGCAATAAACCTTCATATATAACAAAGGATTTGTTTTAGATATTTAACTTCAGGCAACTGTAGGAGCTGGAGAAACATTTAATGGAAAGGTGTTTCCCTGAGTTCTGGGGCTGCAGCTTGAAGTCAGCAGAGCAAACAGGAAAGGAAACCGAGTGAGGACAACAGGACCTACTGAACCAGCCAGGGCGGGGAGACCCCACAAGGACAGACCGGAATCTTTCCCTTTCTCATGGCCTCCAATCCTCCACCTTTAATGACAGAGCTGTCCTTCGGGAGAAACTCACCCCTTTGTCATATAGAAAAAAAAGAAAATGGGGTGCCTGGGTGGCTCAGTTGGTTAAGTGTCCAACTCTTGGTTTCAGCTCAGGGTCATGAGTAAGATCAAGGCTCACGTCAGGCTCCACGCTCAGTGTGGAGTCTGCTTGAGATTTTCTCTCCCTCTCCATCTGTCCCTCCCGCTCGTGCTCTCTCTCTCAAATAAATAAATAAATCTTTAAAAAAAAAAAGGTGATAAAGATAGTCTTATTCACACATTCACCTTGGTTTCACTTGCAAAGTTGTAAAAAAATGCTCTCATCAATCAAGATGTCTATCTCATTACTGCCCAGCATATGTCCTATACTCCACTCCTTTTCTCACCATTGATTTTTCTCAACTCTTCGAAAGGCAAACTCTAATGCTCCCTGAGCATGCAAGGAACCAAGCACAGTATAATGAATTTGCAATTTTTTATATGCTATGTAGTAATGTTTATGGTCCTGTGGAGCTAGAACTACATGTTTATTTCTAGTATTTATTTAGAAGGTGAAAGCTCAGTAGACACTTTCTGTCTGACTGATTGACTAAAGGTTCTGAAAAGTCTAGTAGGGTTTACAGAGCAACGTTCTTTCCTATTGTCATTTGAGCAGTTGCCAAATTTAGTTTGACTTCCCCATCTATGGAACCAATGAGATTTATTTAAAGTAATATAGGGAATTTTCTAGATCAATATTGCTAAGCATTCATTATCAAGAATCCCCTGAACACCATCTGTAAGTCTGAATTGTTGATTTGAGGAAGCTAATTGGTTTCTTCCAAGTTCCTTGAATTAATACTGACATTTTCCAAGTGAAACTCCAACCTTAATAGTTCACAAAGGCATTTTATGAGCTCATTACACAACATCGAATAAGTGTACCACATTAGAGGTCATTTAGATGTAAGGATGTGACAAGAAAAGCCAGGACGTTCAGAATGACTGGATCATGGAAGATTTTCTTCTCTGACAACAGGTTTAAAAAAAAAATCATATTGAAGATACAATGGAAAACCAATTGGAAAGGACTGAAGAATACTTAAAGACATATTCTCCATACTCAAGTGTCATCAAAACAGTTTTCATCATATTAAAGGTATAATTTGCATTTCAATTAAAGGGCCTAAAATAAGATACAGTGGTTAGGTGCTCTTTATCAGGAACTTGACCAGATTTAAGAGGAATCCAGTTCTTCAGTTTGGAAAGGAAAACCTTGGCATTTGGTCTGATTTAAACTATGAACTGTAACTTTATAAATATTTTTCCTCATTCACTCCAAGTACTACAAATGAAGCTTTATCCCTTTGATAAAGAGTGCTGAAGACAGGAAGGAAGGAAGGAAGGAAGGAAGGAAGGAAGGAAGGAAGGAAGGAAGGAAGGAAGGAAGGAAGGAAGGAAGGAAGGAAGGAAGGAAAGGTGGGAAGGAAGGAAAAGGCAATGCTGTTTCTCTAGAAAGTCGATAGTTGGTTTTAACTGTAACCACGGAGGTTACTCTCGAGATCCTTGAATTCTGTACTGAGAATGTTCTAGGTAATAGTCAGTAGCTAAATCTCAAGAGCTTCAGGACTAGAAGCAGGATCCAAAATACCTGGAGAAGAATATTTCTCATTATGACTGAGTTGGCACAATTTGTTAGGTCAGGAATAAAAGGGTTTTCGTTTGTTTATTTTTTTGGTACCGAGCTTCTGTCAAGTTTGCTCAGCTAAAACATGTAGTACTCTTTCCAGAAAAATGACCCTTTTTTCTTAAGGGACTTAATCTTTTTAAGCCATCGTGACAATTCAAGGGAGATGCTCGGGAAGTGATGAAAGAAAAGATTCTTTCACCAGCCACTTGTATGAATGTATCATGGCTTCGACTCACACCCCACTTTCACACTCTGAGGTGCCCAGGACAACATTGACTCCGTCCCCAGAGCATTCTGCTGCATGCACCCACATCTTCATTCTCTACCCAGATTATTAAAAATGACTCTGAGAGAACCATAGTCAATGTAAAATGAGTGAACATTTTTTTAAACAAGAAAAGTAAGCAGGAAGAGAAATCTAGATATAAAAAAAGAGGCAATGAATCAAGAGTGAAAGAAATCAATCCCTTAAATAAAATGTTATGTAATGGGGTGGTTGTTTTAAAATTTTTATTGTGGGAAATAATATACATAAACAAAGTATACGGAATGATAAAACAAATCTTCATGTACCCAGACCCCGGGTTCAAATATTACCAACCCAGGGTTAGTTTGGTTTTATTACTACCCCATTCACTTTCCTCCCTTATTATTTTGAAAAAAATCTTAGGCATCACATCATTTAAGTTTTAAATATTTCAGTATGTATCATATTTCAGTATGTATCTCTAAAATATATGAAACCATATTTAAATGTATCATTGTTACACCTAGAAATTAATAATTTCTTTCTTTTTAAGATTTTATTTATTTATTTGACAGAGAGACACAGCAAGAGAGGGAACACAAGCAGGGGGAGTGGGAGAGTGAGAAGCAGGCTTCCTGCAGAGTAGGGAGCCTGATGTGGGGCTCGATCCCAGGACCCTGGGATCATGACCTGAGCCGAAGGCAAACGCTTAACGACTGAGCCACCCAGGCGCCCCAGAAATTAATAATTTCCAATGTGATCAAATATCTAGTTAGTATACAAACTACTAATTGTCTCATAAATGTCCCATTTTTTTATAGTTTGCTTGAATCAGAATCCAAATAAGGTTCACAACTGCAATTGGTTGATACATCGCTTAAGTATTTTGTGATGTTTCAGTTCCCCTCCATCTATTAGTTTTTTCTTGTAAATTATATTTTGAAGAAACAAAGTCATGTACCTTCTAAAGTCTTCCCTAGTCTGAAGCATAACCTTTTCTCAAAGTAGTACACCCAAAGAAAAATCATTGTAAGTGCCCTGTGTTGAATTGTAGCAGTCAGATCTATTTATTTGAGTTGACAAACAGTAAATATTTAGGAAAAATTTTCATTGTCATTGAACAAATTTTTTTGAGTATTCTCGCCATCCTATTAGACAATTTCAATTCTTTTGTTTTCCTTTGGTTTTGAGGTGTGTGAAGAAGATGTATTTGTCTGTTTTCTCAAGAGAAGAAAGTATCATGCTAAATTCAAATAAGGAATTGTGGCGGACATAATGCTGTCTTCACCAAAGCCCATCTCATGACCATAAAAACTTCTGTACATTTTCCTGTGCTCTCCTTACCACATGTTTAAAATGGCAGAATCCTGGGGCGCCTGGGGGGCTCAACTGGCTAAGCATCTGCCTTCTGCTCAGGTCATGATCTCAGGGTCCTGGGGTCGAGCCCCGCATCAGGCTCCCTGCTCAGCGGGGAGCCTGCTTCTTCCCCTGCTTGTCACTCTCCTTGCACCTGCTCTCTCTTTCTCTTTCTGATAAATAAATATATAAAATCTTAAAAAAATAAAATTAAAAAATAAATTAAAAAAAATAAAATGGGAGAATCCCGGATCCCTTTACCCACTTGGGAGACAGTTGCCTGACCTGCATCAGGCTGGGACAAAAGTGAGACAAAGAACTCTGTGTCACACCAACTGAGATTTAGGGGGTCTGTCACCATAGCATAGTGTAGCTTCATCTATCCTAACCAGAATTTGGGGACACAAATGTAAATGCAGGCATACCTTGTTTTATTGCATGTCACTTTGTTGTGCTTTGCAGATACGGTGAGTTTTGGTGTTTTTTTTTTTTCTTTTTTACAAATGGAAGGTTTGTGGCAACTCTCAGCTGAGCTAGGTACCAACGCCATTTTCCAACAGTCTTTGCTCATTTTGTGTCTCTGTGTCACATTTTAGTAATTCTCACAATATTTAAAACTTTTTCATCATGATTAAATTTGTTACAGTGATCTCTGATCCGTGATTATGACTCTCTGGAAGCTCAAGTGATGGTTAGCATTTTTTAGCAGTAAAGTATTTTTTAGTTAAGGTATGTACATAGCTTTTATAGACATAAAGCTAATGCACGCTTACTAGACTATAGTCTAGTGGAAATGCAACTTTCATAGGCACCAGGAAACCAAATAAATAACCTGACTTGTTTTATTGTGATACCCGCTTTACTGACGTGGACTGGAACGAAACCTGCAATGTCTCTGAGGCAAGCCTGTACATTGTTTGCGGTCTCGATGAAAACATTACGAAACCCCTGCTGAAGTAAGACTCCCACTTTCATAATAAATTTACTTATTTATTCGTATATTTACCAAATAAGTTAAACGAAACATTTTGAAATTGAACAATAGATACAGGCTGTAGGGTTACATATTTTTAAAAGAAAACAGTAAAATACTTAAACATTTTCCATCGTATTTACTTTAAAATCTACATATGTATTAGACATCAGTAGATTGCAAGGAAATAAAATGGCTTCTGGAAAGAGGGACCACCACTCCTTTGGTTGATATAAAATCAGCACAGGAGAAAAGAGCATAGCTAAATGTTTGATTTGAGTGCAATTATTTTTCAGCACCGAGAGGAGTTTTCAGCCCAATAATCTATTACTCTGACACAGAGAGCTAAAACCAACTTTCCATTATACAAGGTCTTCCCCAAATCAGAGACAACTTATGTAATCCACTTTGGTGGAGTTTTAGACGTGACGGGCGACAACCGTGTGACCCGGAGCCATCTGTCATCTCCAAGGGGGTTCTCTGGGACACACGGCGGTCTTTCTGGGGCCACCGTTAAAGGTCAGTCCTCATGTCTGCCCGGGGTCAATCCCCGTAAACCATTCTATATCATTTAATCAAAACCTGTATCTATTCTCTCTTCTCGATGTTGAAGTAGACAAGCCATAGAGATTGCAGAATGCATCTTAGCCAAAGGATACCATATAGAATCACAGAAATTGAGCAATGGGAGAGCATAAAGATTGTTAGCGAAGTCCTTTATTGCACAGATGAAGGAACTATGCCACAAACCCCCCAAGAGGCTTACACAAGCCCAGAACGCAGGCAGCTACAGCCACTATGGTCTAGACCCAGTTTTCTGATTCCTGGTCCCAGAGCCCTTTTTGTCTGCCTTTGAATGGAACACCATCTTAATACAATTTGCATATTCTAAAGAAACTGACTTATTACAAATCTGATTTAAATATATATGGGACTTAGAATAAACATTCTTGTCACTAATGAACATGGGAAACCATCTTTTTTTTTTTTTTAATGTAGAATAACCTAGTGAGAGGCAGATTATTAAAATATAGAATGGGTTTTGAAGGTTTTGTTCAAATCCCATCTCTCCGGCTTTCTACCTTTCTGACTTTGGATAAATGACTGACATTATATGAACCTCAGTTTCCTTGCTTATCCAAGGGGTAATAACAAAGCCCTGCAGCGTTCCTGGGGCAGCTACGGGTCCTACGCCCTGAGCAGGCTCTAAGGTCCTTACTTGGTGGCAGAATCAAGTTTCTGTGCATGCTGGTGCTGCTAGAGGGCTTGTGAAATCTCAGTTTAAGATCTGGGAGCTCACACAGTGCTGTTTTATCATCAGTTTCAACTTCAAATTTTGTGCATCCTGGCAAACAGTCCCACAATACTCTATTTATTTAACCACTGATGTGGATACATTTACCAGTGAAATCAACACGGTATCTTTTCTAGAAACACAAGTCAACAAAATCCTCTCTTGCTTTCATGCCAATTTAATTGCCCCAGCTAGTTCGACGATTCCATTTTAAACCTAATTGCTTCAAGGTGGCAAGAAACGTATAGAACTTTTTTTGTTTAGGCTGTTTGCAAGAGGAAATACAGCCTTGTCACCAACCACGTTCTATTGATGTGGTATGTGGTTGCACATTGGGAAAACTGAAACTCTTAAAATTGTGTAGCATTAAGCATAGCCCTGGTAGGATGAAGTGTGAGACAAACGTAACACAGGACTCAAAAAGCAAGAGAAACCCACACTTCCACTGCAGTGAGATGTCTGTACGACATGGCCCAGGGGTCAAAGGGCTTCAGAAACAACGCTCTAAACTCTCTCTCCGACCCTTACTCACTTAATCCTCACTTTCACTTTCTAGTGCCAAGCATGTATTTTCCATATAGAAAGAAAAATACAAAGTTACAAAAGACTCTTTCATTCCCCACTAAAATAAACACTATATGCCCAGGGTACTAGTGCATAAATTGTACAGCATTTTAAAATGCTAATACCTATAAATATGAACTCTGTTTCCTCTTTGAAAACAACACAAGTTCAACTTTGTTATCATGCAGAGTTCAGGTATGCAATCATATGTGTAACGCTGAAGAATATAAAAGGTAAGTGTTAAAGTCACACATGTAAGAGAAGCACTGGTTTGAAATACGACTCTTAGGTTACTTTAGAGTAAGTTTTGCTTTCATACTTTTACATTTTGAATGGTAAAATAGATCTGGACTGAGAAGAGCTTCAGTGGAAATTTAGTTTTCTCAGAGTGTTTTTTGTTTATTTGTGTGCTTGTGTTTCAGTTTTTGTGTTGTGTGTGTGTGTGTGTGTGTGTGGAAGGTGAGGGACGGGATACTTGTTCCCTGAGGACCACTGAGTTTGACCCATACTTGACTGTGCTAAGGCAAACTGAGAAAAGTCAAAATGTGTCCAACCACTTGACTTTCCAGGTCAGCTATGAAACCAGATACTGTGGGGTTCCATCAAAGAGCATATTAGAGATGCGTGGGTTAAGGGAAGAAACGTGTGTGTCATTCCTGACTGCCGTGATGGGGCATGAACTATATAAGGAAGCCACTGATGGATGCTTGTTATATAAGTAACTGGACTCCCTATAAAGAAAGTGACTACCGATTTAAATAAAAATGTAAGCAACCCAGGCAAAGCCTGCTATTGGAGTTACCCTGGACTATCCTGCCTGTTTCCACACAGATAAGAATCCTTGTCTCGAATGAAACCAACAACTACATTGGCACAGAACTCCATGACAGGACATGTGAGCACAAATAGTTGAAATTGCTCAGAGGGAGAAAGTCAAAAGTGCATTGTGCAATCCGACTCTTTGGAATGTCAGTGTGATGCATGAATCACCTGAGAGGTTTTGCCTCAGTCCATTTAAAGACATTATTCAAAGGAACTCTGTCTACACATCACTGCCCAAAAAGGAGACTTTCCTCTTTCAAAATTAAATGAAATCCTCAGCTAATTTCTCAGCAGCAGGTGTCATGACTACTGAATATGAGATCATCTGCCATGTGTTTAGCCTTTGTGGGACCTGAAACTTAGACTCTAGGAGACTCTAGATTTGTAAAGAGCATGGTACAAAGAGCAGGAATCCTAGATTCTAGATTGTGCCAAACCACTTCCCAGACAGGTGACCTTAATCTCCCTGAGCTTTCATTTTCCTTTGTTAAGGAGTGCCCAAACCTTTCATCACGCTGGAGTTATGCGACAATCACAGGACAATAGTGAGTGTAAGGTTTGATGAAGTCTACTGCATAGGGACATTATAATGATTACTACAATATTTTATTATCATCCAAGCAGAAGCTTCTGACATTTACTCTGAATAAAGTTTTAATTGAAGATATAGGAGTAAATGAAACTGTCCAAGAAAACTCACAGTACCAGTCAGAAATAGGCAAAGGGAATAAAGCCAAGAGGAAGACTAATACTGAGGAAGAAGGCCTGCCCACGAACAGGAGGAGAGCAAGTAGGGATGCTGGAAGTGGGGCTAATAGGCATGTGTCATGTACAGAAGACACAGACCCAGAGAAGTGGTCATAGGCATCACACAACACAAGGGCCAGGAGGAAGATCACAACTAAATTGTTATCTTTAGGTTTAATAATCAGGAAGGCACAGCCCTGTTTCTATTAAGTGAGTTTTCTCCTGGTCACAGGCCACCTGTCCTGCTTCTCCACACGTCTAGTGATTTTAACTGGACACTTGACATGGTCCATATTGGTCAGTGTCTGGATTCCCACCTTCCTTCCAGAGCACTGAGCTTTGTTCTGGAAGGCTGTTAATTTATGTGAGCATCATCAGCTTGACCCTTATAATTCTCTGATGGGTTGTTTTTATGCTTTGGTGGAATGGATTTAGGGGAAGGCTAGTTTAGCCTTACTCCTATGGTGTAGCCTACTGAATGGCCTGGGTATTCAACAAGGTCTAGAGGCTCTACTGAATGCCCTGGGTATTCAACAAGGTCTCTCCACTCAAACTAGATGGAGGGCAAATATCTCCCAACTCTATGTGAACCTCAGTAGTTTTTTTTTAGCTTGTACTCACCTGATAGTTACCTTTCCTTACTAGTTGTTCTTTACCCTACTATTAGTTCAGAAGAATGTTCCAACAGAGACCCAAGGGAAACTCACAGTAGTCTCTGGAGTTCTTTCTCTGTGTGGCCCCTTGCTCTCAAGTACTCTGCCCCACAAATTCCAGATATGCACTCCCTGTGAAGTTACCTTTGAACCAGCAATCTCAGCCTCCCTGAATTCTGATCTCTATCACCTCATCTCAGCGAGGCCCCATGCTTTGCTTGGGCTTCCCCTTCCTGGGCCATAATGCAGAAGAATCATCCAGGCAGAAAACCAAGACACCAAGGGATCACCTCATGCCTGTCTTTTCTGTCATAGATTATGTTCCCATACTTTCTTTTGTCTGATATCCACAAAACATGTATTTTATATCATTTTCCTAGCTGTTTATGGCTTGAGGGCTAGTCCAGTACCAGCTACTACATTTTGGCCTGAGTCAGAAGTCCCGTGAGGACTCCTAGAAAAAGTATGTTCAGTAACAGCAGAGGAAGCAGAACTGAGTTTTCAGAGGATTGGGGCATAAATGGAAGAAATAAATGAGTCAGTACATATGAGACTAACAAAGAAGAGGGAAATGGAATCATGACTTGAGAAGACATATTAATCTTCCTTACTACTGTTGATAATCTATAATTTAATTCGGACAGTATTTCTTAGAGTTAATGTTTGTAAGTCCTTAGAAGAGTGCTGGACTCATCGGCTAATATAGGTTTCTGAGTACAGAGACCTAGAAGTTTCAAGGTCAGCAATACTTATCACAACTATCAAAAAAAAATTATTGTGTATTTTCTCTTTAATGACCCTCTCCCCACTCAGATCGTAAGCTCTATGTGGGTAGGAACTGTGTCCACTTTGTTAACTCAGTCTCTCTACCCATTAACACAATGCCCACAAGACGGGCTCATAACAGGGACTCAAAACCCACTGGTTGGATAAATGAATGCTTAACAAACCTTGTAGGATTGAGCCCCTTACCTGTGAGATCTGAGTCTGTCTCCAGATGGTGTCAGAATTGAGCAGATGTAGGAAAGACACCCAGATATTGACTGGGTGCAAAGTTGGAGAACCGACCGGTATGGGGAAAAGCTTGTTCATATCTGGTCTCAGAAGTGTTTAGTATGAACAGTATGTTTCCCAGGTGGTACCGGGTTCCTGAGAGAAAAGGCTAAGAAGGGAGGAGGGGAGGTTTGCGGAAGAGAGGAAAAAGGTTACTTTGAAATCCAGCTTCAGGGAAGCATTCTTGCAGCCATTTTGATTCGTGTTCAACTTCCTGCTTTTAAAGGGTTTCAGTGTGACCTATGGGATTTGCTTCAACGTTACGAGGGAGGGGAGCACAAGGTAGGATTATGGGTGAAGCAAGACTGTCTTCAAGCTAACTTTTGAAGCTGGGTGATCAGCACATGAACTTATTATGTCATCCTCTCTAATTCTTACAGGTTTGAAATTTCCACAATAAAAAATGTAAAGTAATGTCTTTAAAAGTGCCATGCCATGGATATTAGTTTAAATAAAGGAAGTTTTGAAACCTGTAGAAATATAATAGATGTCTCGATAATAAAAAGATAGTCAAAAGTTTACATTCTCTAAATTCCAGAGGGAAGGAGGGAAGGAAGGAAGGAAGGAAGGAGAGAAGGAAGGAGGGAAGGAAGGAAGGAAGGAAGGAAGGAAGGAAGGAAGGAAGGACGGA
>NW_023270316.1:3525849-3559060 GCF_011800145.1 Mirounga leonina | reverse complement strand
GACAGAAGGAAGGAAGGAAGGAAGGAAGGAAGGAAGGAAGGAAGGAAAGAAGAAGGAGGGGAAGGAAAGAAGGGAGGGAGGGAGGGAGGGAAGGAAAAACCAGGGCCAGTACACAAACTTTTTCAGTATTTGTATAGAGTTTTAAAAAGTGATGAAAGTAGTAAGTTTCGGTCGCCCAAAATTACTACGAGGTAAGGTCAATTTAAGGCATTTTTACTTAGAGCTCTGGTAAGATGCCCGGAGAGGCATAAGCAAGAAATCCTGTGTGGAAGAGCGGATAACCCGCTGAACGGCTTGCAGCAAGCTCCTTGCCACCTCGCAGCCGCAAGGAGCAATGGCTGGCCCACTGGTCCTAGGGCCGTGCGGCCTGGCGAATGGGCAGATTCAGCCCCGACAGCCTTCAGTCGGGAGCAGTCGCAGGGCTGAGGCCCGCAGGGGTGAGTGCTGACAGCTCCCCTGGCCCACATCCCGCGGGACAAGGCTCACAGACACTGCAGATTGGCGTATTTCTCACCCCATTTCCCAGGATAGGGCCGGAGTCTCATTGCCTAGCAAAATCCTTCAACGTTGTCATATCCTAACAAAATCCAGACCCCTCTGATGCAGCGGGGCCATGCGGTGACCACCTGCCCCAGCTGAGCATCCCCAGCACCCTGGAGCACTACTAGAGTTCTTTCAGGGGCCCTTTTTACTCTTTCAACTTGCCACATCCTGTCATCTCTGGACTTGGCTTGGCTAGTATGTGAAAGAGTGGGTTGTCCTTGAATTTCTCAGAATTCTCCATCTCCACGTCTCTTCAATGAAAATGTCACAGTCTTTCTTTTCTCCCACTCTTCTTACTTTTCCTGTTTTTCTCTTAAATGTCAAAAAAGCAGCCTATCCTGGAAAACAAACCTAGAAGCTTGTTCCTGGGGTTGATGCACTAAACAAATGAACTGTTTTCCACTGAGTAATCGTCTTTCTGTTCCCGTGGAAATATAGGTTAGTTATGCATGAGCAGGTCTGCCCGTTTTGATGCGGGACATCTTTCAGGTATAGGTAAGCCCCTGGTGATGAAGCGATCCGCTGCAGCGAGCCTCTTTCCCGTTGCATAAATACAGGCTTGAAGCCCGAGTGCGAGCTGTCACAGGCCGACCTCCTGAATGCAATTCGGGAGAAGTGACACGCGGCCATCGCTCATGTTAGCGCCTATTTGTGCAACGATATTGTTTGAAATAATCGGCCTATTCATCAAAGGCAACAGCGGACTTGGGGTGTGGGGGAGGAAGAAGGTGCTTTTTCAGTACTAATGAAAGAAATGACATTTGTGTTTACCATTTGTCAGCTTTAAATAGTCAATACATGTTTGCAATAACTTCCAAATTTTGAGATGTGGTTTCACTATAGGTGAAAGCATATGCAATTTTTACAGAGAGGGTGTTTCTTCCGTAAACACTCAGCTTTGATAATTATCAGGAGAACGATTCATTCTGTCTCAGAAGTTAAATGCATGATAAAGGGAATGCCTCTTAGGGGTTGCAGTTTTCTAAATGTAAAGAATGCCTATTTCTTTGATAATCACCTCAAATACATTAATCATAATTATAAGCATTTCAAAGCGGCAAAGTGGTAATAACCTGTGTGTATAGAATTGTATGATCTCTATATTAAATTTTGTTTTCATTCTCAAAGCAGACGTCACAAAACCCGGAATTACCTTAGTGTTTCCCGGGACCCTTGCCCGGAAGAGTCCAGCCTGGTAACAGCTCGCGGGGTCAGCCAGCTCCCCCCTCTGCCACCCTGAAAGCCATCGGGAACCTGGAATCCAAAGAATGTGTTTGCGTTACCCAAGAGCTCTGGCTTTACCAAGAGGTCCACGCTGGGATTCCATTCGAGTGACTTGACTGAAGGCATCTCATGACTCATTACTTGGTTCCCACAATCGGATTGAGAACTTGTTTATGTTACCGAGAGGGTGGGGAGCCCAGTTAGGAGTCTCTGACAATTGACCATCAACAATAAGATAAACATGCCTGAAGTGATCACAGTGTCCCTGAACACTTGAGCTGGAGGGAATCAAGAGATCATCGAGGCCTTTCCGATTTTCCAAATGAGCACATGGGAAAGGTCACCCCAAAGTCACTCTGGGAAATCTGCCTGCCTGTGATCCCATTCGCAGCTCCTGGCGCCGGCTGGTCCTTCGACGGTGCTTAATGAATGCTGGTGTAATTGAAAGAATACAGCTTAGATGCACATCCTTTCCTGTCACACATTCCCTTCTAGAAACACATAGGCCTGTCCTTCAGCCCTCCGATGCTATCTTCTCCTCTGGCCATAGCACAACCATGACCCACCGGGAGAGAGAGATCAAGCAAGCCACCCACCTGTCCTGGGCTCCAAGACACCTGGGAGCACCTGCTCTCTCTACTTTCTCCCCCAGGCGAACCACATTTGGGTACCTTTTCCAACTGTGTGATGGCCAGCAGCCCGCACGTCTGGGCCAGTCGTTCATTTTAACGCAGGGAGGCCTGGCTCCTTTTACTCATTTTCTAGCAAGAGGATGAAACCATGTTGTCTAGGGAACGGGATAAGAGGAGAGGGGTTTGGGAACTGGGAATTTTATTCTGGCTCAAACGCTAATACTCCTGTGACCTCAGCGAAGCCCTATAAATTGTTACTATCTGCAAAGTGAAGATAATGGACAGGCCCTTCCCTCCCCCAGGAGAGTCCTGGGGATTAATTAGGCAGCTCATTTGACATTCAAAGTGCTGTGAGCCCACAGGAAAAGGGACTGGAGAACAAAGGGGGCTCACACTCATTCTAGCAGCGGGGGACCACACCGAAGACACTCACGGGAATCCACGTGGTGGCACACCAGCCTCTGTTAATTAACTAGTATGAGGAAGTCATTATGGCGACCAGGGGTTAATGGAAAGATTGAACTTGCTCAGATCAGCCTACAGAGGTGTAAATCCAGGGCTCCTTTGTTCTGGAGGACGGATGGGCCCTCCAGCCTCAAACCTAACTGGAGAGTGCTTCCTGGCCTTTCCAGCACCTTTTAGAAACCCCAAGCAAGGAGTCGGGAACTTGAACAGTTTCTTTTTCAATGGAAGATGAAATCTTCTAATTCTTACTATGTCAGAAACAAAAGTTCTTCTTAAAAAAATAAACAGGAAGAGAACAAGTTAACTAGTACTCCTTCCATCATCCTTTCACAGGAAGGTTCCATCTGGTACTCAAGCAGCAGCGCAGTGTGAGCCCTCACTCACACGCACAGGCTCACACACACACTCACACTTGCACACGCGCACACACACTCACGCACACGCCCACATGCTCACACACACTCACACTTGCACACGCGTGCACACCCACGCACATGCACACGCCCACATGCTCACACTCACACTTGCACACACTCACACTTGCACACGCGCGCGCACTCACACTTGCACACGCGCACACTCACGCACTCACGCAATGCACACGCCCACGTGCTCACACACTCACACTTGCACACGCGCACGTGCACACTCACGCACATGCGCACGCCCACATGCTCACACACTCACACTTGCACATGCGCGCGCACACATGTGCACACGCCCACACACTCACACACTCACACACACTCACGTGCACAGACACGTTCACACACACACTCACTCACACACACTCAAATAAGGAGGCTAGCACGAAACCAGAAGAACACACTGGGAGGATCCCAGAGGAATCCTCAGTTGGCTGCGGGAAGAACAAACGTGAAGGGCACGGGAGGGAATGAAATAGATCTGGAATTTTCGAAACATGGTAGCTTTGCAAGAGAAGCCCAGAGGAATACAAACCAGTTGAGAAAGTTATGAACGGAAATGAGATGTTTGTCTTTTTATTAAAGGCAGGTATCTTTGCAGGGCCAATTTCGTGAGGGTTACTAGGGGGAGGGAGGGGTGCTGATAAAAATCCAGAGGACAGCATTCCTGGGCTGGCTCCCACCCCCCTCCCCCGTGGAGCCCCGAGCCAGAGGTGGGTCAGATGTTCAAGTGCAGATTCCTCTAACCAGTTGCTACCAAACAGCCTGTCTGAATGGCGCTCAATATAGACAGCCCGTGTGAAAAGCATATCCTCAGGTCCCTTCCCCCTGACAGAGCCTGCATTCCAGCTTGCCCCTTCCCAGGAGCCAGGAAAAGACGTCAGAGAAAGGCAAGGACAAGCTGACCCTGAAGCAGGACAGGAATAAATGGGAAGAAGCCCGTTCCAGGAGAAGGAAAGCGTGACCTTTTCCATCCGTTCCTCTGGCTTCTCTGGTCCCAGAAGGCAGCTCCCGTGCAGAGGGTGCATTATTCCACCATCCTCACAAGGAAGACCCACCACCGGCTAATCCCGGAGAGATCTCGGTGAACGCAGACCCTGCTTCTGAGGCTGCTCTCACCGAGGGGACGTTCTCTGTCTACACGGGAGAGCTCTCCAGAGAGAAAAGACTCTGTTTTCAGGATTACTAACCACCGGCTGTAAGAACTCAAAGCTGAGGGTCCTTGGGCTTTCTCTCTGGTCTTGGAATTTCTGAGTCTGGGGCTGCCAGAGCTTGTCAGGTGTTGGGGGCATGGAGGGGTGCACCTGCCTGTTTGGGGTGAGGCCAGCCTCTGTGTCTCAGGACAGGAAGCCTCATGGGCAGAGATCCCTGGGGGAGGGCTGACCTTCCAAGAGAGGATCTGAGTCCACATTTCAGTGCTCCCTCCCTCCTTCCAGCTCAGCAAGACCAGAGAATGCAGATTTAAAGACTCAGAAAAGCCAAATCTCTAGAGGAAGGGGTATCCCATGGGACAGCATCTGTGGTGCAAACGTAAACACAGATGTCGTCTTGCTTGAGAAAGTGGCCAGGCCCTTCTGGGGTCTCTGGATGCCATCTCCACAGCCTCCCCTCCCAGCTCACTTACCTTCTACCTCTTCTCTTTTGTCCTCGGCCCATGGATCAGCAACCATGGGAAAGGGAAGCAGAATCCTCCCACATCCAAGCCCAAATATGGCCCCGAGGGGTACTGAAGGAGTTTGAGAAAAGGGCAGAAGGAGGCCGGCCACTCCGACCTACACCCACCCAGCCTGGGACAGGTGCAGACCCTCCTGGTGGAGGTGCCCTAGCTGGTGTCTGAAGAAAGGCACGTCCTTATTGTCCTTATCTCGGAAGACAAGGGGCTCTAGAAGACTCGGAACCAGCAGGCTGTGCTAAGTCTGCTCGCGCCCCGCCCGCCTTGGACCTGTCCTGTTCCTCCAGACTGCCCCTCGCCTCATCCAGCCCAGGTCAACACTCACCTCTGCTGCCTCACCTCCTCCCTTCCCCCGCTTACTTAATATAGAACTCGTATTCAATAAATTTGTGTGCTTCTCCCTGGGAGCCTGTCTCTGTCAGCCAGGGCCCCCGAGAGGGTCAAGGAAAACATTTCCCTGTCCTGCCCCCACTGCTGGTCCCGCGCTGCATGACCATGGGAGCTGGCCCCTCTCCGACCTCACAGGCTCTGTATGTCTCTCAAAATGGGAAGCTCGGGGTTCTGCGGGCCCCGGCCTTCCTCCTCCAGGTGCGGCCTGCCTTAAAGAGGGAGTCCTGGGGGGCTGGCTGTGTCCACCTGGGCCCCAGTGGGACCCTGGAGCAGACTCTCCGTGCCCTTGGCTGCCAGACTCTGCAGACGCTGTGCTGGAGGATGCCCTCCCCGTCCCGCTTCCCCAGCTCTCCCCACACCGTTCTGTAAATCAAGGAAGGTTTAAGAGCCACTTTTCGGGAAGAAGTTTAAAAACAAAAACGTTGCCCATTCATAAAGATTTCTCACCTCCAGAAGTGTTCAGGCAGGTGGCGTGGAGCCCGACTGGCCTGGGCCCAGTGCCCAAGACTCGCTGAGCGGACCCCAGAAAGCTGGGAGTCCTGTGCAGGCCAGTGTGTTCATCTGTAAGCTTGCAAGGGCCCTAGTACCTCCCTCTTACTGTTGCTGTGTCTCAAACACGGGAAGTACCCACAGACCTTAACTACCGTCATTATCGATTCTCCTTCAGGGCTCACTCCCACCCAGGTGACAGGAGAGTAGAGGGGCAGGACAGTAGACAAGCAGTTATGGACGATTTCCCAGGACTTTTATCTCTAAGATTTTAGGATTATTTTTACCTACAGTATGAAGTGTACCATCAGTTATTCATTCTACAAACATTGAGTGCTTAGGATGAGAAGGGGTGACTATAGTGCTGGATCTTAGTCCTATTTCCTCTTATGCTATTATTTTGGTACCAGGAAAACATCACTGACGCTGCTGGAGAGAGGACACGGACCGGTCAGTCACGTGAGGCAGGACTGCGGCGGTCAGTCCGGTAGAGAAGGCACAGTGACCCCGCAGAGGGCTGTGTCCCCTGAATTTGGTAATACAGTGACAGCTTGTCTGCAACCACATCCGAAGGAACGTGGTCCTGATCTTGCAAAGGCTGGAAGTATGAAGGATCTGAAGAAAGCCTTCCAGAGCTTTGTTCTGTTGCAGTGAGCAGAATGGAGGCGCTGGGCATTGAGGGGTGACAAGGGAGGGGTGGCTTCGTGAGCTAGGGATGAAGCCGAGAGCTCGGGCCCAGTGAGTGGAGGAGAGAGCAGGGCTTAGAGAACCCCTGGAGGGAACGGACTGGCCCCTCCTAGGTGGCTAGATAAAATACGGGGCAGCCTTGTGGGTGTGAGTGGCAGATACACAACCAATAAGTGTTCAGTGTAAGTATGTCCAAGTATTACATGTCGTGTACTTGGGCCATCCTATCCATTCTGTTTCTCCAGAGAATCATTAACCCTGAGAGATGGTGAGACTGTGGGGCCAGCATGTCCAACATCTGCAGGTGGCCAGGGGGCTGGAGACCCACCGAACTACTGACATTGCCATTTGAGTCCAAAAGCTGTCTGCTGGCGGAATTCCCTCCTCTTCCGTAGGGGTTAGGGTTTTTTCTATTGGGGCCTTCAACTGATTAGATGAGGCCCACCCACATGATGGCAGGTAAGCTGTTTTATTCAAAGTCTACTGATTTAAATGCTAATCTCATCTTAGAAATACCTTCACAGAGACATCTAGAATAATGTTTGATCAGAGATCTGGGCACCGTAGCACAGCTTAGTTGACGCATGGAATTAATTATCCCATTAGGAAAGATAGCTGGCTGAGCCCGTGTTTGAAAATCTAGTGAATTTGCAGTGATTCGCACGCATCCATGGGAATCTAATCCCAGAAGCGTTGAGTCATAAAGCAAAACAGCAAACATACACTGCAGCTATCAGAAGTGCTCTGGGCATATGTCTTGCTAATGAGGAAATCTTTTTTTTAGGAATTGGTTACCTAGAGATGTTTTGTTTTGCTTTGCTTTTTCCTTCTTCTCCTTTGAAAGGGCACAGCCTTCTGGAGCCAACTGAAATTAGAAGTCTCTGGATCGCTACAGACAAAACAAATCGCTGTAGCCAACTCTTACTCATTCGGGCACAGAGGCGCAGGGTGGGCCTCCCATTCAAAGGCTGAGTTTAGCTCCGCCATCTCTCCCGTGCGAAGGTAGCAGCTGTGGTCCACGTGGACCTTTGACGACTGTTTCACTACAAGAGGTGTTGCGGTGAAGCCATCTGAATATTATGATGTTGAAGATCTGGAACCCGGGGAAGCTCTCTGTGTACAGAGGGGAAGCGTCCTGCAGATTAAATGTCCCCCAGGGGTGGAGCTTGCTGGGGGGCAGGGCCGGCCACGAAGTCCCCGCACCAGGTTTCGAGCACCCTCCCCTCTTGTGCCCACGTAGTAGCTCGCAGCCCCTACAAGGTGTCCTCGGAATCCGCCTATCACACAGTAAATCCACTCTAGAGAATACAGTCAAAGCCCCAAACCCCAAAACCCTTTCCCCTAAAACGTCCTCGATAAGAAATACGGAGTTTGAATGGTTAGCGTGGAGAACATCTGCCCCACTCCAGGCTTTGTTTTATTCGCCTTCTTTGGAGATTGAGAAAAACTTTGTCCTTAGCTTCCAGAGGGAGACAATGGGGTCTTCTCCAAACCCCGTGTGAGAAATGGGAGTGTTGGAATCCAACCAGAGCTGGCTCTACGGAACCTTCCCTGTGGACGAGGTCTGCTCCTTCCCAAATAACCCACGTAAGGAAATGTCCCCAGACCAGTCTCGATTTTTGTCTTATGTTACCAGAAAGGCTTTAGACAAATGACCCTCCCGCTGTGTTCTCACCCTATTCCCAGGCACATATACAAATAACAGTGAACCTGGTAGGAAGCGGTTAATTCTTACTTCACAAGTGTTCACCAGGGACCAGACGCTGCTTGAGAAATTTGCAATACTAACTTTTTTTTTTAATCCTAACAACAACCCTATGAGGTAGGCACTCCACACAGCATCTGGCTTCAGAGCTCATTCTATTTCCCATAAGAAAGCATCCTTTGGGAACATTTCAAAATGACAACAACTGCATACAAAACAAAACGTCCTAGGACGCTTTAAAACGTGTTTTCACAGGGCGCCTGGGTGGCTCAGTTGGTTAAGTGACTGCCTTCAGCTCAGATCATGATCCTGGAGTCCCGGGATCGAGTCCCGCATCGGGCTCCCTGCTCAGTGGGGAGTCTGCCTCTCCCTCTGATCCTCTTCCCTCTCGTGCTCTCTGTCTCTCATTCTCTCTCTCTCAAATAAATAAATAAAATCTTTAATAAAACGTGTTTTCACAGAACTCACCTTATTTATCCTCCATTAGGATGGGACAGATGAGGGAGAGCAGCCTGGGAGAGGTGGAGGGTCAGCATGGCCTCCCCCGGGGTTTTTGGGAAAGCCGTCTGCCTGACCGGGTGCAGGCCCGCTGACCGCGTCATCCCACAGTGTCAGAAATCCGGTCCCCTGCTTAGTGTCAAGGTCTTCCCAAACTCAAGCAAGCCAAAAAGAAATTCATTATCTTTCCTCCGCAAACCATCCCTCCCAACTCTCTTCCCAACTTGTCAGTGATGGCCATCTGTCTTCTGGTCTCCCAGGCTCCAAACCTAACCTTCATCTTTGGTCGTCTCTCTCCTTCTCCCTCTCGCATCCAAACCGGGCTCTCGGCGTGTCCTCTGGAAGGCACGTGTGCAATGGAGAAACCGCACTCACCCGGCAAGACCACAACGTGCTCTGACCTGGGGGCACAGTGATGGGAAAAGCAAGATGGTCCAGAGGTCATGGTTTTATAATCTCATGGAGGGGATGCGACCGGGACACAGATCGCGATGAGTCAGGGTAAGAAATGACAGGGACACAAGAGAGGAAATGTACATCAGATCCTCGCTGATGTGGTGAAGGATCTCGGGGCAGGACATGCTCACCTCCACATGGCTGAGACAGAGAAGCAGGCAGCCTGGGAGCAGAAACTGAACGACTCAGAACCTACAGACACAGGGGCAGGGCTGGGGCTCGGAGGGGAAGTGGCAGGAGACACCAATGAAAGGTCTCTTCCGGCTGATGTTTTAGGGCGCAGTGAAGGAGATCAGAAGAAGGAGGTCTTAACGTTAAAACTTCTTAAAATTCCATTCTTCTTCCTCTCTGGCTGCAGCAGGATGATGTTGGCTGAGGCCCTTGTCACCTGCTCCTTGCTGGACCTCCTCCGCCGCCCCGTCCCCCACCAGCCCTGCGGGTCTCCCCTCTGCAGAGTGCAGCCTCACGCATCCCTGCCCGCCGGGGCACTCCTCACTGACCGACTGCTGTATGCATTGCACCCACTGCCTCCTTCTCCCGTTTCCAGAAGAACTGTTCTACTGAATTTAAAGCCACCTCGCTCCCCTGTGCTTTGGAGTCCATCTCATCTCACCTACCGAGAAACCAGAGAGGATGCTTCTCGCTTCTGCCTTGTGTGTCTGGCCTTTTCTTCACTCTGGGGCCCTTTGAATCTCCGTGGAAATTCCCCAAGTCTTTCTCGCTACCAAAAAAAAAAAAAAAAAAAAAGATTCCTCCCAACACTGCCTCGGCCCCTCGGTCCCCCAGCTATTTCTCTGTGACCGTCGTGTCCCCAACATGTACTCTTCATGGACTTGCTTTCCAGGCCCCCAGGCAGGCCCCCAGAGCTCACTCAGGGGACTGCGTCCCCCACTGTGCAGCTGGGCTGAGAGGAGCAGAAAACCCGAGGAAGCCAATTACTGTTTATGCAGAATTAGTTTTATGTCACGGGAAGCCCAAGGCTGACAGGGCGGCCCCGAGACGCCGAGAGCGACCTGGGCCGTTCCATCTTGCTGCAGTGCCCTTCTTAGCAGCTCACGTCATCTTCTGATGGTGGCAAGATGGTTGTTCCGCTGTCAGCCAGCCCTCTGGCTCCAGGCAGGAACGAGGGGGAAGAGCCAAGGGCAAAGGCCGAGTGTGGTCTTTCAAATCCCCCAGAAGAGTTCGGAGGCCAGGGAGCCCCTGCAGTCGGGGGACATGACGCCCACCCAGACGAAAGTGGGTTCCCTTGGGAAGGACGCAGAGGATGAGACTGGACAGGCGTGTTTTCTGCCCTCACCAAGATCGCCACTCTTCAAACACTGATGACCTCAGCTGCCATCTACTGGGCTTCTTGGAAGCCTTCTCTCTTCTTGCGTTACTTTCTGGCGGCTTCCAGGGCAGGACACTCTGCCGGGGTTTCTTCCGCTTCTCGGGCTATTCCTCCCGTCTGTTCCGCAGGCTCGCCCTCCGCTGCCTGACCGTGTTGTGGCGTGTCCGGTGCTCCCGCACCCAGGGCTCCCATCTGCCAGGCAGACCCCGGGCTTCGAGCAACAACAGCACAAGCCAGTGGCTGCCCGGAAAGGGAAACGGTTGCAGATGGCCAGTTACGGGCACTGGTGTGGAGGCTCAGGGGTACTGGGGCCCAGATGCCTGCAGCATCTTGGAGCATCTCCCGGCCCTCCCTTCATGGTGTCAAGACGACTCTCGCAGCTGTGGAGAGAGTGAACAATGTCTAAACCTCCCCAGCTTGGATTCTAATGTCCCCCCTCCTTGTCTTCATTCTTCTGAGTTGATCCCACCTCCACACACAGCACGCATCCTCCCCAGTCCCCAGCACGAGGTCACCGAGCCACAGCTGGTTGCAGTTTCATCCTCACGGTGCGAGGGGGACACGAGGGTGAACCTGTCCTGCCCATGTCCACTGCAGCCCCCAGAGTGGTTCCTCTACCACTTACTGGAAGCACAAATCTGATCATGCCATCCCCAAGGGTTTGAACACCTTTGCTTTACATCAAAACCCTGACCTTGTTCCGCTGACCCTACCTTCCTCTCCAAAGTCTTCTTCCAGAATGCCCGGTGTCGTCTCCTCCATCCCCCACCCCAGTCCCAGAATCCCCCGTGGCACCTCCTGCACTCCCCACTCATTTGTCAGCTTTCCTCTCCCTGGATTACATGTTTCTTCTAAAGCACAATGTTTCATCCATAAAGAGAACACTGTTTATTTTTCTTCTTGGTGTATTTTATTCAATCTATTGGTTTTAGGTGGATGCTCGATCCCTGTAGTAGTATGTTCCTATCTGACCCAACCTAAGCGTGTGTTTCTTTACTATAACCCTACCAGGCATCATGGCGGGACGGTGGGTGGCTGTCCGTGTCCTAACAGCATAGTTTCAACAGCCTGCGTGTTGTGGGGCAAAGACCTGGTGTTCCGACTGCAACTCTCTACACTTGCTCGCTCCCATAGTTCATGAACAAAAGATGCATACTTTTTTCACATGTTAACATGTCTAAAATCAGTCTTTCAATCCCTTTTATATTGGCATTTTATCCAATGGCATGTTATATTGTTACTAGGCCAAACTTTGTTTATAGTACAGAAAATCGTGGTATATCTTGCACTTGATAATATCTCAGATTTGATGAACTGGATCATATGAGCTCGGGCGAATCACTTGACCTTGCACTGCCCCAACTCATCTGCACAGTGTGGTGATTCCCCAAGCTTTGGTACTCGTGGTAAATAAAGAGAGATGACCACATGAAGCACTTGAAACAGTGATATCAGGCACAGACCACTCAATAATGTCAGCCATCCAACAAGAATGACTTCTGTTGGTTCCCTTTGTCCCTAGTTCTTAGCATAATATCTGGCCCATCCTGGTGCTAATCATGTATTTGGTCAGCGTGGAATAGACAAGAAGAAAACCAAGCACAGCGTGCTCATCCCCACCTGGCCGACATATGCTTATTCCTGATCTTTTCAACAAGAGATTCTTTTTGTCTGTATTCCTATTCTTTTCAACACAAGGTCCATTCCCTATGGTATACCTAGAAAAACCCCACCGTCTAAAATTCCACCTATTCAATAAGCAAATATTTAGTTTACTATGTAAAAATCATAAAATTCAAAATAAATTTTAAGACACTTCTAATAATACCTCTAAAAATATAAAATGTAAAAAATTTTACCCTTGCCCCTCCAATTCCACCCCCCAGAAGAAAATCATTATGTTCAGTGTAGATCTTTCCAGGCTCTTTATCATTGCAAATAGTATGAGCTGAATAAAACAGTGATTGTTTGAGAAATGAAATGAGCGATTTCAAACACCAAAATAGAACTGAATCCCATCTGACCAGTGGCAACCCGGCTCGGCTTGCACCCAAGTCCCTGTCTTGACTTCTCCCCTCTTGGCTTCCTCTTTTAACCTAGTCCCTCCTATGACCCTCTCCCTGCTCACATGCACACCCCGGAAAGTCGTGTCTACCTCTCCACCGCCTCTGTATTTCTCGGTAGTCTCTTCCCAATAATTATGAAATCTGGGACGTCTGGGGGGAATAGAGTGGACTTCTTTCCATGGTGACAAGCTGGTCTTGAAGGAAAACTTGTTCTAGATGTTTTTCAGAGCACAGAAGAAGGGCCACTGAGTCAGAAGAGCACTCCCTTGGGGCGCCTGGGGGGCTCAGTCCATTAAGCGTCTGCCTTCGGCTCAGGTCATGATCCCAGGGTCCTGGGATCGAGTCCTGCATCGGACTCCCTGCTCAGCGGGGAGCCGCCTTCTTCTTCTCCCTCTGCCCCCCTCTCCGCTTGTCCTCTTGCTTGCTCTCTCAAATAAATAAAATTAAAAAGAAGAAGAAGAAGAAAGAAGAAGAAGGAGAAGAAGAAGAAGAAGAAGAAGAAGAAGAAGAAGAAGAAGAAGAAGAACACACGTGCTCCTGCTCATCTTCCAACTTAAATCGGTGCCCTCTCCCCTGGCTGCCTGGGGGCCACACAGAGCATGCTCTTCTTGTGGGACTGGATGTTGTCAACCTCTCTGATGGCCTTCTGGGTGTAGGAATCAACATTCAAATGCCAGCAATTTTTGACCCAGCAAACTTACTGGCAGAAATTGATGTAAGGAAATAAAGAGACAGATGCACAGATATATGTGAGAGAATGCTCACAGCAGGGCTTTCCAATAAGATATGTAAGAAGCCTAATGACCACGAATAGGTGCATTATTAAATACATTATTGTACACACAGACGGATGTGTCCATTAAGAAGGATGAAACCTTACCATGTATCCTTTCAAAAATTATACACACAAATATGCAAATATGGAGAAAATTCTGGGAATAAATATAATAACATTAGCAGAGTGGTTTTCCCTAAAGGATTACTAGAGACTTTTCCTTCTTTGTCATTTATAGTATTATATGTTTCTTTCCCCACAATAGTCATGTTATCACTTATATAATGAAATAAGCTCTCTTAATCTTGGAAAACTCACGGTCTACCTTTTACCATGCCTCCCCTGTCCTGAAGTTATCACCCAGTTTTGCAAGGTCTGGAGAGATCGTGGTAGCCCCAGGTCCCAGAGCCGACATCCAAGGCACCAGGGTCATCACTCAAAAAAGAAGGAGGGGAGACAAGAGGAGGAGAAAGTAGGTGAGCAAGGGAGGGACCCTGTCTGCTGGTGACGTTCAGCCTGGTTTGTCTCTTAAATTGAATTTGAATTGTAAATGTATCACCAATAGCACCAAAGGCTAAACTCACACATCGAAGCATATAATGGAATAGCCCATTCGCACACTCTGGGAAGGGAAGCAGTGCCGGATTGCTGTGGCTTTCCTGGGATTAGAGGTGACGGACGGATGGCTCCCTCGACCCCCGCCCCTTAAGACCTGGCTCGTTCCGAACACCACTTGGGGTCCCATTCGACACTGCCGTCTCAATAAGCAAAAATGTGTGCGCCATTCTTTCCTATATAAGTGGAAGGGGGTGATTGATTTCTGGTCGGCTTTTTCATACTGTTTGCAAAATCTCTTCTGGATCAGTTTCTGGATTTGCCTGGTTTCTGAGGTTATGGCTCAGAGAAAAGCCAAATAAAAAAGCCTTGTAGGATCTCACACACAGGATCCTCTCTCAGATTCTGCCTGTTTCCGTCTCCTGCAGCTGATGGGACGCCGAGGGGCCCCGTGTCCCAGAGGAAAGTTGTCCTGCCCCCAGAGCTCTGAGGGCCGCAGGAGAAGAACCCGCTTCCTCACTGCGTTCCAGCCGGTAACAGTGGTGACCCCACGCTGAGAGGGAAGCCTCGGTGTCCAGTACAAGCCAGAAGCCTGGTAGCTCGAGCTATGTGCAAGCTTGCCCCTCGGACACATTTGGCCGGCTGTTTATTTTTGTTAGAAAAACAGACTGGTTCTTCTGCCAGGAGACTCTCTAACACCCTCTGCCACCAACATCTGCCCAGAACAGAACGCTCTGGAGGCTCGGGCGAAAAGAACACTCCCTCCGAAGGGGGCCAGAAAGATAGTAGTGTTTCTGTGCGAAGCAACAGAATGGGTGAGAGAACGTGCCAACCAAGCCACAGCAATGAGCCATTGTGAGGTCTGTGCTTCAGCATAAGAGGGATCTGAGGCCGCTAACAAAGGTGGAGGGGACGCGACATGACTTCCAGCTCGGGGCCATCAACATCTGCCCCCCAGAACACAGCGCCATTCTGCGGCATTCAATATTCTCTTGTGTGTCTCTTTTCTCGTATGGTAAATAAACTCTAGGAAACAGAGCGTATGTCTAATACACCCACCAATATACACTCTGGCTTTGCTGCCCAGCAGATACTAAACCAAGAGCTGCAGGAAGGCAGAGAGGAGAAGGGGAAGGAGGGAGGGCGGCAGGAGAGGAGGGGAGGGAGGAAGGTGCGCCCTTATCCAACGGCACCGCCCCGACCTCCCCCACCAGGCTGGCTGCCGGGCGAAGGACCGTGCCGCCCTCTGCGGGACCCTGCAGCCCGTGTGCCTGGCAGCAGCCACATCGTCAGCAAACATCTGCCGGATGGGCTACGGTCTTCAGTGCTCCTTGGATTAACAGGAGATTAAAATCTACTTTCCAGGGCAGTCCGCTCTTTGCAGGAGGCGGGCAGCCTCGTTGTTCCAGAACGGATGCGCCACAGGCAGGTCAGTTACGGGGCCATTTGCAGGGGTAGTTCCTGGGGCTTAGCAGAGATGATCCCACTACTCAGTTGTCTCGTGACATTAAGATGAGCGTGTGGTCAGAGAGGCGGTGGCCTGTTCACAGAACACCCTCCCAGGGTGACAGGTGCGTGCTACGCTGCTTTGGAAGAAGGAAGATGGGAAACCGATACGAGATCCTACCTTTTCCTCAATGCTAGAGTCGACTGTTCACCTCTATCTCTGGGCTGTTTATGATTGAAAACACTATGGGTTTGAACCCCAGCTTTGGCCCTGAGGTGGCTGATTTGGGTGAGTCAAGGGACATTTCTCAGTTTTCTAATCTGTAAGATGGGAATAAATAGCATCTGTCTTGACAGTAGCTATTGCCATGGTTGAATAAAGGCAGTCGTTGACACGATTCTGTGAAGCATAAATTACTGCGCAATGTATGGCTACTGATAAAAATACCTGCCAGTTATCTAGCCCTGATGGTCTGTAAGTGTCTTTCTGAGCACATCACTGCCAACAGCATTTAAAACTCACCACAGTCACGGGCGCCTGGGTGGCTCAGTCGGTTAAGCGTCTGCCTTCGGCTCAGGTCATGATCCCGGGGTCCTGGGATCAAGCCTGCTTCTCCCTCTCCCTCTGCTGTTCCCCCTGCTTGTGTTCCCTCTCTCTCTCTCTGTCAAATAAATAAATAAAATCTCTAAAAAAATAAATAAAACTCACAACAGTCGCATAAGGAAGCTAGTGGTAGCCATGGGCTATGGTCATCTATCCACAGGGCAACTTACACAGACCCGGAAGACAACATGCACCAGAGCATGAAGGAGAGAGGTTCATCCAGGCTATTGGGAGAGGGAGGACCTTCGCTGATCAGTGACACCTCAGAGAAAAGGGAGGGGCTTGGGGTGTCCTAAAGGGAGGTGGACAAGGGCAAGTGGACCACGGGGTCGCCCGTGGGTCTGCGGGAGCAGGAGAAGGTCTTATCTGGTCACTGAGGACGTGTGAAGATGAGTCTTATCCTGGAACAGTAAGAATGGGTGGTCTTTCCTGGTTAGCGGTTTTCTGGAACAAAAAAGGATGGTGGAGGTGGGGGGGCTGACCATCGCTGTTTACCAGGAACGTGGGAATGAGGTGAAACTCGGCGCTGTCACAGGTTCAAAAACGTGCCCAAGAACACACAGGGCATAGCACCTGCTGTAGTTATGTTAGAGGTCCCAGCACCAGCAGTGGTGAACATCTAGTGACGGGTTATTTACTTCAGGGTCCAATAACACACACACTCAGATCTTTATATGCATTCTGGTACAATAATTACATAGGCAAATTCTATTCCTCTTCTCTAGTTTACAGATCAGAATGCCCTTAATGCTTCTACTTCAGAGACATGAGAACTCGTGCAGGCTCCGAAGGGCCACCGGTGGAAGGAAGTGTGGCTTTGTCCCTGGGCTCTGGCCCCCAACTCATGTGCCACCCACCACAGCATGGAAGTGCTTCCACATCTGAGAGGGCTTTGTAACCCAAACACCCTCATCCGGAGATGACAATAAAAAATTAGTCTGTGTTGTAAGCCTGTGCTCTCTCTCTCCTATACAGCTTTTAAATTAAGTCCAACCATCACATGAGATTCCTAAGTCTTGCAAGATTTCTGGTAAGGGATAACATATCAGATACTGATGGTGTTTTAAGTTTAAGGTAATTGTGGTATTAACTCAAAAAGTAGGCTAGCAAAGAGAGGTGGGAAAGGTGGCATGAAAGACATCCTTATATCAAGTTACCGACGCTTGCCTATCATTGCGTGTACTGACTGATGCCCGAAGGATGTGTGAACACTGGCTTGGAGGCATCATCTCCAAGAGGTGAAACAATGAATGAGGCCAAGATTGTCCATGGAGGGTGAAATTATAAACCAACTGAATGGTTCAGGGCAGAATGAATGTAGGTTACTCTAAGAAAATGGAAGGGCTCACAAGTTAACTATACACTCAACTGACTTCATGGAAAGAATTAGATTATCTGGGGAGCCTGGGTGGTTCAGTCAGTTGAGCACCTGACTCTTGATTTCGGCTCAGGTCATGATCTCAGGGCTGAGAGATCGAGCCCCGTGTTCGGCTCTGCGCTGGGTGTTGAGCCTACTGAAGATTCCGCATCTCCTTCTCCTTCTCCTTCTCCTCCTGTCCCGCCAAAAGGAAAGTAAAAGAATGAGATTATCTGAAGTAAGAATGCCTCCTTTAAAAAGAGAACTGAGGAATGGCTGAAGAAAAATAATGAAGGCAGAGCTGACCTGCACTCCTGGCCCGGCCCCATCTGGGGAACGCGGGTGGTCCCCGTGTGGGAAGTGGATACCCTTCAACATCTGGAGTCCTCCGGGAAAGACTTCTTTTTCTAATTATGTGCTCACTAGGCAAGTCTAAGACTACTCAAATAGAAACCCTACTATCCTCTGCGATTGGGACCAGTGGCTGGTTAATAGAAAAAAGAAAATATTAATGCACAGAATGATACACATGAATCATGTACACCTTAAATATTTGGTTGAATGTCTTTTTTTTTTTTTAAAGATTTTATTTATTTTTTAGAGAGCGAGCGAGAGAGAAACAGCATGAGAGGGGAGAGGGTCAGAGGGAGAAGCAGGCTCCCCGCTGAGCAGAGAGCCCGATGTGGGACTTGATCCCAGGACCCTGGGATCATGACCTGAGCCGAAGGCAGACGCTTAACCATCTGAGCCACCCAGGAGCCCTGGTTGAATGTCTTAAAACATATCAATACCCATTCACTCATGTTGACGTTTTTTGCTAATGGTTCCACTAATTGGACTTGCCATGGTATTTCTTGCATTAACACACACAGAGAATAAATAATGGATTGTCTATGAATTCCTGTTTCTATTTCCTGATGGCAGAGAAAGAACTTATGCAGCAATTTAATCCAGAAAACTTAGCTCTACAGTTTTCCTCTTAGCATCTACAGCTACCTCATCTACAGCAATTTGGGAAAGTGATCTAAAAACAAAACAAAACAAAAATAAAGTTGCTCTTATCAAATTCTTCCAGGTAAGTTCACTTCGATTTTCACAGAAATGATGAACTATGTACACTCCTGTTTCACGGGGTTGAATCTCACAAGAGTCCATTAAAGTACACGGTTACTGCGAAAGCCCACGGACTCGGGGTGCGGGCAGAAACACCTGATTCCTGGCTGGGGACATGCAGAAGCACTCAGGTGTCCCCTGGAAGGTGAACCAGCAGTGCCCCATTGATCCCAGCGTGGTGCCAGGTAGCCTGTCTAAGAGGGAGGAGAACCCGTGAGTGGACGTTGCTCAGGAGATGTCTCTTGTCATTTGTCCTCTGGTTTCGCTGCCCCTCCAGGGAAGCGGGCAGGGTGCCCGGACGGGGTGCGGTTTCTGATCCTTGCACTGTTTCTCCTGCTAAGACATTAACTAGGTTACTTGCTGCACCCCGGTCTCCTTGCTGGGCCCGCTTTCCTTTACTCACTTAGTCATTCCATTAGTTATCTGTAAGATTGGTGATTAACTCACAAGGTGCCAAAATCTGAAAAGTGAGCAATTTTCATTTCGCACATCTCCCAACCAACAAGCACAGCCGACCCCGGACTGGAATGAATCCACTGAGGTGAATATCCCACTGTGACACCATGGTGGGGGCCACGGCATCCACGTCAGGACACCGCAACATTATAAATGCCTACCACGTCTCCCATTCATACTTGTTTATCCTTTGTGGGTGTACCACATAGAAAGCAATTCATTACACATTACATTAACCTGTTCTGTGAGACTACTGAGTGCTATATGTGGAATTTTGGTGTAAAACTAATTTTAGCAGGTCAGTTTTAATGATTTGAAGGAGGACAACATTGTCCACTGTTAGGACAACATTCCACTCCTAAAGCAACCTGGGCTGACCGTTGTCCATGACGGGTACCAGGATAGGCCACCCAGAATGTGTCTCCTTGGCTTGTGGATTACTCTGAGCTAAAGGCAGACACAGGAAAAGCTCTTTACCTCCCGCTAACTGCCTGAAAATAGAGAATAAATTTCCCCGTTTGTAAAGGAAATTCCTGTTGCTAAAGGTGTCTCTGTAGGAGGAAGAAAGTTACTCTGGGAAACAAGTCTTAGGACCCAAGAGGCTCTCAGCTCCGTGGCAAGATGGTGCTTATTTACCACCCCTCGCCTCCCTCACCTGCCCAGGACTCCCCTCCCCTCCTAGAAGCTCAACACTCCTTTCCCCCTGTGTGGCCTAACGCGTATACGGGCCTCCATCTCCTGCCTGCCACGGTGAGTTGGAGTCTTTGTAAAAACTCTTGCACACACTTCATCGAATTGGTTTTTCTCCAGTTAATCTTTTCCCAGTTTGATTCGTGGGCTTCAGCCAGAGCATAAACCTTACTGGTCAGGTCACATGTGTAGTAAAGCAACTGTCCTCTGTTTCCTAGAGTTTACGTGGGACAAGCTTACTACTATAAGCCAAGACAAGAGTCAGGATGATGGGTTCAGGGTTCTTAGCACCCCTAGGATGAACGTGCTCTGAGTCAGGAAGTACTCTGAGAATCCCCGACAACAAACTGTGCCACCATTGGATTCAAGCAGCTAGAGTTCTGTCTCGGGCCCTACACTTCAGGGCACCTCGTGCATCTCTTCCCCCCCCCCCCCACGCATGCACACATGCACAAAGGAAATTATTTAAGAGCGCATGTGTCCCATGGTCACGCAAGACCCAACACTCCACGCTGGGGTACACTTCCCATTACCCTAAGCATCATTCTCAGGACAAAGGCCCACAGACCCAAAGCAACATTTCACCAAGCTCTTTTCCCATCATCTTTCAAACAAGAAACTATGTCCAAATGCAAGGATCTGGGGTTGAGCCATTGTGGTATAAGGGACAGGCTTTGCCGAATGGTGGGACAGTTTATGTGGCCCCTAGGGAAGAGAAAAGACAAGTTAGCACTCCACCTGGCCCTCTCTTGGAGCAAGGATGGGATCGCCTGGGTGTGGCCGTGTACCCTTTCCCCGGAGGGCAGGCCCCCTGTTCTCATGCTCCCTCCCTGTGCATTTTGTGGGTCTGAAATCTTTGCCAGGCAGCTCAGCACCCCACAACGGCTGCTGAAGACTAGTTTGCAATGTGAAAGACTTAACATTCCTACTCAGTTGTTACGTTATGTGTTTGTATGTTATTACTCACCTAAATATTGCTGTTCGTGAAGAGAACACCCCATTCCCAGTATTAGTTAAATTACCTCCTCTTGCATAACTTGCTGACATTCCATCCTTAAACCCCAAATTTGCATAGGTTGTCTATTTTGTCATTACATTTGGGAGGGAAGCAGGGCTAGAACATTTTTTATTGGATGTAATTTTGGTGCATAACTTGACCATATTGAGACATGGGAAACATGGGTCCCACTAGTGTGTTTGCCCTGGACCTGCAAGGCCCATCTGTGAGGACGGTGGTGTTTATGAATGGGGCCTTTCCACCTCTCTGCCTCCAATGTTGGCTGCTAGAAGCACTCAGCTTGCTCTTACCATGAAGATAGCTGTGGATGACGACTTTATTACCCCTCGAGATTATTTTCTTTGCTATCGAGGGAAGATCCTTCAGAGTGCTGAAACAGAGGTCCTAAGCAGACGACCATCTGACCAAATGCAGCTGGCCCATACAGGAAGCTTGGCCCTTTCCTCGTGGAGACAAAACCAAGAAGTCACTGATATTTATGCATCAGGCATTTGCACGCCAGTTCCCCCACTGTAGATCTAAAACCCCAGGGCCTGCATTTCAAGACACCGTGGGCAGGGGCTGGGTTCTGGCAGTCTCTGCCAGACACCGAGTCTGCCATTCCTCAAGGACCCCACTGCTCTCTCCTCCCAGAAGGAGAAGGCCTTTCTTTCTCCGTTGTTCTTCGAGGGCGGGGTTATTCACATCGGCCTGCCCGGGGCATCCATGCTTGCCCGCGTAGGCTGTGGACCAGGAGCGCGCTGGCGGGAGAGTGGCCTCTGGGCAGCCTGGCCTCGGAGCCTGGCCAGGGTCCTTCAGCTGGAGTTCTGTGATTCCTGGGTGGTGACGATTCACATGTGTAGACAACGTGTGCACAAGTTCTCAGACATGTGGACGGATCCCAGCGGAGCTCATCAGGCTGAGACACAAGCACGCGAACGACTGAATTTGTTTTCGAAATCTGGACTCAGTTCCCATCCACACAGGGTTGACTCCAACAACACGAATAAAATAGCGCAGGAACGGATTGCCTGCTCTGGGGGTTGTGGTAAGACCTAGCTGATGTGGTCTCGGCGTCAAACCACACTTAGAAACAGGCCCCTTGGTCTCTCTCCCGGATTCAGTGTAGATATTGGGTTTTTATTCACTTTTCCAATTAACCTTGAAGTCATCCTCGGATTCTCTATTTCTAAAGACCGGATATCATTTATTCTTCTCACTGGCAAAATACATTCCCATGTGGAGGGTATGCATCTGAGGTCAGGAGTAAGCAGGAATTCTGTTTGTGTGCCTGCATCTGGAAAATGAATCAGAGCTTCTATTAGACATGATTACCCTCATTAGCAGATGGGACTTTCAGCCCAGCCTCTGGGGTATTTATTAGTAACGGGATTGAGAGGGAATTGTGAAGGAGAATAAAAGATCCTTATTCTAGTCACCAAAATGAAGAAGAAATAATACCGAGTACTTTACTGACATGTGGCTGACAAATGGGGAAGAAATTCAAGCTGAAGCTGCCGTGAGAGATTATTGGATGTGACTCTGCAAAACACGTGATCGGCTTTGTGTTAATTAAACAGTGGAAATTTACCGCTTGCTGATAGTCCGTGGGAGTCAGCAAACTTCGGTGTGTGGGTCAAATCCAGCCACAGCCTGCTTTTGCGAGTAAAGTCTTGCGGCAATGCCTCGGCCATGGCCGAGACCTTACCCAGAGCAAGGGCGACCAGTGTCTGGCCCTTTCCAGAAACGTTTTACTGACCCCCACTCTCTGAGACTCAAAATCCCAATGATTCGAAATAATTGACTGCCAGACAGCCTAGCTGTGGTCAGGAACACACATCTATGTCAGAGGCAGATGGGCCCAGATTTAAAATCTGACTTGTGTATTCATTCAACAAACATCAGTGTGGAGTCCCATTCTGTCAGGAATGACAGAGCAGACGAGTCAGGGCCTGCTCCCTCTAGGACCTTACATTCTAGTGGGCCCATCGATTAAAGGCGGAAACTCGAGGAACGTTATTTTTCGGAGGAGGGTCATTTCCTGAGCAGTAAGAGAGGGCCGGGAGTACATAACGTGTGGAGTTACTGTGAAGATTACAGGAGAGACTAGAGAGAAGTACTTAACACAGTGCCCGGCACAAAGAGTTAGCTCGGTAAATGTTCATTATTACGATCTTACTCTCAATAAACAGGTGGACGAAACATTACTTTTACTAACTCGGGGTCAACTCACTCAACAACTTGTTTAATTTGGGGTCCTGTTGTACTCTAGCCCATGGTGTTGTGTAGATGAATCTTGGGAAGGGAGGCAGGCGTGCTGGGGCTGAGGCCGGCCCACGGAGACCTCGATGGGTCCGCCAAGACGCTTGGACATCCCAGATGAGGGCCCAGTGCAGAATCGGAGGGAAACCACTATGACGATCTGATGATAATCAGACCCAGGGTTTAGAGAGAGTTCTTGCACATATTTGGATGATGGGTTTGATTGGATAATCCTAATTTTATAAAAGGCAAATAACCCACCTATAAAATGGTGACCACTGAATAATGTATCCAATCAGTATAGGAGCTACTAGGCACTAGAGGATATTAAATTTAAATACATTAAAATTAAGTTAACTAAAAATGGTTCCTCAGCCACACGCGCCACGTTTGAGGCAGTCAACATCCATGTGGGCCCGGTTGTTACCACGCTGGATGACGCAGACACAGGGTAACTCCCCTGTCACGGGAGGTCCTACTGGATGGTGCTGATTGTACTTTGGAAAACATACAATTTAATAGGATTCTATACTTGGGGTCAAAGCGTCTTGCTCAATGGGTCTAAATATTTGACAGTTCCTCAGGAGGAAATGAGGGAAGCTGTTGAGTTGTTAGAAAGGATGGAAATCCATCATCTCTGAGACCTAAGCCTTTGGGCCAGACTCTACCACACGGTGCAGCCTGGAGTAGATGGAGCGGCGGGGGGTTCGTGCTGGCCTGTGCACTCAGACTGGGGGTGAGAGCTAACCCCGGCTCAGGCGGCTGCCCTGGGCGCCAGCTGGCACCTCTGAAGTCACCTGCGTGAGCAGGGCATCGTCAGGGATCCAGGACGGCTGGGGTGGAGACTCCCGGCCTCGGCTGGGCGCGTCTGAGCTGGGAATGAATTCACGCAATCAACCTGCTAATAAGGATGCACGTTCGTCCCCTACCACAGGGGGATACGGCGCCTGAGGTCCTGTGGGACCACACCGGTTCCCGGCCTTGTGGCCACGCACAGCGGAGCAGCGGTCCCAGGTCCTCGATCCCTGAGGAGGCCACAGGCGACAAAAGGAGACGTTGGAGGGGAAGGCCACGGGGGCTGTTTCTGGACGGCGAGCTCTCAAAACCTCACAGAAATGGGTGGGGAACGCTTCGAGTGAGCTAGCGTCTACCGGGTTCATGGGTGACATTGCATGGTACAAACGCTGACGTATAAAAGTCTGTGATTTTATAACCAAAGCCTGGTGACATCTGGCATATGTAAGTTTCATTTATTGTTTTCCAGGAAAAATAGTCCATTTGAAGGCCTTTTTACAGTACTCAAGTTAACAATTCATAGTTCTCCTTAGAATATAATAAATGTTGCTCAGTTGGAATGGATGACCCTTGGCAGAGCACCCTTAAATGACCCAATGGTCATTAGTAGCTCTGTCTTTCTCTGTCCCTCTGTCCATCTCTGTCTGTCTCTATCTCTCTGTCTCTGTCTCTCTGTCTGTCTCTCTCCATCCGCCTCTCCCTCTTTCTTTTTCTTTCTCTTTCTTCCTTTCTTCTCTCTTCTTCTTTTCTTATTTCTTGAATCAGGAAAAGAAACTTGGTTATTCTGCCCACTTCTGCATCATCATTTCTCTGATGGACAATTACAGGTTTTCAAAAGTTGTATTTATTTAGTGGGCCTTTCTGAATAGATCCTGGGGCTTCATGCTGGACAGAAGAAAAGCTGTCCTGTCCTTAGGTATGCAGGAATGCATGTGTGACCGGGCCCCCTAGTTTGTAGAGGTTCGCCAGATGATGTGGGGTGCAGCCGGGGCTGGGAATCGCATGAGGAGCCCAGGGATAGGCTGGAGTGCGGCGAGTGGATCAGGTCGCCTCTCAGAGGCACTGTTGAATGTTTATTCTCTCGGGAGTGTGGAGCAAAGAGCAGAAGCGGGAGGATTCCTCTGACCAGCCTGCACTTATTGAAAGAGCCTGAACCAGATTCACCGGAGACTGCATGATCCTAGGGCAGAGTCCGTAGGGCAAGACAGGAGCTGCGGCCTGTCCCAGGAGCTGGAACTTGCTGGGCTCAGAGTGAGAACGGAGTGAGTGTTGGTGAGTGCAGAAGTCCTTCCTCGTGTGGACGAGGGCTAGCCAGAGGGACCTACGGATGAGGCACTGAGGGGAGGCCACACAGCTCTGAGAGCTCCCATTCTCTGAAAATAGCATCTGGGCTCTGCCTTTAAGTGGGAAGGAGAAGTTCCTCCACAGAACATACATTTTTGGTGCCTAGGCTTTGCCTTAGTAGAAGGAAGTACATGGGTCTACCCAGGAGAGAAAAGCTCCCCCAAATCCAAAGGGGCAACAGGACCCTGGAAACCAGGCTTTGGATTCCAGCACAGCCGGGCCCTGGGACTGGAGAGGCCCCTCCCTGCGTGGGGGGAAGGATGGTGTGTGCCCCCCAGGGGCACACCTTGGCAGATGTCCAGGTTCTGCCTGGGGAGTCAGGAAAGGCATGTTTGGGATCTGAACCTCTTATCCAGAGGTGACAGAACCATCAGGTGCTAGAGCTGGAAAAGACCGTGCGTGCCACCACCACCTGGCAGCCATCCGGGGCCGAAAGCGCTAATTCCGACCAGGCACGAGATCCAGACTTGCTAGCTGGCTATTCGGTTCTGACCAGATGAATCCTCCTACCGCCAACAGGAGGTCAGCTGACCATTTGTGTTCCACACGGGGCCACTTTGAGCCAAAGACAGTGATCGATATTACAAAGCCCAGTTTATGAATGTGAAATCAACAGAACGTATGGGGGAAGTCAGAACGGAGTTTGATTAGAGGGGAAAAAACACATAAAATGCACAAGTGCATTCTGAGACTTTGGCCAAGTGCCTGGGTCTCCAGGCCCCGGGGAAGATGTGCCTGAAACCCTGGCCCCAGGCCTCCACGCCTGCCCAAGGGTGTTTTCTGTGCATGCCTGCTTTGGCTTGGATCTGACAACACTCACGTTGGCCTTTGTCATGGGGCATGTAAGGTGAGTCGGAGTCTCTAGGACGGAGATGTTGGTGGTACGGAAATTCCCCTGTCGAGAGACAGCCACACATCTGACAACTGTATTTCTACATTAGGACGTGTCTATTAACAAAAATAATGGCGACCCATACGTTCTCTTTAGGAACAGCCTCCTTGGTCTAATGAAGACCCGCAGAAATCTGAATTATCTTCTGCACTTTGCCCTCTTTCTTTCCATCACTGTTCTTTCCAAAACTATACACACACCTAAATATGCATTTTATTATTTTCATACAGACCGTTAGACTTTCATGATATATTGAATTGTTGCTGAGTCATAAGATTTTTTAAATGCAATTTTTCAGCTAAGACAAAAGCAAGGTTAAATGAACCAAATGTGATGAGTATTTATGAAATACAATTTTTTTATATAATAAAGTTTTAAAAATATCTTGAATATATCTTCCTTTTCCTTTTGGTCTAGTTAGGTGGGAAAAATTACTGTCCTTAGCATCTTAATTAAAATAACATTATAATGTTAGCAAAAAGAAAAAAAGATTTGACATATTCATGTGGTAATTACATTAAAAAAAGATTACTCTCCATTAGTCTTCCTGATTGTACTAAGCCATCTGTGCTTGTAAAAATGATAATAAACAATGAATTTCATACGCCATATGTACTTTGTTGCTTAATAGTAATTAAGCAGTAATCCCAAAGCAATCACTTGTTAACTGTGATAATTGCTCAAAGGTAATAATTTTGTAATAAATGATAATCAATTATTTATAATATTAACAATAGTTTTCTTATTTTTTTTACCTTTAGAAATTGCTGGTGGCCATAGCTTATCTCAGCAGCTGTGCTGGAAAATCACTAATCTGTTGTGTTAAGAACAGATTTTCCACAAGTCAAAATTCTAGTTATGGTCTATTAGATTTGTAATATGTGTTTATAGTATTTTTAAAAATGAAACAGCTATCAATATCTCATACTCCTTATTATCACAAATAAATGGCTTTAATAAAACTTCTAGTATGAAGTAAACTATGGAGTGATCGATATTACAAAGCCCAGTATGAATGTGAAATCAACAGAACGTATGGGGGAAGTCAGAACGGAGTTTGATTAGAGGGGAAAAAAACACATAAAATGTAACCACGTATTCACAATTGTAACTTTTCCTGATGTATCACTCCCGATTTTAGCTTTAGAAAGCCTACTGTCATCTCAAGAAATGATGTATAATATTTAAGTGTGGCACTTCTTACAATAGAGAGGTGACTGAATCATACATACTTAAGCAATAAAACAATTTAGAATATTCATGATTCAAAGCGAGTGTTTAGTCTTATTTTTAATATAACAATGAAGATTGCATTGGACTAAAACCACTGTTTCTGAATTTCCCATCCAAGGAGTAAAACCCATGGTCCTGTCTGTCTCTGGATTCCTAACATGACACGGAAATACACAGAAGAATATGTCCAACCGCCTCTGGATCAGTGGCTCTCTTGCCCTAGGGGGACTTGGGACATGCTGGGGACGTGCTGGTCCTCACACACGGACTTGGGGGCTGCCGGCCCCCCCGTGGGTAGAAGGTGGGGATGCTGTAGGCAGGCTCCATGGCGTAAGACAGCGCCCGGCAGAGAATGACCCAGCCCAATGGGTCCGTGGTGCCAAGGTTGAGAAACCCTTGGCCCAGATGACTCTTTGCCGCTGAATCATTTATAAAGGACATCAAGCATTTCGACTTTAAGAGTTTAAATGGGATTTAAAAGAGCAAGCGACCAAGAGCTTGATTCCCCTCCTCTTCCAGCAGAGCAAACAGGGAGTACTGCAGAAACAAAAACTCCTCCTTCCAGATCTGGTCCTAACCTGCAAAAACCAAATCCCACGCTGGCTATCTGAAGCCCCAAAGAAAGATTATTAAAGGGAATTAGGTAGCTCAAAAAATCGATGCGAGGACAGCACTGAGTTTCCCATATCCGCTGCGACCCACAGCACAGGAGGCCATGGTGCAGAAAGCACGGTACCCCGTGTCTGGGGCCAGGGACGCGGGCTCCCTCACCCCCAGGGGGAAAGAAGGGCCACTCAGGGGTCTCTGCTCCGTTTACAGCCTCTAAGAGCAGGTCTCGGTCGGCTACCTCTCATGAATGACGCGGCACACACAGGCACTCCGCGTCCACAGTGGCTCAGAAGAGACATGTGTCCTTTCAGAAGACAGCACTGGGGATACGGGGAGCCACCAAGACCGAGGGGGCTGTGCAGACATGACGTGTGGTCCCAAAAGGCACTTGTGCTTCATGCCTGATCTCGGGATCCAAACTGCCCCTTGTTCTTGGAAATAATAGGGCTAGAATCATGGAAGCCCCATATTTGACGGCTGGCGGAGGCAGGGGGTATTATTTCTCTGACTGCGCCCCTTCTTGCCCCGGTCCCTGCCTCCATCTGTCTTCAGTCAATGTCTCTTTGTGTCTTCCTTCCTTCTATCCCTCCGTGAGCCCACAAGTACCTATCGAATGTCTGCTTTGTGCTGGGCGCTGCTCGAGAAGATGCTGCAGTGAGCGGAACAGGCGAATTCCATGCATTTATGTTCAGATTTGGGGAGAGAAATCAGCAAAATAAATAAGTAACCTTAATGAGTATCTCTGGCTATCCAAATCTGGAGCTGCACATACAGAGGTAAATATTTGGACAAATCTCTTGTTATCCAAATTCTCGTTACTTGCTATCTGAAATTCAGGTGCCAAATAAATTCAGATAATGCGTTATCTCTTGCTATTAAAACTCAGCCCCCGACTCAGGAGTCAAATAGAACCAAGAAGTGAAGGCAAATTTATAAAATTTGTCCCAGACGGTGATAAAAGCCAGGGAGAAAAGCAACACGGGAGAGTGACAGCGACAGCCCCAAGGGGGAGGGATTGCAACGCTGACGGGCATAGAGAGCCTCGCTGGGAAGGTTGCTATTTGGGAGAAGTTCCAAACAGATAGAGACAAGCGCAGAAGCTTCCGGAGGGAGCCTCCAGCTGGGTTTGAGAAGCCGCAAGGGCCCTGGTGAGGTTGGACATGCTCGAGGGAGACAGAAGATCAGAGCAATGGAGAGGCCAGACCAGATAAGGCTTTGACAACCGTTGTGGGGACTTTGGTTTCAGGGAGAAATGGAGAGCATCGAAGCGCACTGACCACTGGGTGGGGATGGGCGGCAGGGGGGCTGAGAACGGCCACAGAAGCCCGGTCAGTAATCCTGCATGATGGGTAGTCAGGTGGCTCTGGCCAGGGCGCTCCCCGGGGAGATCATGGGGTCAGATTCTGGATATATTTTGAAGGTAGAGTCAAACTGATTTCCTGATGGATTTGATGTGGAGTGTGAAAAAAAGGAGAGGTCAAAGGTGAGAACGTAGAAGGAAAGTGGTCTGAGATGGGAGAGGCCACAGGGAGGGCGTGTGCGTGCCGGGAGGCAGAGGCTCTGTGCGGGGTGTGTTAGGTCTAATGTGCTCCTGGCTGTCGAGGGGAAACAGCGAGGGGAACGTGACCTGGGCTTCGGGAGAGGTGTGGACTGAAGGGGCATTTGGAAGCTCAGGGTGTGGGTGGTATTCAGCGGTGTGCACCTGCTTGAAGTCACCGAGGTCATTCCCCTAAAGAAGAGAAGGGGACCATGTATGGGGTCCCAGAACACTCCCAAGGGAGGAAGGGGGCGTGATGCGGGATACCCAGCAAAGAAGACTGACAAGTAGGAGAGAAGCCCGAACGTCTTCCTCCAGCATGGAGTCTTGGAGCATGCGGGGCACGGCTGGCAACGGGACCGCAGGGCCGGTGGTCCTCAGCAGCAGGGAAGGCAAGGGCGCCCTGCATGAGCGGTTTCAGTGGGGCGGTGGGCGAGAGCCCCACTGGAGGGTGTTCAGGGGAGAACGAAGGGGCCATGGGACAGGATGGCATAGAACATGCAGGAAGAAGAGGGAGTGGGGAGGCCGGAGAGAAGACTTGGAGTCTGGAGGGTGGTGAGACTGATCCCTTGGAGGACAAGAAATGATGTAGAAACACAAGCTTCCAACGAGTGATGGGAAGGCCCGAGGGAACCAGAACAGGCCCACATCTGCTCTTCAGGGGTTACTTCTGGCCTTTGACCAAGGCCTTGGGCATCTTGAAAAGTCCCAAAGTCCCTGCCCCGTGATACAAGCATCTTTCCAGCCCTGGCCCTGACCGTCTGTGCTGAGCCACGACCTCTGGATTCTCGAATTGCATTTCTGCTCTGAGTCATCACTGCCGAAAACACGATGGAACCACGTACTGCACTGATTCAGGATTGTCTAAGATTAATTCACAGAATCTTTATCCAACATCCACTCCCATGGCTTCTACTCACATTATTTCTTTAGACCCTTTCCTCTCTCTGTGCCTATCATCATGAACTTTCTGGAAGCTCTGTAGCATAGAGTGCAGGAGAGTGGGCTGCAGGTGTTGGGAAGTTTTACCAGGAGAACGTGGCATATGGCTTTTATGGAGACACATGCATATCATCGCTCCTGGACCATCTTGCAGATGGCTGAGGTTGTTAACCCTTTGATTTTCTGAATACACCTGACTTTCCAGGCAAATTCAGACATGGTTTCACCCACGCTCTGTTAGGTTCGGCCCACTGTGACCTTACACTCAATAAGACACAAGAACCTTTCCTGGGACTCCAGTACTTAGATACACAGCCAATCTGAGAAGGAGGGGACTTGGGTCTCCCCAGGGCATGGGTCAGGGTAGTGCTGGTTGAAATCGTGTGGTAGGAGGGAGGCAAGCAGCACCCTTAATGAGACTTCTGTGTCCTTATCCAGCTCTACAGGGTCCTACAGCAAGGGTCCGAAGCATGGCTCAAGGTTAGAAAATACCTGCTTTCTTCTGGGCATTCTCAGAGCGTGACCAAGTTCTCAACGTCCCGGACTCTAAATTAGTATTATTTGATATTCCTGAGGACCAGGGTAGATGGTCAAAGGTTAGAATTTAGAGCGCAGGGAAGTTAATGGATATGCAAAAGATGGAAGGAACCAGGTGAATAGAATCTGTGAAGGAAATGAGATAAGTTTGGAAGACCAGACTAGTTTAGGAATTTGGTGTCAACCAAGATTTGTTGAAATGAGGAAAGGGTATGTTAGGAAAATTTGGAGAAACCCAGTTCAAATGTGCTTTACTTATTCACTTATTCATGGCTAAGAAAGCCATACTAATACCCAGCGTTTAACAAATGATTCTCCAGAAAATGTAGAAGCCCTGATTTGTAGTAGTTGCTAATTTCTTTGGTGTCAAGCTACCAACATGACTTCCTTAGATGAAGAATTGAGATAACAGGTGCACGGTTAGCTCCTGTAAGCTGGTAAAGGCCAGGTCCAGTGCAGCCCTGGAGCAAGTAATACTGTGAGTGTATGTCTTAGGTCAAGTTCTTGCAGAATAAACTCTGAGTGCAGGATTTGGATGCATGAGATTTATTAAGGGCACACTCCCATGAGAGCAGGACAGGTTTGGAGAAGGAGCAAGCAGGGTTGTGCTCATAGGAAGTCCCGAAGTGGGTTGCTCAACCTGGTCCCAGGAGGGAGTCTGGAGTACGAGACATGGCTCTGTGTTGTCCCGGCTCTCAGACAACCTGTGCTCTGTGGGGGTCAGCTACTTTGCCTTGGTGGTGGAGATCTATGCACCTGTTGCCTCCTCGAGTTCAAGATACAGAGGAAAGAACGACTCTTTATTTATTTGAGAGAGAGAGCACAAGAACAGGGTGAGGGGCAGAGGAGAAGCGGACTCCCCGCTGAGCAGAAAGCCTGATGTGGGGCTTGATTCCAGGGACTCTGGGATCGTGACCTGAGCCGAAGGCAGACGCTTAACCGACCGAGCCACCCAGGTGCCCAAAGAGCCACTCTTTTCACTAGCAGTTTGGAAGATGGAAAGAGCAGAGACTTTATTGCGAAGATTAACCCTGTTAAGGGCTTTGAAGGGTCCATAGGGGTTTGCCAGCAAGATAAAACTTTGACAGAGGGAATTTGACAAAGAGAGCACAGCTTGTCCGAAACAATGTATTCCAACCCTGGCTGCACGTTAGAATCATCCAGAAGCCCTGGAAAAATACTGGTCCCGGACCCCACCGCCAAAATCTGGGATTTGATTATTTTAGACAGTGGTAATTGTTCAACTCCTTGGTGATTTATTGGTGTGGTCAAGGTTACGGATTAGTACAGTAAGACTTTGAAGCAACCTGCCAGGGTTTGTTTTTTTTTTGAGGACGCACACGGTTTAGTGTTGTTGGATCGTATAGTGCTGGTGCGTGTGTAAAAATGCACGGTGCCTGTGCGTATGTGTTATATTCTGTTGCATTTTGTTCATAGGTAACTTTTGGCAAAGCTACACGCACATCTATGTTAAATGTTAAAAATATATGTAGCTTTGCCAAAAATTAATATATACGGAATAAAAGTATCTCAAATCCACTGCAGCTTTTGCCGTCTTTTAAAAAGGCTGTTCGCGGGCGCCTGGGTGGCTCAGTTGGTTGAGCGACTGCCTTCAGCTCAGATCATGATCCTGGAGTCCCGGGATCGAGTCCTGCATCAGGCTCCCTGCTCGGCGGGGGGTCTGTTTCTCCCTCTGACCCTCTTCCCTCTCGTGCTCTCTGTCTCTCATTCTCTCTCTCTCAAATAAATAAATAAAATCTTAAAAAAAAAAAAAAGGCTGTTCTCTTATTCAGCACTCATTGCAACACCTCTTCTTGTAAATCTGCTTGTATTTATGGCCAGTTAAGTGCTTGACTATCTACTAAATTGTATTATTCTCTAATTACTTCTTGCCCATAAATCTTCTCATCTAGGTTTTAGGTTCTTCCAGAGAAGTACGACGCTGCCCTACTTTCTTGCATCCTCCACAGCTGGCCCCCCGCTGAAAGAGAGGGAGTCTCGTTCTTCCGGAGGGTTGACACGTTGCAGGGCTTTGTGAGATGTCATGGTCCCCATTCAAGTCTCTAATTCAGCATATCACAGCCAAATAAGGTATCTCAACGTTTCAGAAAAAGAGGGCAGCAATTTGAGAGTTGGCCTCTTCTGCCTTACGGTAATTCGGAGGTTAGGTGAAAAGTTGGAGGTCTTGGTGGTTTTCTGTAATAGATCTAAGACCCTGCTTGTAGGGTGCATAGTAAAGACAGGGCTGCCGCCGCAGTTCTCGAACGCGCTCTTGGGAAGCTTCACACCGACCTGGGTTACGATCTGCTTGTGCTACGCACCCTGGGACTGTGTTTATGTTGCACGAGGTTAAGTGAAGGTTGGGCAAATACGTGGATGATATAATCGATACAAACAGTCAGTGTCGTCATGCCTTGGTAACATTTTCAGAAATTTTCACTTGTTTTTTTTTTTTAAGATTTTATTTATTTATTCATGAGAGACA
>NW_023270316.1:3442851-3525749 GCF_011800145.1 Mirounga leonina | reverse complement strand
CCTTTTTTTTTTTTTTTTAATTTTTTTTTTTAAGATTTTATTTATTTATTCATGAGAGACAGAGAGAGAGAGAGGCAGAGGGAGAAGCAGGCTCCCAAGGAGCAGGGAGCCCATTTTTTTTTTTTTTTTTTTTTTTTAATTTTTATTCACTTGTTTTTAGCAGAAGAAAATGATCCAGGCTTTAGCACAGTGCCTGGCACAATTTCGGAGAAAAACGTGTAGGTGCAGAACAGCACTCTGGAAAGATCAGCCAGACACACAAGGCAGTGAGACAACGTCCCTGTAAGCCTCCATCTAGCTCATGAGTCAGCGTTGATCCCCGCCACTTCCTTGCACTCTAGACCTGCTCTCCCAAGAGCTAACATTTATCTTGCCTGTTTTGAGTTCGGCTCAGTAGGAGATCTCCCTGAAGGAACAGGCTAACAGCACAGCTCCCCCTGATAAGTTAAATACTGTGTTGCGATAATTGTTAACTTTGGAATGAGCCCCACTGTAGGGCATGTTTAGCCACCAGCCAAAATTGCACACATCTCCCTAATTAAGCAGACCCCCCTTTCCCTGCAACACAGGTCTGTTGAGAACAAAACAAGTAGGAATGAGCCCAGAGTCGATATGGGAGAGAAAGCTCTGGATCATCTTCAGGATGAAAGATGGGAAATTCTCTTATGTTAGCACCACATCTATGCCCAGTGTTTTGAAGACTATTTAATTAGTGACTGCAACCATTGAGGACTTGGGCTGTGCCAGGGCTGTGCTTTACGAATGCCTTACGTTTTGCTTGTATCTTACAACAATCACACACAGGGAGTGGCCCCTCCTCCAAGAAGCGCCCCCCAACATTGCAGAACGGAAGTAGGTCGTCCCTCAGGGCGCCGTCTCTGGCCCTTTGCACCTCCTGGCCCTGAGAATGTACCTGTCACGATACTTCCATCCTGCGCTGCAATGATTTGTAATTAAAACTCCAGGCAACAAGTTTCAGGGTCAGAGGCTACTTCTTAAGTCTGCCTAGAGACTTTTAAGAATAGCCCTGCAAACACCTAACAGATCTATATATTACACAGCCCATTACTGTGAAAATCAGACCACAGGCTCAAAAATTTGGCATCGTGGCTTTTGTTGTTTACTTATGTGGGAAGAAGAAAGGAGCTGACCCCGAGCCACATCTAGAGGATTCTCACACCTCAGCTTCTCAGTTCTTAGCACATTGGGTTTTCAAGGTCTCTTTATACTTCAGTACAATCTAAGACCTCACCCTACCCTTACCTTTCCAGGAATTATCGTAGGATTATAGGGGAGGAAGAACATCCCACATAAAAGAAGACAAAGATTGATAATATTCATTTGATAAATGATTAGACTATACATTTTGAAACCCAGAGAAAAAAACTATAAACAAAATAAAATACGTATTTGAAAAGAAGTTTAAATATACATTTTGAAAATAAGCTTAGCACGATCAACTAGGTAACACATATGTCTGAAAGGAGAAATAGAAATGCGTTTTCAAAGAAAGCATATTTGCTCAGAAAAACAAAGGACTATGAGACTGAGGGAGTAAAATAATGAGGATTTCTCATTGCTACCTGTTAGCATGTCATAAAGTTCTATTTCTTGTGGGAGGGCTGGTCTCCCCCTCAGCACTTTCTCTAAGCAGGACAACTGAGTATTGCACACCCTTGAACACAGTGATTGCTAGGGGAGAGGGAAAATCTCTCTTTCTGAGCAATAAAGCCATGAAATTCTGGAATTCCCAGGACATTTTCCTTGCTATGCAGAGAGAATCAAACATGCGAGAGTAAAGCCACATACAAAAGGGAAGCTCAATGACCTTGACTGAGCTTCTGGATCTAGCCATTCCTGAAGAATTTACAATGATAGAAACAGAATGCTTCTTTTTTTGCTTGAGCCATTTGAGTTGTATTACTTGATTAAAATTTGTTTAATTTTTCTTACCCATGAAATAAGTATCTGGCACATTATGGGTGCTGAAAAATATCCCCATAAATCAACTGATTGACTTCAATTTGCCCCTCAGAGTCAACCACCTATATAACTCACTTTAATTGGTTCAGTATTTCCTTGATTCAAAATAAATGAAAACTGGATAGGAAATGACATTTGGGGAACCATTTTCCCCAGTGCCTTTCCAAATAATAGTATTAGTGCTAAGTGTTGCTGAAGAGCAGAAACAAGCCCCTTGTGTGAAGCCAAGGGGTGAAAAATAAGCTCAGTGAAAGTGAACTTGGGCTGAAATAGCTCTGCCTGTCTGTCTGATATTACAGATAGAAACTTGATATTGCCTATGTCTCATGAAAAAAAATGAGACAACTGCACCAGAAAGGGAACTAGGTAGCATTGCACATGGCTGTGGAAATGTGCAGCTGTCTGAGTATTCCTAAAAGAAGAAATGATTCAGGGTGTACAATAAGAAGGAGGTACATGCAAGGAGAAAAGGACGTGAACAGGAAAAATCTGCTGTGCAAAAGGAGATCTCAAACAAACTTTACCAAGAGCACAAAGAAACCCATTGTCATGAAATCATCAGACTTGATAACTGGGACAGTTCACCTCAAAGAAAATAGAAAATGTATCTCAAACAAAATTTACAAAGAGCACAAAGAAACCCATTGTCATGAAAGTCATCATCAGACTTGCTAACTGGGACTGTTCACACCAAAGAAAATAGAATAATGAATCAATCTAAGAAATTCAAAATCAGTGTATAAAATGCTGTAAGAGATAGGTGAGGGAATAATATTAAGACAAGAACCAGAAGTTGTTAAATAAAAATAGATACATTAAAAATAAATGAATGGAAATACAGTCATCATATGAAAAGTCTAATAGAGGAGAGAAGTAGTAGAGTAGATACTGATGAGAAGAGAACTGGTAAAATGGATAGTAGAATTGAAAAAAAAAAAAAATTATCCAGAACACAGAACAACAAAAAAATGCTGAAATTGTGGAGGGTAGATTAAAAAGTCCAGCATAAACTACAAAGGGAGACAACAATAAAACAGTTTTCTGGGCGCCTGGGTGGCTCAGATGGTTAAGCGTCTGCCTTCGGCTCAGGTCATGATCCCAGGGTCCTGGGATCGAGGCCCACATCAGGCTCCTGGCTCGGTGGGGAGTCTGCTTCTCCCTCTCCCTCTGCCTCTCCCACTGTTCATGCTCTCTCTCTCCCTCTCTGTATCTCTGTGTCTCAAATGAATAAATAAAATCTTTAAAAAAAATAAAATAAAATAAAATCTATAAAAAAAAAAAACAACAGTTTTCCAGCCTTGAAGAAAAAATAATCTTCATATTGAAAAACTAAAAAGTGCCAAGAAAGGTACATCTTATAAAGAAAATTTTCAAAAAATGCACACGGAGCACTGGGTGTTATATGCAAACAATGGATCACTGAACACTACATCAAAAACTAATGATGTACTGTATGGTGACTAACATAACATAATAAAAAAAAAAAGTCAGAATGTAAGCCCTGGAAGACTAATTTCCATGTGACTATTAGGGTCTCTGTCTCTACTACTTAAAACAGGAAAGCAGAGCTATCTTACTTTGCTGGCAGTTGCTGAGTTCCGTTTCGTGATCCAGGACTTGAAGGATGCAGGAGTGGTAATTCCTTCCCACATCTTTATTCAACTCACCTCTTGGGCCTGTGCTTATCTTGGAAAATGGCAGCAGAATATCACAATCTTATTCAAAGGTGACCCCATCACAAATGCTGCTCCAGGTGTGGTTTCATTGTTGGATCAAATCAGCACACCCAGGGCACCTCGTATGTAGCTATTGATAACACAGATGCATTTTTTTCTTCTCTAAACCTGTAGGTAAAAGATTACCGAAGGTTTGCTCTTAGGTGGTAGGGGTGGCAGTCTACCTTCTCTTTCATATTGAAAACTACATCCATATTCTGGTCGGCAGAGCCCTTGCCCACCTCTGCACCCCACAGGACATCATGCCAGGCATTGATGGTACTGTCTTATTGGATACGGTCAGCAGGAATAGCACCTCCCCTAAACCCCTTAGGAAGACACATCTCATAAAATTCAGAAGCCTGACATCATGGAATTTCTAAGGCACCAGTGGTCTGGGGCATGTTGAAGTATCCCTTCCATGGTAAAGTTTACTGTATCTGACCCCTTTTCCCTCTAAGAGAGCAATGAAATGCCTTACTGAGCTTCTTTGGATTTTTGAGGCAACACATACCTCATTTGGACATGATACTCCAACCCATCTATTAATCATCCAAAATGCAATCCATTTTAAGTAGGGCTCAGAAAATGACTCTCCAAATGATCATAGAGTATGAAGATATTTGTATCCATGTGAATGCTCAACAAAGAGCAATGTTAGAAGAAGAGGTCTTTGGTAAGCAGGTGGATAGACAATGTGATCCATCCATGCATATCAGTCAATCTCTCTCCCCAGCTACCCTCACTCTTACTTGATAGACTCATGAACAAAGTGACCATGACAGCAGGGATGGAGGTTATGCATGGGCTCAGCTATAACTTTCACCCACTGGGATTAATCTGACCTTAGCCACTGCTGAGTGCCCACTCTGCCAACAGACCAATCCTGAGTGCCCAGTTCCTGGGGGAACCATTTCCTGAGGGATCAGACATGCATTTTCTTGAAAGTTGATTAAAATAAGACTCTTCTTTCATAGAAGGGAAGTTACTTTGTTATCATTGCCTGTAATGCTTTGCCAAAAACATTGTCTTACAAAATGTATTCTCCATTGTCATGGTATGTCATTGCTCCTGATTAGGAAGCTCATTTTATCACGAAGTGCAGGGATTTTCTCTTGCTTATGGAATTCGCTTGTCTTATCATGCACCTCATCACCTTGAAGTAGCTGACCTGATAAGACAGATGAATAGCTTGTGGAAAAGTTACTTTTGGTGCAACCCGGTGGCCATTCAAGGTGATGCTGGGCTCATGTCTTACAGAATGTGGCATATGCTCTCTGAGTCAGCAAGCAAGACATGGTGACGTTTCTCTTTAGCCAGGACTCAAGGCTGGGAATCAAGGTGGAGTTGATCTCCTGATTTTCTTTCTCTCACTAATACCTAACTGATAAAATTTTACCTTTTTGTCTTTGCAAGTTTGGATTCTGATGATTTATAGGTCTTAGTTCCCAAAGAGGAATGCCTCCACTGGGGATCAGTAGTTCCATAAACAGACCACTGGCCACTTTCACTTCTGGCCACTTTCACTTCTCATGCTAGTGAACCAATAGTCAAAGGAGGGGGTTACTGTACTGGCTAGAGTGATCAATCTTGACGGTTAAGGGGAATTGGGTTGTTTTTACTGGGGGGGTGGGGTGGGGCAAGGAAGAACATATCTGGGATATTTCTGACTTCTCTCATGTCCTGTGGCAAAGGTTAATGAAAAACTTTAATGTCTACTATAGGTAGGACTGCTAGTGTCCTGGACCCTACAAGAATGTATGTTCAGTGTATCCCACCAGGAGTTGATGAGCTGAGATTCTGCTGAGAACTGGACACTGGGAGTCAGGATTTGGATCCCAGCACACCTGGGTCCTGGGGGCTTGAGAGTACCTCTTGTGAAGCCCCTCCCTGTGTGGTGGTGGGACGCATGGCGTGTGCCCCCTGGGGGAAACTCAGCATTTGCTCAGGATCTGCCTGAGGAGTCATGAAAGATGTATTTGGGATGATCCTCCTGTCAGGAGATGACAAGAGTGATGTTTCTAGAATCAGAAATAACCGCAGATGCATCTCTTCCCTGGGTCTCCAGCCTGCCAGCCCACCGTGTGGATTCTGGACTTGAACCTCCACAATCGTATGAGCCAATCCCTTAAAATAAATCCCTCCCCTATGAATAAGTACTCTCTCTTAGTACATCAAATGGCATTTTGTTATTCTTAAAGGTCATAATGAATAATAACAGTTGGGATGTTTCTTGAGTAGCAAGGGAAGCATAGGGATAAATATTAATTTCTTGGTAGTTATGGTGAACAGGTGTTCTCTGTAGAATGTGAAAACTTTTGGCTAATTCAGGACAAAATTCAGTAAATTTGAGAAAATAATAGATCAAATCAACTATTTAGAGTCACAAAGAATCAAGAGGTTATCCTAATAAAGATATTTTTCATTTGGTGCTTCCTCTTTCTTCTACTTTGTGTAGACACAACCAGCATCCTTAGGTGTTCTTCCTACCCATCATCGAGGACAGCATTTTGCATGATGAGACAGAGCAATCAAGATGGCCAAAATAAGCTATCCTGGTACTATTCCACTAATGGCTAATAAAAGGGAATAGAACACTAAAACTCTTTTCTATTTGGTAGAAGCCAATGTTCTGAAAGCCAGATGGAAAATAAAAAGCACGAGTATATTCCATGTCAGAACACCATGGTTTGTTCGGAGAGATGTGCTGAAAACTTGTTTGCTGTGATGTAGATTTAGTCTAGTGGACTGTCATGTACCCAGAAGCACTTCATTCCTTACCAAAAAGAAGGATGGTGGGGGAGAAGTGTCGACCCATTCATCAGGTTCTATTTCAATGTACTGGGGGCTATTCACCGAGAACATTCTTACAAAACAAGGTGTTGGCTATGGCTGAGGAGGGAGGAATATGAGAACGGCTTAACAGATCTCAAACTATCTCCGACACTCCTCCCAGACTCTGGTATTACCACCGGAAACAGTTGCGTGTGAGTTCTAGGGGGAGGCAAGGCAAGAAGTCGTTAATGGTTTCTCATCCTTAGGCCATGTTGAAGTAGAAAAAAAAAATTATTATAGAGAAGAAACTGAGGGTGGCTGGAGGGGAGGTGGGGGGGGAAGGGCTACGTGGGGGATGGGGATTCAGGAGGGCACTTGCTGTGATGAGCACTGGGTGATATATGTAAGTGACGAATCACTCAATTCTACTCCTGAAACCATTATTAACCCATATGTTAACTAACCAGAATTTCAATAAAAACTTGGGGGAGAAAAAAGAAAAAAATTAACTAAATTGAAAATATTTAAAAACAAAAGGAAATCGTGATGTACTTAGCCATCTGTAAGTTGTCAATTTGTGTGTGTGTGTGTGTGTGTGAGAGAGAGAGAGCGAGAAGAAGGAAGAGAAAGGTTAAAATTGGGCTATGTCCGTGCTGCATATTCTATTAGTAAAAGGTAGAGAAGTCAAATCTCTATACATTTAGAAACCATTATCTCTTTAAATAATAGAGCAAAAAGTGGTTGTCAGGTGGAGGCTGGGTCCAGGCTGTACAGATAGCTGAAGGGACCTGAATTATCAGCATATAAACGACAAATCCCCCGCTGAGCTTGGTGCGAGGAGGCTCCGTTTCTGCCCGTCTGCTTGCACGGAGAAGTCAGTCAAAAGGAATCCAGCGTTGAGCAGATGGCCACCTGGGCAACAGCCTCTGGAAACGGGCGCCGCCCTGTTTCCTCCCAGCAGCTGCTTGGCTCGTGCTTCCTGGGGTTGCGATTCTGCATCACTAAACGTGATTTTAAGTCGTAACATATTTGAGTGAGAAAAGGCGGTGTCGTCTTGACCTCACCTCCAGTTAACCTGCTAGAGATTCAGTAAAGAGATCACTTGTCTTTCTGCCCGAGCACTGATGACCAGGTGTAGTCATGCACACAAATGAAAGTCTCTCTCCTTGAAGGCTGTGTGCTTCACTTCCAAAATGTAGCAGAAGCTCGAAGAGTGACTCTCTTCCCCAAATAAACCAAAACTGTCCCGTAAAATTCAACTATTCAGAGACCAAAATTCAAAACAATTTTTATTATCCACTTCGGTTCAGTGCAAAGACTTGATTTCTTCTCCTTTCCCCAAACCCCGACAACCAATCATTGTTTTGAGTTGTTTTGTTTTTTATTTAAGGTCTTCGGTTAATCTCTATTTATTTCTGTTTCGTAGGAATTGTTGACGAGCAATCCCTCTTAGAGAGTAAAAAAGCTGCCTCTCGAACTTCACAAGTATTCATTCTGTTTCTCTAATGAATTGGTCAAATGGAAGCTGATAATTAACTGGGTGTCTCCACTTTGAGTGGGAACAACTAAAGAGTGTTTGGGCTTCATGGTCTCCTTTGTGGGATTTGGGGGCTTAGGATAGCAGAGTCCCACGGAGCCCCACGGAGCCTGCCCCGATATGTGAATCCTCAGTGCTGGGCCTTTCATCCTTGGCCATAGAATCTTCCTCCAGTGTAGAAGCTTTGTCTTATGGGATTATCTCAGGAGAAAATGAAAATAGACATATGCCCCTGCAATTTAGACTGGGATCCAGAGTGTATTAGGATAATTGTACTTTCACCAGGCTGCTCTGAGTGGTTCTCACTATGGCATGGCAGAGCAGATCATCATTTCCATTTGGGCTACAGTTTGAAAGTGCCCATTATGGATAGCTAAAGTGAGTTAGACACAGTGACTTCAGAGAAAATAATATGCCATTGATGGTCACTAACAAGAAGATTCATATAGGCTATTATTTTTGAGAACTGCTTGGGGTGAGTCTCAATCATCCCAGCCTTTGGAAAGAACATTAACTTCCCACACCCAGGGCTGTATTTTGCACTTCAGAACCCTGGCAGAAATGGGCTTGTATCGTTTATTAAGAATTCTCCATTTATTTGTAAATTGATGAGAAATACTCCACACCCCTTGGGGAAAGAAAATACTGTAAGAATGTGGCTTGAGAACATTAGCTCTCTATGCCACCTGCAAATTCAGATACAGAGTAAGATGGTGTGGGTTTTGGTTCAATATCTGTATGTTTAAAGGGAAGCATCTCTCTCTGCCTCTCAGCAGAGCGTCACTTTGGTCCATCCCTCTCCCCATCGGCTATAATAAACTTTTTTTTTTTTGCAAAAGGAATCAGATAAGCGTGTCTTCTCCCCACCCAGTTACGCTCTCCCCCCATCATTATTTCTGAAGGGAAGTTCCTGGCCCTGGCAAGCAGTTTAAGGGCTGGATACCTACAGAAACCCTCCCAAAGGTGAGGTCTGCAAGGGGGACACCTTCCTCACATCTATGAAATGTCAGGTCACCATGAAGCCACTGATTGTGTTCCAGTGGACCTGGATTCCAAACCTACTCCTGCTGCGCAACCTTGGGCAGGATGCTCACCCTTTCTGAGGCTCAGTGGTTGCCTGGTCTGTAAAATGGGGATTAATGCTCCTGTCTCAGTGTGTAGTGAAGGTTCAATGACCCTGTGAGGCTCTTAATTCGATGCCAAGCCCACAGGAGCCACTCAGGAAATGAGTCCATCCATCAGGACATTTGGAGGACCCCCACATAAAATGTCCTTGATGCGTTGGAATAAAACTTGAATTCTTCCTTCCAAACGAGTTCATCAGGGAACCAGCTGGAGGAAGTGAAGCCGCCTTACACATGGGAGCTACAGGGGAAGAGTCACCAGCACGAGAAGGATTTTTCAGCACACACCAAAAAACACGAAAAGCACTAGGTCGGGGCCCAGGCCGATTTGGAATCGGACAATCCACTGGAACTCTTAACAGACCTTTGAAACCGAGGTCAGCAGTTTTCCTAAGGTCTCATGTGTGTTTCTCCTGTGACATGGTCTTGAAGAAAAATTCACCATGAAAGCGAAGAAACCAGAACTTGAAATGTATGTTCTCTTGTGGACATTAAATAGTTTTAAAACTAAGAGCTCCAGCTTGTAATAGGCTTTTCGGAAGAGTAAAATATCAAAGGCCTCTTCCAAAAGGCAGAAGTTCATACCGAAAGAAGAGATGAGAGCGGAGGTATTGACCGTGTGGGAGACTTTCCTGGGACACGGTGTCGTCGGGACCCGTTGGCTCTGTGGTAGCACGAGACTGGTTTCTGCCTCTGCTTGTCCGCTGCAGGCCATGGGGGCCTCTCCGCTCCTGCCAGCCCGCCCTCCCTCGGCAGCTGAGGCTGAGAGCAGAGGCCCACCGGCGCCTGTGACTGAGCGAAGGGGGCGTCCCTCTGGGTGTTTCGTAACAGCGATGGGATGCTTGGCTGGACGAGGACAAGGACACATTGTTCAAAACTCGCTGGCCCCGGCGGCCACGTGGCCTAACTCCAGCATGGGGACCCTTCCAGGTACCCAGAGGTGGGGGACAGGGGAGATTCAGTAAACAGCTCAAATGATGGTGCAGCCCCTTACCTGAGCACGTTTAAGCTGGCCTCGAAGCCAGGGCTGCAACCGGTAGGTGAACGTGGGGCGGGGGGCGTGCAGAGGCCTTAGCAGGAGCACCAAGGGTCTCCAGCAGTTTGGGGTTGAGACTTGAGTAATCACGATGCAAAGTCCCCGTGTACAGACAGGTCCTTGGTGTCATAGGAAAGCCCCACAGGTTCTACGATTGTGGCTGGGTGACTTCTCCTTTCTGGAGGCAATGCCAGCTGAGAAGCACTGGGGGGACCAAAATGACCCCGGGGCCTTGGACCCATCGCAGACACATCGGTCCTGGACAGGCGTCGTACAACAGAACAGAGCTAACGATGGTTTGCTCGGAGCAAAGGAACCGCGTTGACATTGCTCCAACTGTCCCGACCGTCGTCCCTCACGGGGCATGTTCCAGGGTTGATCAGACACTGAAGGCAGACCAGTGAAGCTGAGGACTGCCGGCCGGACGCCTCCAGGAAGTGTACCCTCGAGAGACTGCAACACCTTCCTACCGGCCGGGCTGCTTCGCCACTGACCAGCGGCAGAAACGCTATCATTTCAGCGGGGAGTTCTGTGACGGAGGGTCATAGGCTGCCAAATTGCAACCCCAAACTGTCAAGCACATCATTGAAAATCATTTCTGTGTCGTACACTAAGATGTGTATTTTGGGGGCGCCTGGGTGGCTCAGTTGGTTGGGCGACTGCCTTCGGCTCAGGTCATGATCCTGGAGTCCCTGGATCGAGTCCCGCATCGGGCTCCCTGCTCGGCAGGGAGTCTGCTTCTCCCTCTGACCCTCCCCTCTCTCATGTGCTCTCTCTCATTCTCTCTCTCAAATAAATAAATAAAATCTTTAAAAAAATATATAGATTTAGGGGTGCCTGAGTGGCTCAGTTGGTTAAGCGACTGCCTTCAGCTCAGGTCATGATCCTGGAGTCCCTGGATCGAGTCCCGCGTCGGGCTCCCTGCTCGGCAGGGAGCCTGCTTCTCCCTCTGACCCTCCCCCCCTCATGCTCTATCTCATTCTCTCTCTCAAATAAATAAATAAAATCTTTAAAAAAATATATAGATTTAGGGGTGCCTGAGTGGCTCAGTTGGTTAAGCGACTGCCTTCGGCTCAGGTCATGATCCTGGAGTCCCTGGATCGAGTCCCGCATCGGGCTTCCTGCTCTGCAGAGAGTCTGCTTCGTCCTCTGACCCTATCCCCTCTCAGGTGTTCTCTCTCATTCTCTCTCTCTCAAATAAATAAATAAAATCTTAAAAAAAAAAAAAAAGATGTGTATTTTTGTGCAAATAGACCCTCGTGCAGCGATTCTCAGAGTCTGGTCCCCAGGCAGCAGCATCCGGGCTACTTAGACACTTGGGGGAAAGGCAAATTGCCAGGGCCCCACCCCAGCCTGCTGAGCCAGACCGTTGAGGGGGCGGCCCTATCCATGATTGTGGCACACCCACAGTGTGAGAACCACTCCCTAGAACACATTATTTCAGGATTAACAGAGATTTTAAGAGTTTATCTCGTATAGTAGTTTTAAATCCTGGGTGAAATTAGAACTATCTGGAGAGCTTATTAAAAAAATACACATGCCCTGGTTGCACGCCCGGAGACCTCCAATTCAATTTGCCTGGGACAGGACGCTGGCATCGCGTTCTGAAAAATACTGCCCGGGTGCTTGGGGTGTGCAGCAGAGGCCGAAAATCACCGAAGCCCACCCTCTCCTTCTACTGATGTGCCAGAGGAGGCAAGAGAGGCTGAGGGGCCCATGCCCCCCGCCCGTCAGCCCCCACACAAGCACAGCGAGACTCGCACAGCGTTGAGGAAAATGTGGGCCATATTATCGTATAAAATCAAATCATCAGTGCATAGTTTCAAGATTCATAATCTGTTTTTGGCCCGGATGAGTCATAAGCACACATCTCTGTTATTGCTCCAACCCGTAATTAACAATCCCTTTGCTTTCACAACCATCCTAGATTTTCTTTAATATCCAAAATTGTTCGTCTTGGAAGATGACAAGCTGTTGATGTCATAATGATGTCAGCAACAGACAAAGAGGTCACCATTCGCACATTCAATTTAATCAGGATTCTTTCCTGTTTGTGTTGCACACGTCAATAGTCACGGCATCACTATTATGTTTCAAGGACAGCGTCTGTGGTCTTTGAAAATCAAAGAATGGATCTATTTCAGAACCAGATGATTCAACCGTAAGTGTGATGTTCCTAGATTTTCTGAGTCAATTTAATTTTGCAAGAAGTACTGCACCACGTTTCCTTTGATCCACATGTCGGTGGTAGCAGTGACATGCTGGGGGTAGGAGGGGGACCAGGGCACCCTCAGCGCCCACACCTGCACCTCCCTTGTCCTGCCCCTTCCCCGGATTCCCAGCCGGGGCCCCAGTCCCAGCAGCTGGACCAGCTGGTGCGTGTGGCTGCTTCCCCTGCGCACGTTGGACACGGCGATGCAGAAGGCAGATGCGAAAGGAAGGTGGTGTTTTCTATGCACTCTGCTGATTTCTCCACCTAAACACAAAAGCAGGGTTTCCCAGGCTCTTCCTTCTTCCCGACATTTACAGGGTAGGGTGCTAGCTCAAGGCCTCAGGGAGACAAAAGCATGACTGGAACAGCATTGTTTGATGACATTTGCAGCCCAAATTTGCAAACCCGGGCTGTACTGACCCGTGCGATTCTCCCCACCTGCCCCTCGGTGCTGGGGAATCGGTGTTCCTCTCAGAAGACAGGACTTTGGACAGTGGCGGCTGGCCTTGCAACCTGACCCCTTCTCCATTGTCAAGAGCTGGGAAACCAGCAGCCTCTCATAAAACCGGCTGGAGGTTACCATAGCAACGCTACCCAAACCCCGCCAAAGGAGGCTTGTGGTCTGGGAACCATTGTCATTTCCGCGCTGACTTTCAGGGGTTGGAACAGGACTCTAAACCCACATATCAGAATACAAGGCTTGGCGTTCCAGAAGGGCGTGGAGCTCGGTGTGCAGTTTCCAGACGCGACTTCGAGGCCTCCGTGTCAATCAGCTCTGTTCAGAGGGCACACAAGCCCGTTTCTGTGGCAGTTAGAATTTGTAGGACGGGTGTCTGACTTCAGCTTCTCCCAACCTCTTGGAAACACAGGCTGGAGGAGCCTGGGAGGCACGACCGAGGACAGGTCCAGCCGAGTGGTCCCATGCCGTGCCAGAGCCCTGGGGACAGCTAGTAGGGTGACAGGCCTGCACATCTCCTCCACTCTGGCCACGGAGCCTCACTGTTCTCGCAGAACGCCTGCAGCAGACCTTTCATTCTTCTGTTTTCATTAGCAACCCCACTCCTCTGTGGTTCTCCACTCACTAACGCTTTATTGTCCTTCTGCGACTGTTACCAGAATCTTCGATGGCAGGCTTTCAAGTGTGCACCTTCCATCTTTATGCCAAGTCCCTGGTGCAGTGGACGAGGTGGGGAGCAGGGAGGAGAGCGGGTCCCTCTCAGGCACTGCTGGGCCAAGGCCTCACTCTGCGCCGACCAGCATCTGAGCTAATTCCTCCACGGTCTCTTTCCTTGGTCGGAAACCTTGCAGGGTTTAAGGATTAAGTCAGATAATGAATATCAAGTGTGTGGCCAGAGTAGGGGCTTGGGGCAGACCTGTTCCTAGAGTCAAGCTTATACGAGCCCAACCAAGATGACTGGCTACTTGGGTGTCACCTTAGGCTTGGGCAAGGGAGGTCCCCGTCATGGGCCTGATGTGTTACATGCTCCCTCCTGGTTCTCCCCCGGCCTTGTCCTTCTAAAGGAACAAGATGCCAAATGGGCCAAGGGCACCTGGAGCCCTGGAACCACGCTTCCTTGGCTAGTCCCAGGGGATGGGACATGCTGAGGAAACAGTCCGAGGACTGTGGGCACACTCCCGTCCATCCTCCTGGAGGGTTCCACCACCCCAGGTAGCCAACAGGGGCTCTTTGTGGGGACTGGGTGGAAACTGGACATGCGGGCTGGGTGCCACCTGCAAACCCCAGGGAGGTGAGGGGGTTGGGCTCTTCCCTGCTCCTCCTGGTTCTGGCACTGAGAAGGGAGGCTGAGAGCTCCATGTGCAAACCTGGCCTTTCCAGACATTATCTTGATGTGTGTGTCAAAGTAGGCAGACAGAATATATCTTATTTAACTGTTCGCTGCCTTGATCTATGACTTCGTAATATTTATACAAATGGTGTGAAGGCGCCATTTGCGTGTTGGCTCCCAGTGATGTCCGTGGCAGACTTCACACGCACAGAGCACGCATCACATGGATGCAGAGCCTGTATGTTAACACTGGGACGCTATTCTCTGCAGCAACCGGTTCGTGGTTTTTTTTCCTAAAGTTTTTTTAAAAAAACTGTACAGCAATTGGTCAGGCAACATTGGAATGGATGTGTTAAACACACAATAGTGACGTTGGAAAAGGGGTCAGAAAGGAGGGGGGTAGAGTTAAAATTCCTTTCTGATAAAAACCTGATTCCAGTTTCCTTCTCCCCTTCTTTCTAACCAGCTTTCTAGAATTTGTAATCCCGGAGAAAATATGACAGCAAAACACGGCACTAAATATCCATAGTTTAACAAGAACATGAAGGCGGTCTGGTCTGGGGGTAGATGTTCTCTTTTATATTAGAATGCATTTGAGTTGTTTTTCCTCCCTGACCTTAGATTGTCTACATGTGATACGGATCCACCGGGCAGAGGGAAGTAAGTGGTGCCAGGGGCGGATTTTACAGAGGAGCAGGTGGTTGCCTAGGGCAGCGCAATATTTCCTGAGTCTATGATGGGAGGGTCTGTAAGCTGTGAGGGGGTGGGTGCCTTTGTGGCTCTTTTCCCTCCTCTTGCCTAGGGCAGCGAATTCCCAGCACCACCCTAGGGCGGATGAGGCAGAGCATTTGAATATATTTACATCCCTAATTGAAATGGGCGGGGTGGTGGGGGGAGAGGAGAGCATTTGTTTACTGTCTCCTGTGCTTCCGATGAGTCTTTAACTTTCGGTCTCTATCCCCACGGTGGTTCCTGCAACATCTCATGGCTGGGAGAGAGGGTGACAGAGCCAGGCTTTTATGTAGGTGACATGACGGTCACATCAGGGGTGTGTCAACCCGGGCGACCAGAGGGACAGCTGGTACTCCTGCCCGCGCCCCTTTCCTTCTGTGCCCCTCTCCGGAGAATGTGAACATCATCCTAACAATACGGCCGACCTCCTGAAGCAGGTCCAAATTTGCACCTGGTTCCCACAGCCCAGCACCATCTGTGCAGGTTGTCACACCGGTTCAGGTTGTCCGATCCCGCAGGAGCCTCGGTGAGACCGAGCACACTCTCCGAGCAGACCTGACTCCTTCGTAGTGCTCATTCATTTTGTGATGGAAATTACTCCTGCGTTGCAGTCGAACTGAACTGCTGTGCGACGCAATGTGCCACACAGGGACGGGGTGATCCAGAACGGACTCCGCTCCAAAGCTGATCCTGTATGATGCGTATGGTGCTATGTAAAATGATCCCTTGCAAGTCAAGTTCGCCACTGTCACCCTGAGCCTGCAAGGGACCGGTAGATGAGCTGATCAGAGGAAGTCTGGAGGCAAGCTTGGCCATTTGCTGAGAAGTAACACATTTTAGGAAGTACCAGGGACACGTATCTTAAACTAGCCAAGATCGTTGGGACCGTTGCTGGAGTTGGTGGAAGGCCCCAAGAGAAAGGCTTCTGAATGGGGGCACCGTGGGGGTATGTTCACAGCGAGCGCACTTTGTGTCTGCAAAAGATGCTCTGTGGCCAGTGAAGGGTCCCCCTTTCCCCATCACAGGCAGTGCAGCTATAAAGAAGAGTGAGTTTTACCCGAGGAGACTAAGGCAAGAAGGAACGGGGGAGAAAAAGGAGGCTGGAAAGAATAGTGCAATTCTTTCTGGATGCCGCGTATGGGGAAAAGCATTCTGTAACGTTTGGGAATTATAGTTTGCCATCCTCTCAAGAAAAGCCCTCCCCAAGTCAGCAAAAGATTTTCCCTCTTTCTTTCTAAAGTAATTTTCATTTTTTTCTGATGTGTGGGATATTTGTATAAAGTAGTTCCCAATTAACAAATGCGCTCTACACATAGAGCCCAGGGGACCTATGGTCCTGTCAATATGTCCACATCACGCACCATTAATGGGAACTCAACGTGCACATCAGCGGAAGAAAAGAAACCGACCTAACCCAAACCAATAAGCTTTATTAATGCAACATTATGACTGACTTTTCCTGAGAAAATGCACTTAAGCCTAAAGGTTTGGGATAAATCTGCCGGCAGTGGAAAGCCCAAAGAGATCTGAGAGATCGTCAGGCCAGGACTGCAAGACTGCGTTGGAGCCTGAGGTCCGAGGCTTCAGGACTTGAGTCAGTGCAAAAGGTTCTATGACTGCAGGTGGGTCTCCACGCAGAGAAGGAGGGATGAGCAAACCATAGAGACCATCAGTAGATGCTTTAAAAGAAAAAAAACGCTTAATTTTGCTGCAGTAAAAAAAGGTACAAAGCCCACAATATAAAGTGGCAATTTATGTGCCATCACAAGATAAATACAGTTATCTTTATACCTCTGTGAAATATGCCCTTTGTGCATGGTGGTTCATAGTCAGCATTCAAGTCCAGGAGCTCTTGCAAATAGAGGAAGCTCAAAGTTGGGTTTCATTTATTTCTGTATGCAAGAAAATGCAGGGTCAGTAACACAGGGCAAAGAGCAAACCTGTCCTATTTTGAGTGGCTTTGCCTTCATCCGAGGTTGGTTATAACTACACACCTCGTCTGGCACTTTTTAGCGGCATTCCCTAAGACAACCGATCAAAGGCGGGGATATTACCAAGTGATAAGGAAAATTGGGTTTTTAGTTTTGACGATAAAAATGTCTATGCCGATTTGGAGAGTGAAGGACAACATAATCAAATCCTCCCAGGAAAAAGCAAATCATGGTGCTTGTCGCTTTAACACACCTGTTGAATTTAAGGCTATGCAAAGTTGGCCTTGATGGTGAGCCAGCTCATGGGCTAGAAGCCCAGACCATATTTTAGCCATTAGGTTCACATGCATGCCTTCTCGGTCTGTCTCCCCTTGTTTCCAATTCCAGTCGCAGCACGTCTGTTCTTAGAATTCAAATTCATAAAACGTCACACTCTTGACCATGGGATTTTTAGCCTCTGTATTGCTTCCTTACCACCATAAAGAGGAAAAATAAAGAAACAAGCCAAACAATTTATGCTCTCATATTTCCTACTTGTATAAGCTTTGGTAATTCACAAGAAATAAAGAAAACACATACAAAATAATTTGCCGAGGTGTCAGAAGACTTTATTGCCATAAGTCTTTCTTTCGTGTGAACCCTCACTCACGCTCAGCATCTCCATAGTGACGTGCTGCCTTCTCAAATCATTTGATTTTGAAGATAGGCATGCCAGTTGGCTAGGCTTGTTGTATAAGAGGTCTGTTGAGAAGATCCCATAATAAAGGTCCTGAAAACAGCTGTGAGAGGTGACCCACCACTAGCGGAAGGGTCCTGAGGTGCCAGCTTCCGTCTGACTTGAACACTATCTACTATCTCTGTTAACATCTGCGGGACCTCCTTTATCCTTATACATAATAAAGGAGAGAAGATTGGGGATCAACAAGGTCATTGCTCTCCAAAGTGTGCTCACTAGTACACAAGTCCTGGAAGTTCACTTTTGAAAAAAAGATTCACATTTCTTAAATCAGGAAATGCTACTTATTGTATTTTCTTAGTGATTTTCAGTGATTCTTTCCCAATGAATAGATTTGAGATGTTTTCAGTTTAAAATCAGTTTAATTCGTATTTCTTCTCAATCTCTATCGATGTGGAAAAGTCTTTAACAAAATTCAACACCTGCTCATGATAAAAAAATACTCAAGAAAATAGAATGTTTTCTTAATATGAATATACATACCATATGAACATACCATCTATACACAGATAGATATATAGATAGATATAGTCTTTAATCCACCATATTTTATTTTATTTTGTTTTGTTTTATTCCAGTACAGTTAATATACAGTGTTATATTAGTTTCAGGTGTACAATATAGTGATTTAACAATTCCATACATCAGCCAGTGCTCCTAATGACGAGGGCACTCTTTAATCCCCCCACCATGTTAATTAATGGGAGAAATTCTAGAGGTACTAGAAACATTTCCCTGAGCATTAGGAGCAAAGCAAGCATGCCAACTATGTCTGCTTCTGCTCACCGTTTGGTAGAGGTATTAGCCAATTCAGTCATACAAGACAAATCAATTAGGCAGGAGATGAGTAAAAAAAATAAGACTTTCTCTATTTACAGATGGTAAGATAGTCTATTGTAAAACCTTAACAATAAAAGAATTCTGTGGTGTAATAGAATATAAAATTAATACAAACATCAATAGCTTTCATATGCACAAACAATAAGCAGAGAAAATTCCACTTGCAATAGCAATAAGAAACTTAATACTTAGAAATACACGTAGCAAGAACTGCACAAAAACCCATAGGAGGAAAATTTGAAAGTGTTTGTGAAAGGTGCAAAAGTCACCTTGACCAAATGGAAAATCAGTTTTGTTTTTTTGGATATGAAAACTCAACATCATGGAGATATGTGTTCTCTCTAGGTTGATTTACAGAATCAATGTTGTCTAGATAAAAACACCAACAAGCCATGTTGTAATGTTAGACAGCTTGATAAAATTCATAGGAAAAACTAACATGAAAATGTACTCATGAGAAGTCTGGAAAACAAAGACGAACGGTGGGGACTCACTCTACTGGATGTAAAGACACGCACTTCTAGAATGCAGGCTGTGGGACTGACATGGGCATAGACAAATGGACCAGTGGGAAAAAATATATGAAGTGTAGAGTTAGGCCTAGGGACATATGGAAATTCACACATTTACAATAACAGTGTCTTGAGCCACTGGAGGAAAAAAATATGGCATTCTTAATAAATAGCGCTGGAACAGATGAGTAGCCATTTGGGAAAAGATAAACTTAGAATCATATCTCATTCTATTCCTAAGAATATACTCCACCTTGATTAGGAAACTAAATGTAATGAAATCCTACAACTACTAGAAGAAAAATGGTCAAATTCTCCTTAAACTTGGTGTAGAGGAAGCTTTCTAATTATGGCTCAGAATTCAGATGCAATAAAAGAAAAGCTTGCCAAACTGGACAACACAAAATATATAAAAACTGTGTGTCAAAAAGTCAGAAGCAAAAGGCAACTGAAAGTGGGAGAAAATAATACAAAACAAATATGTCTAAGAACTGATATCACTCACATATAAACATCTCTTAAAAATCGAGAGACAAAGGGCAAAATATTATAGATAAATGTAAAGAAGCTACGAACAGACCTCTCGGTCTCTCTCTCTCTTAATCTAGCTGGAAGTCTGCCAATTTTCTTTATCTTTACAAAAAGCCAGCTGTTATTTCATTGATCATTTTTTAATCGCTTGTTCTTTTTGTATTTGGTTGACTTCCCTTCATTCTTTTCCCTTACTTCTTCTATTTTGGTTTTTGATTTGATCTTCTTTCTGTGGTCTTAAGGTGGAACTTTCGATCACTGATTTTGAAACTTTCTTCCCCTCTTATGTAGACTTTTAAAGCTAAAAATTCCCTCTAAGCATTGTTTTATCTGCATCTCATAGGTTCTGTATGTCGTGATTTCCATTTTTCCCCATCCCCCTAATTTTAATCCCCCCAGGATCCCACATCGCATTTCCCTGCCATGTCTCCTTAGGCTCCTCTTGGTTGTGTCGCTTTCTAGGACTTTCCTTGCATTTGACAATTATGAAGACTGGTCAGGTATTCTGCAGAAAGCCTCTGTATGGAATTTGTCTGATATTTTTCTCATGATTAGGCCGGGGTTATGGGTTTTTAGAAGGACCACCCCAGAGATAAAGTGCCATTTTCATCAGGCTGTATCAGGGGTACTTATTATCAGCAGGACTTAACACTGTCCATGTTGACCTTGGTCACCTGGTCAGGCTGTGTTGGGTCCCTCCACTGGAAGCTGGGGAGTAATGCTCTTCTGGGGTGAAGAATCTACAAAACTTATTCGGAATTCTTCTCCATAGAAGATTTGTCTGTTCTCCCTTATTATGTATTTAGTATTCATGTATTTAGTCATTTATTTATATCAGTTTGGATTAATGGATATTTATGTAATAATACTTCTATGTTATGGTTTTCACATCGTCTTGTCAACATGTAAATATATTATAGAATAGATGTCTAGAAGCAGAAATGCTGAATCAAAGATTATGCACATTCAGATTTTGATAAATCACCAAACTGCCCTCCTTATATGTTGTTCTCATTTTTACTCCCCCCCCAGGAAGGTATGAAAGCAACTATTTCAGGATACCCCGGCTAACACAGTATGTTACAAAATATATTGAATTTGCCCAAAACAGAATCTCATGATGGTTTTAATGTGTTTGCTATTTATTCATTAGATCTAACTCACCAAAATGTGTTTTTTGTGGTCCCTCTCTTAACCTCTTTTCTTCAGAGCTGGATGCACTCTGGGGAAGCACTTCATTCCCATCCTGTGACTGTGGGGTTAGATCTGGCCCTCCGGGTTGCCGTTGACTTTCAAAAACTGGACTCTGTTGAATTTTTCTGGGACCTGAGACCACAGGTGTCCACCTTCCTCATCTTCCATGTTTGACACTCAGTGCTTTTAACAGACTAGCCTCCTATTCTTTATCCTTTCTTCCTTCCTTCTTTCCTTCCTTCCTCCTTCCCTCCCTCCTTCCCTCCCTCCTTCCCTCTTCTTTTTTGTTTGTTTCATCAAAGGTGAGATTTATTTGTTTCCATTTTGCTTACTTTGGAGTAATCTCTACAGGAGGAATGTCAGCCTCACTTCACCGTGGTCAAAGCAGAAATCCTTACCAACTTTGAACTGACGGGTATCTACCTCGTTTTGAAGGATTTCTGTGGAAGAACTTTGCGACATTTTCTTTTTAGCTTCTCAGGGGCATGTCTGGATTATCTGAATCTCAAGGTAGTCACCTGCTATAGTAGATTTATCCCCCACCCCCCATCGTTAGATCGTTCACTAATTTGAGAAGCATGTTTTCTATGGCGTCAAGTAAGTGAATGGTAAAAGCATTTGATTGGACTTAATCATATCAGAACCTTTTGGCTTGCTGCTAATAACTTCCTTTCAGGTTGTTATCAGTACATTAATCACCACTTTTATTTTTTTTTACAGTTATTTGCTACTTTACATTGCATTCAATTTTACTATCAGTCAGCTCATGTCATCCTGTTGTTTCCACAAACATTTTTAAAAAGGTTCTGTCACAAGCTTTGATGAGATCCAGATACACCCCGTCCTGTCATCCCGTCTGCCAGTCTTATAAAAACATCAGAGAGCAAATGAGGTATGACTTACTGGCAGTGAACCCCGCTGACTCCTCGAAATTATTACTCTTTTTTCTAAAGGGCTTATAAATCTATTGCCTGATCACTCCGCAATCCGCTCCCCAGTTGTACCAGGAATTGTCATGTCATCGAGTGAGTGCATGTTTCCGGCACTCGGGGCTTTGCCTTCTCACTTTCTTTGTGATTCTCCAAAGATAGCTGAAATGGGTTTTGCAGTCACACATCTGTGTTCTGCATACCTTGCGATGAAATGCAGGGGGGCCTGGGGACTCAGTCTGTCGGGGAGTTGGTGCTCTCTTACCTGCTCAGCTATCTGGGACTCTACTTCCCACAGCTCGGTGGACTCTCCTGGCTTCGCTTGAAAGATTGATCTTGCTGGCAGAGAAAGTTGGGGGGAAAGTAGCAGAGGAGTGGTTTTGCCTTCCGTCTTCTGTTAACATCGAACTCAAACTGCGGGCTCACACCGTTCTTGAGAGCACTCCTTGTTCTGAGCATTCTCACAAAGTTCTTCTGGCTGTTAGGCCTTTGGCAAATCATTTTTCCTTTTAAAATGGGGACGATCACAGCGCTACCTGATAGTCCTCACCCAGGACAGAGATTATCCATTTCACATGCTCAGAGCGGTGCCCGCTTCCTGCAGCACAGCATCAGTATCAGCTGACTCGTTGCCATCCTCGCTATCCATGGCGTTCTAAGGGGCAGAGTCACTCTGACATCTTAGCTTTCCTCTCCTGATGCTAAGAGCTGTTTGCTGCATTTCTATAAGTTCTTGGTTACGTGTTGTTTTTATGCCCGACTTGAAAAATCTGAGCTCTTTAGAAACATGATTTTATGATCAGCCTCCCCAATTTTCTCTGTCACCAAGCTCGCTAGTGATATAATAAGGATTTTTTATATTATTTATTTGTCTCAAACGGTTGCTTCTTTTAGAGACTCTGACAGTGAGTTTCCTTTTCTCTGGGTATCCAATAGAACTACCAATTCCTGCTGATTTGAACTTCATAAATCTGCTGGCTCCACTTCCTTCTCTTTATCTCTCTTTTACTATCTTTCATTGTTTCCTGGTATTTCTCCTTTTTACTAGTTCAACATGTTTTCTGCCAGTTTCCCTGACGTTAGATCTGCCCTCTGCTGCCAGATGGATATTTCTAAGACATTAATTTAATAATGATACCAGCTTGCTAAAGATTTCTTAACATATTGAAACCTCTTCTAAATCAATGATCAAGAAATGGAAACACCAATAAAAAAATCAGCAAAGATTGTGCTCATACATATCACGTTCAGATTTGCTTCACATGTCAGCATTAAATACACAAAGAAGAAAAATTTGACAAGGCCACTCCTCTAAAAGCTTTACCTATTTGTTCTCAACTACCTTGAGAGCTTTGGAGGATAATGAGCCCAATCAATAATTATTATAAACCTGAAGAAAGGGAACAGATTTGTTGCCTCTTAACGTTTCTTGGAGTCACCTTAATCTCTGAGGACTGATCTATGTGATCATCTGCAGATGGGATTTCTTCATATGCCACAGCTTGAACATCTCTAATAGAGCTATGTTGGTCCACCCTTAGGAGCAGCAAAGATGGTACATCACATGGGCAACGAAATATGTGAGAGAAGAAAAATGCTAAATAGAACTATCAGACTTTGGCACTTACCAATCCCACCAACAAGGTTTTTGAAAGTGTTTACTTTCACGGGAATCAAATCTGCTATATGAAAAAAAAAAAAAAGATGCATGTTTATCCAAAGAAGTTGGAGTAAAAATTGAGGAAAATTACCACTTGTGACATAGTGAAAGCTCTGAATAATTCAAAGGATCATAACTGATATTTTGTTCCAAACAAATGGGTAGATAGTTACATATAGATATAGATACTGATAAATATGTAGATATACAGATAAAATGCCTCATCTCCAAATAACAATAGAAATGAATGACAAAGCTACTGTATCACATTCTGACTAACAAAATGAGATAGAATCACTGCTCTCAATGCTTTTACATTTTCCTTGCTGTTGTAGTTTCATTCACTTAAAAAATACTTTACAATCATTACAAACAAGATTTGAATTTTCTACTAAGTGTAGAGACACAGTGCCTGGTGCATAATAGATCCTTAGATGAATTCTTGCTAAAGTAATAATTTCTGTGAATGGAAGAAGCCAAGTACCTCCTAGAATTAACGTTTCCCAGAACTGCCTACAAGCTGATCTCATGCTTTCCCTGACAGCATACCCGTTGTACACACTGGTCTCAGAACTCTTAAAAATGAAACTTCTAATGTGAAAATGAACCAGGAAAAAAAACCAAGGAAGTAAAGAAGAGAGAAATACCCAGAAACTGCACAAAAATATCCAATTATAGAAGCGCATGTGCCGAAAGTGACTGGAATTTACCCAGGAAATGGTACGTGTGTGCCTCTGGTTCACTGCCCAACTTGTTTCGCGGTCCCTCCTTTGTCTGGTCAGCTTGCCTGTATCTTGATGGCTTTTTCCAAGGTCTCGCCTCAGTCAGAATGGCTAAGAAACAGACACAGAATTCAAGGGACGTTATACAATGGGAAAAAACAACAGAAAGATCCCACATATTGGTGTAGCACAAAAGAAGGCAGATAACAGTCCCCAGAAGAGGGGCGGGGCTTCCAGAGACGAGGACATAGAAAGCGCTGAGCTCTGGAGGGATGAGCAGAATATTCTACATGCACAAAGGGTCTGGAGAGGGTCTCAGACAGTGAGAACAGCAGGTGCAAAGGCCAGAAACAGCAACAAGTATAGACTGTTCAGCAAATTGCAGCCGTTTGGAAGTGATGGATGGTAGAGTCTGGAAGTAAGGATTAAAGCTAGACGTCCCTCAGGAAAAATAAGAACGCATCACTTTCGGTAGGGAAGGTTATTTCAGTCAAGCCTATGGGACACATTAGGGGTCCTCTCAATAAGGGGCAGAAATTCTAAGGTTAAAAAATTACCTTAAGCCAGTAAATACATATTGGTATTTACAGATACACATTAAACCCTGAATGGGTAAATAGTGCATCCAGAATAGGAAAGGATTGTGCAGCAAACAGCTTTCTCCTGGGCTGTGACCTGAATTCTGTCCCTGCCACAGACACCTCCACATGACCGGACAAAAAGCCATCATTCTCGTATTCTCTGTAGGTCACGGGGCTCTCTGCAGAAACAAACAGTAATGACGGTAAACTTGGTAACGTTGTTTAAGGACTAAGCACATAATTATCGTTTCTCTAAAGACCTTTGCAAGCAAGAGTAGCTATCCAAATATTGGCAGATCTGGATGGTTCTGCCATTTCTCATGATGAGGCGTGTTCAACATCACACTCAGGATATTGAAAGGCCAGCAAAGGAATAGTCATGACAAAGTTTAAAATACACCACACATGATGAGCAGTCAACACCAGACTGTCCATTCAGTTACTGTCGGATCACAGCTGGAAGATATGCTGGCATGGAAAGGCTTGTGACCAAAAGTTACAAGATGTGGGATCAAATCTTGGCTGGTCGCTTTCTAGAGAATCATAAAGTGACCGGGGCTGGTTCTCTATGTCCTCAAATCAAGGTGGCTGAATGAAATCTCACCATCACCAGGTACAACTGGGACTTTGGATCATGTCCAACATGCCTGAAAAATCCCAAGAAATCCCTGACTCTCCCTGGTACCTCCATTATTCAAGCCTATGAGAGCTGGCAGGAGAAATTTTAATACACTTCTACAAAATACTTGATTTGGAAAAACCGTAGGAAAAAATGTAGTAGGCTCAGCCCTAGAAGTTGGAGAGTAGGCACTATCCTTGGACTATAGGACCCGGGACATCTGTATCTAATTCAAAAAGAGTGGCCCAGGATCCAGAGCTGGGGTGTCTCTCTGGGTCTGTGGGGAGTGGTGGGTAGAAGGTGATACATGATCCAACTCTGAACCTTTGTTTCTAGGATCTGAGCTAATGTTTTTTCTCAGCTCATGTTCTCATGAGTTGACCCACTGATGTCGACCAGCACAATGAAGCTATTAACTATTTGGGATCCTTAGTCCAACAAATATTGGTGCATGTCTCTGGAAGTCAACTTTGTCTCTTCAAGACCTCCTCCAGGCATAGGATACATCTTCCCACGTGAAGCTATGATTGCCCAGGGGCAAATCACACCTTCTGTGTGACCGAAAGGAAGTACAGATCCTTGGCCCCAAAATATATGCCCTCCATACACAGTCAGCCAGAACATTAGAAACTTCAGACTTCGGAGTCATACCTTATGGGGACTATTTCCCAGAGCGCATGCTCCAAAACCAGTCATCTTGGGTGCCATATGTGAAAATGTGTTCTGATGGAATGTGATCCTGTAAATTATATCATATAGATTGCATATCACATAAATATACATTACACATCACATGTCATATATTACATATATTACAGATCTACCACTATAACTTAAAAAGTGTACCTCAAAAGATGATTTAAAAATATATTGCTGTAATTAATAATATCAACAATAATAGATAACATTGTGAGTTGCTAATCTATGCCACGTGGTTGTCTAAGCTTGTTGCCTATTTTCCTTTCATCTTAAAAACAAACCTATGCACACCTCCCAAACCTACAGAATGCGCAGCACCAAGAGTGAACCAGTGTAAACCGTGGTCTCTGGAGGATTAAGATGCATCAGTGTGCGGTCACTGATTGCAGTGAATGGCTCACTCTTCCGTAGCGGGGGACGCCATGTCAGGGGGTGGCCAGGGGCATATGGGAACTCTCTGCTTAATGTTGCTCTGAGCCTAAAACTTCCCTTAAAAAAAATAAAGTCTATTTGAAAAAGCCCTGAGGTAGGTACTACGATCATCGCTATTTTTTTTTTAAAAGATTTTATTTATTTATTTGACAGAGACACAGCGAGAGAGGGAACATAAGCAGGGGGAGTGGGAGAGGGAGAAGCAGGCCTCCCGCGGAGCAGGGAGTCCGATGCAGGACTCGATCCCAGGACCCTGGGATCATGACCTGAGCAGAAGGCAGACCCTTAATGACTGAGCCACCCGGGTGCCCCTGATCATCCCTATTTCACAGATGAGAAAAAGAGTCACGGGAATGACTGGCGTCTCTCCTGTGTTCACAAACCAAGTAAGTGGCAGAAATGAGATTCAAACTCACATAGCCAGCTCCGGAGCCCACCCCGATGTGCATAAAGTAAAAACAGACTTTTGTTTTCCAATTTTAAAAAATGACATCACTACACTCTTCCTTTCGGTTTGCTTTAGAATCATCAAGATGTTGGAGATAAAAAATAATGCCTGGGAGTTATTGAATATTTGTCCTAAACGTCTGAAGTTCACAAATAAGCGCCAAGGAAAGGACCCTTGTTTTAAAGAGTAGGATAAAGAAAGATTTTTCAGCTTTTGCAACTCCTTTCCCCACCACCCCCATCTTTGACTACGTTTTCAGTATCTGGTCTTCCTGATGAGGATTACTACACCTTGGAAACCAGTATAATTACTGTCTTACGGCTAAAATAAGTAGAAGATTTCCCATGAATCTAAATCTTAATGAGACTACCACGGCTTTGCCTTATTTTTCCTTTTATTAAAATTGTATGCCAACCACTGTTCATCTGCTTTTCCTCAAATATTCCTCTTGCCTGGAATGTTCTGTTCCTTTCCAGGTTGCCAAGTCCCATTCATCATTTAATCACATTTGCTTCCCCAAAAGTCTTCTTTAATGACCCACCCACGAGAAGACTGCTTCCCCCTGGGCGCCCCCCAGAACTGATTGCGTGCCCTGCTCAGACGTCACTGGAGATCCACTCTTCCCAGCCTTGTAGTAAAAAGCAACTTCTCACACTCCTTACATCTCCAGGTAGATCACGTTTTTCTTTACACACAATATATTCTTGATGCCCACAGAGCTGGGAACAAGGTGTAGCATAGGCAAGTAGCCGAAAATTTTATGCTGATTAAAAACGCTTCCGTTGTTTGCATAAATGGTTGGCAATTGTCACCAAGAACAAGATACAGCGAAACTGCCAGGTAAACCAGTTTAGGCAGTGTTTCTGACAGTTGACTGAAACAACACTGAAAAATTATGTTAGATTTAGATGGAAATAAAGATTGGTAAAAAATTTTTTATACTTTTTTATGAACATATTTTCAGATAGGTTTGACTAATCAGAAGTACTATAAAGGGGCTCCTTGGTGGCTCAGTCCATTGAGTGTCTGCCTTCGGCTCAGGTCATGATCCCAGGGTCCTGGGCTCGAATCCAGCATCGGGCTCCCTGCTCAGTGGGGAGCCTGCTTCTCCCTCTGCCTCTGCTGCTCCCCCCTCTCGTGCTCTCTCTCTTCTTCTCTCTCTCTGTCAAATAAATAAATAAAATCTTAAAAAAAAGAGGACCTCTAAGGTTTTTAAAAAACAAAACAAAAGGAAGTACTATAAAAACTTCGTTTTCCTGTTTTAAATTGTTTGATTTCCACGTGCAATTTAAATGAAGAGTGAGAAATGATTTGTCTCCGCATGTGGAAATTTTGTTTTGTTTTCCACCAACTCCAGCCTTCGGCCAATGCAAATATTTCTAACGAACCAATGCTATTTTGACCACTGAAGTTCATCCCTCATGTATTCAGTTAAGTCTTTCCTTTAAAAAACCAAAGTTTGTAATTGAGCAATGAAACACATGCACATTTTAGAAAAGTAAGATTTAACAAGCTGTAAGTTATCTAACCTAGAGAAATGTAGTTGCAAACAACATTTTACCTAAAGAAGTTAAATTGCAAACAGTTTTTTAAATCATCATTTTCAGTTTCTCAGGTGAGAATCAGAGAAAACTGTTTTCTCAGGAGTAATAATATTGCCCAGCGTGGACGACACCAACCACGTCAGTCTGTTGGGTTCTTGAAACGTGGGGAATGACGCACTGTGGGTACAGAATATGAAAAGAGACAGTAAAACAGGTTATTTATAATTTTTATGTTGAGTATGTGTTGACAATAATATTTTGGATCTACTGCCCTAAATAAAGCATTAAAACTCATTTCACATATTTCTTTTTATTTTTTAATATGTGGCTACTGGACCATTAAAAATCGCCTATGGGGCTCGCATTTTATTTCTATTGGGCATCGTTTTCGAGACAGTCACTTGTAGGAAGATTTTATTTAGCCTCCGATAAAGAGTTGGAATCATATTTTTCACAAAAAAACTTGGTTTTTCTGAAATATGCTGCACAGGCGTTCCCCGCCATCTGATAAGAAGAAACAAGGAGAGTAATTTGTATTAATCCAAACAGGAAAAACAAAACAAAACAAAACGGAAAAAGGAAGAAAAACGCAATTAGAGTTTAATTCTTCTCAATTATTTTTAATATACGATTTTAAAAACATGCCACGCAAACACCTCAGCTTTTCACTTTTGGTGGAAAAATTGATTTGAGGGAAAGATTGATCCCTCCTCCACCGATCTGACAGGTCCAAAAATAAATAAGATTGTCCGTATCAGCTGATAAGAATGCAGCGACATGGCGCACTGAAGCAGGTATTTTCTTCTGTGCCACGTTGATAGAAAAACTGACAAGGGACATTTAAAATTCATTGCTGGGAGACTCCATATTATAATGAATCTCATTAATAGTAATTAGGGGTTTTTTTTTCCTCCCAAGCTTCCATGGCTGATACCCTCGCTTTTATAGGTCAAAAAAGCTTAAATACTGGACAGCCCCCTTAACAACTGACCACATCATTTGGTTCCTGAAGAATGCATCATAGGCTTCCATCGGCTTCGAAGCAGAAAATGTTTGTGTTCTTGCCTGAGTGTCTACGCTGGCCTGACACAGCCACATTGCAGATTTTTAAAAATCATGACTGGCAAGGGAAACAGGTTTGTCACAACATCACCAATGACTTAATCACGATTAAAGGCCAGCAATAGGTCAAAGCAACCACTTTTCTTCCCTAATCTAAAGAGATCCCTTGGAATTCATTATGGAAAATCGTGACCCTGGTCCTGTGGACCTCGTCTGGGGACGGTGGGGTGTGTCTTGATGTAAACGGGCAGAGGAACTGTTTTCTTGCACTGGGATCAGCCTGAAAGAGTATAATCTAATTACTCTGCATTTCACTTACATGTGCAGACAGGGAGGGCTGTTTCTTTTGGCAATCCTGCCGTCTGCACGGGGTGGTAACAGGACTCCCATACCGCGTGGGGACGGGGACAGCAGAGGCCATGCCATTAGGTAAGTGTTTCTGCCACATTAGCCCCGCAGCCTGCCCTTCTCACGCGTCCCAGCCATTTTACCATTGAGAAGCACAGCTATCCAGTGTTAATGCCGACCTAATTATATATTTTGGTTTCCGTTTCTGCAATAGGCTGTACTTAAGCAAAATTTAGTGCTGTCTTCTGTGTTCCTACAGCTGGATAATTACAAGGCCCTTCCATTTTCGGAGCAGGAAATTAATGATACAAAGATCAGCAGCTATTTAAAGATAGGGACCCACTCCTGGAAAGCGTGTGGAACTCTGTGAAGGCAGTCCTGAGGCGGGAGGCAAGGAGGTAGCGGGTTTCATTCAGCTTCAGCGTCAAAAGGGTTTTGATGCTTTGGGTCAATGTATTGTCAAAGGCAATCTCTACAAAAACATGTCTTTCTTGCAATACGTCCGCCTACATCCCGTCTAATAAATGCTCCTTAGATGCGGGTTGGCTGGGGAAGGTGTTGGCAAAGCCGAAAGCTAGAAGAACAGAACTCCAGGTCTTCAAAGTCCCCTGATTAGTGGAACAGAAATATAAAGCATTAAGGCTGGAAGAAACCCTAGATATCACCCAGTCAAGGGGTATTGAGAAGCATACTTTTGAACTACAGATACATCTAAGCAGAGGTGAACTGTAAATCCGATAAAGCTGGGGCCGCCGGGTCCCTGGACGCTCCCACTGTCCTGTGGTAGGAAAGCTTCTGAGCAGTACCCTCAGCTCTGCCCCAGGGGAGAGAATCCCGTTGCTGATACAATTATATTTCCAATATTACCATGTATCGAAGTCGAATGTATTAGCTGAAGACCCTTAGCTACCGCCCATGACAGAAGAAAAAAAGAGCTAACTGGAGTCACAAACTACCCTCTACCCCGCAATTCTATCCTCAGGGCGGCCACTGACTCTGGGCAGCTTTGTCTTGGTGCTGAAGTCTTCAGACGACGAGACCCGTTTGTCTTGCAAATGTTTTAAACTTCACTGGTTAGAGTCAGGATCATTAAATATTTCACATGGAGTAGGTGAAAATATTCTGGAAGAAAACATGTATTTAGCAAAGTCAAGTCAGTATGTTAGTTAAAAAAAAAAAGGGTCCTTGGGGGCGCCTGGGTGGCTCAGTTGTTTAAGCGACTGCCTTCGGCTCAGGTCATGATCCTGAAGTCCTGGGATCGAGTCCCGCATCGGGCTCCCTGCTCAGTGGGGAGTCTGCCTCTCCCTCTGACTCTCCCCCTCTCATGCTCTCTCTCTATCACTATCTCTCTCAATAAATAAATAAAAATCTTAAAAAAAAAAAGGGGTCCTTGAAGAGATCAAAGGCAGGAAAAGGAATTGTTTTAGATGAGTTCATTCTTTCTTGTTCTAGGTGAAGAGGTCTGTGGCCTTCTGTCATTTGGCGTTTGACCTTGACAGATATAGGAGCTGAAACAATAGTCATCACTGCAAACTCGGGAAGCAATAAAAGAATGCCTGAGCCCTGGCAGGGAAGAGAAGCCAGTGGAGGTCTCCCTGGTCTTTCTGTTGTTTGGGACGAGAACAGCAACGATCCTCCAAAGCTGTCCCTTCTTCTCAGTTTCCAAGAGCTTCCTTCTTCCTTCCTTCCTTCTTTCTTTCTTTCTTTCTCTCTCTCTCTTTGGAGAATTGTGTGTTCAGATGTGTTTATGTGTGCGTGTGGTTGTGTGTGTGTTTATGGGTGAGTGTTTGGCTGTGTGTGGGTGGGTATGTGTGCACTCAGTTTGTCAGGTGGAACATGGGCTTTAGAGCCCAAGAGATCTGAATCCAAATCTCCCTTCCATCCGTCCTAGGATGGTTAGACCATCAGTGCTCACACTTGACCACGTATCAGCATCCGCTGGAGATCCTGCTAAGCTCAGAGCACGGGGTTCACCCCCAGACTTTCTGATTCACTAGGTCTGGGATGGGCCTGAGAAGTTGAATTTCTAGCAAGCTCTCTAGTGAGGCTAATTCCGTGCTCCAAGATAATCAAACATTCTGTTATCTCTGCGGTGGGAGATAAGAGACCTACTACCAGGGCAGTTGTAAGGAATCAAGTATGTAAATGGCCTAGCATCAGGCCTAAAATAGCAAGGTGGTGAGAAGAGAGGAGCCCACCACTGTGCATTACTCTGTCCCGAGACTAAACGCACCGCTTTGTCATCTGAAGTAATATGGCAACAGGGAAAATTAATGAAATTTTGAAGAGTACCATATCATGCACCACGGGAAGGTCATACCTAGAAATTCTGAATTTTATTACAAACCAAAGAGGTTGTTTTAAAAGCAATTTTAGGGGCACCTGGCTGGCTCAGTCAGTAGAGCATGCGGCTCCTGATCTCAGGGTTGTGAGTTCAAGCCCCAAGTTAGGTGTAGAGATTGCTTAAATAAACTTAAAAATAAATAAAAAACCAAATAAATAAAAGCAATTTTCAGCCTTCACTCTGACTATGGTGATGACATTGTTTCAATATGCACACATAGTTGTACTTCAGATGACAACAGAGGTATCATTTTCCGGAAATTCATAAGATATTTTGTTTCCTTTTATGATATGGTTCAATAATCCGTGTACCACTTCCAGTTCCAGAATTAAAAGATGCCTAGAGATGCCTTTGGCCTTTTGGGTGATGATTTGGCGGCCTGATTACAGAGATTCCATCTTTAATGTCTCTTTGCTACAGAAATTGCTAGTTTTCCACTGGCGAGTATATCTAGTCATTTTCTGAAAGGCAACGAAGACATGGGCTGTCGTGTTTCCCTGTCACCTGATCTAGTGTTCTCTCTCACCAAGACCACGGCTACAGGCCCTCAATTGGAAAACCGCCACACAGTGAACATGATGCTGGGCATTGGGCCTTTCTATTATGCTTCAGGGCCTTCCACTAAATCTAGTATCACTCTGATATTTTGGCTTTGAAACTATGCAGAAAAAAAGACCATATTAAGGCAATAATTATAATCAAAATCTTTCTCTTTTGACGTGGTGCCAGCCAGGAGGCATTGGTTTAAAGATGAAGAAGAAAGGTGGGAAATAAACAATGGACAACTTTGCTCTTCATCCGTCATTTGGAAAACTTTTTCACATTTAAGATTAAGATTTCCAATCATGTGAGCTCAATATTACAAGTTTCATCTAAGTTCTTTTAAATATTTCAATAGTATTGGTTTAAAATCCATGTAAGTATGGGTCTTTTCCCGTACTTAAAAAAAAAAAAAAACAATATTTCAAAGTAATAGCTTCACAAGCATGAAATATTATACCCCTTGATTAAATTTTGTAGCTCCCGATTACATGAGAGCTGTGAAATATGACTGACTCACTGACTGGCAACAGATAGACTGCTAATACGTCTGTGTCCCTACTGTATTTAGGTATATCCAGATCCCTCTGTCTGCTCAGAGGTAGATAAATGAGGAAGAGTGCCATGACCATATAACACAGAGGTGTCAAGAAAACTAAAAAGAGAAATTCAATTACTTCCATAATCTTTCTTACATTTCTACTTTACATAATTCTTCATCATTACAAGAGGCCACTGGTTCTTTAATTCACTTTTCATTATAGATCGTCTTGTCATACGCTCCAACCCAAACTACTTACCTGGTCACAAAATTCTAACATACTCTCAGTTAGGAGCTTTAGATCTTGCTCTCTCCATAATTAACATGCCCCAGATCTGTCCGGATTTTCCCTTGTATTTGTAGATCTAATCTGTTCTACCGTAAGAAATAACAATAGACATGCCCAATAGGCAAAATCTTACTTGAGGCACAACACCATTGCATCATACCTGCACACCCGTGAGAATGAACTACTGATGCACAGGCGAAGAGTAGACAGGAGAGGCGATGCTCCGTTCTCCCAATCATTTGGGACATGTTGACGTAGAGACACGCTCCCTCCAGGCTGCATGACATATAGACTCAGTCACAGAAGAGAGAGCAGCTTGGACATCCTGTAATGACGGATGAAATCGAAGCTTAGCATTAGTTACCAAATATCCCCCCTCGTGTCAGATATTTATTAAGTGTGATTCTCCTGTGGCCTTGTCCCTGATCCCTGCTTGAGTCGTTAACGCACCTGGCCCTGGTCTCCTATTTCTGCCTGGACCCACGAAGTCAGTATTTCACACAAAGTGGTCTAAGGACAAGGCCGATGTTACAAGGACAGTCCGGCATCCACATTCCCCCAAGCACACTAGACATAGGGCCGGTGGTAGCACGATTAATCAGTCCACTCACAGCCTAAAATGGGAGACCATGTCTGGTGCTTCCATCAGGAGACTAAAGACAGGTGTACGGGAGACAATCCAGTAAGGGGAACACTGGGCGCGAAAGCGGTTCAGCACAGAAAAGCAGAAATCAAAGATGACTCAGCACGAAGGCAGATCACAGTCTCCCGCTGCCTTTTTTATTTTGATCTGTGTATTTCACTGAGAAGACCCAATTAAGAATAAACAGGCTATAAAATCTGTTGACACTGGAGAAAAGAGAGAGAAGAATCAAATCACAACTTTGCAATCTTCCTCCGGGGAAGAGCATCGGCTATTTCCTGCACCGTCTCGCTCCTCCTGTCCTCAGGGGAAGGTTTCCGCAGCCCCTCTGTCACCAAGTACAAGTCCGTCTTTCCCATAACAGACACATGTACGGCTTCCTGGGGTCCTTTGTGCTGGTCCCTTTGATATGTTTCTACAAATCTTATTGATGAAAAGATGGTTCATTGAGGTGAATTTTCAACTTCCTGGACACTCAACAAGGTTGTTTTCTGAAGACAAGGAGCCTATAAAAGATCCCTGCTTGGTACGTTTGCTCCCAACCAGTCCCAACCCTGATTGGCAGGGCAAACACGTGTGACGTGTCTGCTGTGTGGCACGTTATGGTAGATCCTAAAGACAATCCAGAGACATCTACCTGCAGGTTCTGGGGTCATGGAAAGAGTAGATGAAGTCAGGGATGGGCCATCCCAGTCAGCCTCTCCAGTTCCTGAAAGAGACACCTGGGAGAAGTCAGGTGGATCAGGTGGTCTTCTCGTTATTGAAATGACCAGCCACACAAGAAAGAAAGAAAGAAAGAAAGAAAGAAAGAAAGAAAGAAAGAAAGAGAGAGAGAGAGAGAGAGAGAGAGAGAGAGAGAAAGAAAGAAAGAAAGAAAGAAAGAAAGAAAGAAAGAAAAGAAAAGAAAGAAAGAAGGAAAGAAAGGTGGAAGGAAGGAAGGAAGGAAGGAAGGAAGGAAGGAAGGAAGGAAGGAAGGGAGGAAGGAAAAGAAAATAGAAAAAATAGGGAAAAGATAATTATTTTTAAATGAAGGTATTTGATAAACTATATGGTATCATACCAATATAAAGTAACATTTGGTTAATTAGCTGAACACCAAAGTAAAAAATATGTGAAATGGTGACAATTGATTTGAACTTGGCCTTGAAGGAATTAGTGGAAAAAGTCCTTGAGCCAGAACTCTCAATGATTAGCCTTCCTTGGTCCTGCTTAATAGAGCAGCCCTGGAGAGCGGACCCACAGACACAGAACTATGCTTGCCTCCTGTGTTACCAAACAGAAATGGATGTGTGATCTGCAGCCAATCGATCAAACAGAATACTGCTTGCAGACAGAGAAAACCGAGAGGGTCTTCAAAACGCACCCACCCCCACCATTCATTACCCTATAAGTCACACACAGGGGACTACAAGATTCACAGTTTGTATTAAACCACGATCAGTTTGTCATTCCCAGGAATCACTAGGAAAACAAAAGAACAAAATTGATGAAATAAATAAATGAAATAACCCGAGTCACACGGTATTAGAAAGATACATCTTCATACATGAGTCACTAAAATTTATCACCCTTTCAGCATGTAGTATTCTGCATCACCATATATTATCATGTAGTTTACTATCGTGTCTTTTCAGGGTTACCGTGCTTGGAATGCATAAAACTTGTGTCCTTGTTTTGATGGTAAGCTGCCTCCAATCCATGTTGGAAGTAGATGGGATATCAATCAAAAATCAATGAAATATGTAAGAGCGATTGCATCTTTGTGTGGTTGAATGAAGATGAGTAGCTCCAGTGTCCCTGCACTAGTTCTAAAGATGAGAGAACCGAGCGCAATTTGGTGGCCGAATTCTCGCCAGGATCATTCGATCCCCATTTAAGAGACAAAGTGCCTGCGTTTTAACGATGAAACATAGCATCATCTATGCATTAACTTAATGAAGGTCTTTTAAAAATTTTCATGAATTGTTCTCCGTAAGTGTCACAAATGTCATTCCCATTTTGGAGATGAGGAGCTTGAGGCTTAGAGAAGTCACAAGACTTGCTGTATGAGTTGGCTCAGAACAGCAGAAATTTCTAGTCTGTGGTGTCCAGAGGACAGGTGTCCCAAATCAAGGTGTCAGCAGGTCATGCTCCCTCTGCGACCAGGGGTAGGTGGATCCTTTGCCTCTCGCAGCTCCAGGAGCCGCCGGCACTCCCTGGTCTGCAGCTGCTCATCCCGGGTCCGCCTTTGTCTTCACGTGGCTTCTGTGTCTCTTTCTGCACAGCCGCCTTTAGATAACTTACCAGACATTTTGGATTAGGGGTCACCCTACTCCAGTGACCTCATCTTACCTTGACTAATTGTATCTGCAACAACCTCACGTCCAGCTACAGTCACACTCGGAAGTACTGAGGGTTAGGACTTCAATCTGTCTTTGGGGAGAAACAGAATTCAACCCATGGCACTTACTCTAAAATCATCAAACAAATTAATGGCCTGTTGTGATCAGAAGTGTGATCTCACACTTAATTCTTCCTACGCCCTTTCCCCAGAAAAGGTATCTGGGACTAGGGACGTGGGAGAGGGATGGTGGGCATATCCACGCATTGTACAATACTGAGCAACCCCAGACCCGTGCAAGCAACTCAGCATTGTTCGGGCAAGGGAGAGACAACGTGAGCCACCGGGAGCAACAGTGGTTCCAGCATCACACTGATGACATTTTCCTGGCCACGCAGACCAACAAAACAAATGGCCAACCCATCAGACCAGAAAAAGGAATATGGATTGATAGAGAAGTGTTGGTCCATGGTAAGGACTGTGTAGAGAAGTAGCTGCGTCCGTGAATGGGGCACGTCTACCGGCTCCTCAGCTGGACAGTCTGGGCGAGTGAACGTGGATGGGCTCACTGAGGTCCCTTCAGCAGGTGGCTTGTGCAACCCCCTCAGGGCAATTCGCTAGTCTTACACTGTCACAGTTTACAAGTGGAAGATCTCATGCCTGTTCAGTCACAGACTGAACTTCAGGAGCCACCGTGACTTCAGGAGCATGCTATGGTGGGCTCCATGTCAATCCCCCTCCCCACGCCAACACCACCTACCCAAGCTTTTGCGGCGTGTGTGCTGTGGTCCAGTCCCGCCATGCCCCATTCTCCTGCGGAAACTGTGAATCTGCTCCAGGACGCTTACTGGATTATATGTTTGGAAAATTAACAACTGAACTCAACATCACCTGAATCTGTGTGTCTTTTATGGAATGGAGACAAAGCAGGATCCCAACGAGGACCTGCTCTGCATCCACCGCTGCTCCTTTCATGATGTCTCTGGTCTCCTCCTTCCTACATCCAAGGCTGGTCATGCCTCTTGCTCTATTCCTTAGCCTTCTTCGTCTCTTCTAAGATCTAGCCTCAGTGGTGGCTCCACACACAAACCCAACCTCTCGCCGTCCAGCAAATTGAGTTTGCGTGCGTGTGCATATGCAACCTCCCAGAAATCGTTGCCCCTGATAAGCATGACCCTCTGGGTTAGCCAGGTAAGGCAAAGTAAAAACAAGGATAATGTCAGCTTGAAGAATCTAGGAAACATTATTGCCTTCATAGGTATTCTCCATGATATGGGAATTAAGTAATATCCTGGGCCCAGACTGGCTCAGAGAGGCTTCCCAGGATTTTATAAAAATCAAAATTTCAAGAAATTCTTAAGTCTGTCTTTTTCAATTCAACCTTCTCTCTGGTGTAAGAGTTTGATGACCCCACACTCGCAGGCCTGGTGGGGCTCGGGGGAACTTGGCTGAGGAGAGCTTGCCCTCCGAGGTCTCTTTTCTATGTGCGAATCTGACCTCTTCATGCCCCCCGTGGAACCCCAGTGCTTTCCCCACTGTGGGCTAGTTAGCAGTCAACATCTGATGGCATCCTTAACAGAGATATTCCAGATCAATTAAGAAGGAAGACAATGTTCAAAGAGAGCAGTATGTGGATGTCTGGACATTCAAAACCCAACAGACTCGGAGAAATTTCTAGCATCAGATGAAGAAGGAGTCAAGGAAGAAAGGGTCTGCACACCGGAATTTACCACAGGATGAGTTCACCATTGCCCTATTTTTCCCCTTCACTTCACACAAACTTCTTGAAGGAGGGGTCATGGCCGTCACTTCCTCACCTCCCCCCGCATTGGACGGGAGTCTTGTTTCTGTTCTTATTAAACCATCGACACTTGTCACTTCCCCAAAACCCATCATTTACATGGTAGTTCTCCTGCCTCTGGCAGGAAACACTTTTCCAACCTCTAAAAACTCTGTCTTTGATTCGGGACAACATTGAATTTCCTCATGTCACTCACACGGCTCTCTCTCAATTTCTCTCCTAGATTTGTCCTTTGTCTGACCTCTTAGACGTTGGTGTACTCCAAGGACCTCTTCCCTTCTCACCTTGTAGACCGGGCTGTGAGACTTGGCAACTATGGGATGAGCTGTACGGCCTGGGGCAACTGACTTACCCTCTCTCAGCCACCACATACCCCATTACAACTTGGAGATGACGTCAGAACCAACCTCAGTGGGCTACCACGTGGATCAAAAAGGCAAAGCCCACAGAGCATGGGGCGAGCAGGGAAGATGTGTGATGTTCCCTCTTGTGTCCACGCTTTCCTTCTTCATGAACTGTCCTCCCTCCTCACCCTCGTCAGCTTGTGGGACTTCTCCTCATCCTCATGTGTCCCCTCAGCTGCCGTTGCTCAGAGAGGTGGGGCGCCATTCCCCCCCTTCCTCTTCTGTGGCAGAGTGAAGTGCACCCCACCCAAATCTCCACTTCCCCTTCGCCCAGCTCTCCCGTAATGTGGTCATTTCTTGTTGCTGAGCTCTTTTGCTTTATCCTCCTTGCTGGTCTCCCTTCATAGACTGTGAGATTCTTAAGGGCCAGAGATTCGATCTTGTCCTATCTTGTTCACAGCCCAGAGTGATGGGAACCCCACACGTGCTGAGTGTTGGGTTGGTTCTCTATCGATGCAGAACAAATGATCCCCACATTTAGGAGCAGGTATTAGTCAGCTCAGACTTCCATAGCAAAGTGCCACAGACCGGGTGGCTTAAACAAGAGGCATTCATTGTCTCCCAGCTCTGAGGGCCAGAAGTCCAAGATCAAGGTGTGGGCAGGTGTGCACTCACCTGGGGCCTCTCTCCTTGGCTTGTAGGCAGCTGCCTTCTTCCCGTGCCCTTGCATGGGCTTCCTCTGCGCACCCACAGCTCTGTTATCCTCTTTTCACAAGGACACCAGTCCTCTCGGACCAGGACTTCTGCCTTACGACCTCACTTCACCTTGATCACCACCTAAAAGACTCCAACTCCAAGACAGTCACATCGGGGTCAGAGCTGCAAACTATGAATTTGGGGTGGGGGACATAACTCAGTCTCAAACATACTCGAACAGCATTTATTCCTCATGGTTCCTGTGCATCAGGACCCCGGGCCTGACTCGGGCTCTCAGGCTGTGACCAAGATGTCAACGTCCAGGGAAGCAGTCATCCCAAACTCCACGGAGAAGCTCTCCACTGAGCTCATTCTCAGGGAGTTGGATGGAGGGCTTCGGTTCCCCGCAGGCATGGGCTGGAGGCACCCTGAGGCCCTGTCCTCTGGACTCCTCTGGCTTCATCGGAGCAAGCACTCGAGGAGAGAGAGAAGAGAGACGGGCAGCGCACAGTGTCACCTCCCCACCACCTCAGTGCGGCGTCTGGCCTGCTGCACCCCTATTGCACGTGCTCTGCTCATTAGGAGGTGTAATCAAGTCCAGCCACAGTCAGGGTTGGGGGCTGGGGGCTACAGAAGACCGGAATCCAAGGGCAGGGCCACTGGGCAGCTGCCCACCCTCCAGCGGGGGGGGGGGGTCAGGCTACTCTGGGACACGAGCCCCTAAGGTTGACCATAATGAGAACAGCATCATAGTTTCCCCCATGGCTCTGTTTAAAGTGCAGAGTACTTTCTTTCTTTCTTTTTTTTTTAAAGATTTTATTTATTTATTTGACAGAGAGATAGCGAGAGCCAGGAACACAAGCAAGGGGAGTGGGAGAGGGAGAAGCAGGCTCCCCGCTGAGCAGGGACCCCGATGCAGGGCTCGATCCCAGGACCCTGGGATAATGACCTGAGCCAAAGGCAGGCGCTTAACGACTGAGCCACCCAGGCATACCCACAGAGTACTTTCTGAAAGATCATTTCTAAGAATTTGGACTTTTGGCAGAACATAGCACCTCAATCACAAGAGCCCGGAATAAAATGAAAAATCATGAGAAGGTCTGGACATGCAGTACTCAGACCTGGTTGAGGCGACACTAGGCCTGTCCCTCCTTTCTCCTAGCAGGTGGACAGGCCATGAGTGGCAGGCTCAAAGGCAGCTCTCAGGAAGGCCAGGGGGCCTCTGTGCTGAGCTGCAAAGGGCCAGGGGTCCGGCTCTCCAGGTGAGATTAAAGTGACAGGTATGTGTGCTTTAGGAAACCTCTATATCACAAGCACCCTGTAAATCCAGAATTGTACATTCTCTGGTCAGCTAGGATATGTAGTTTTTTTTGAGTTATTAAATATTCGTTACTAAATATTTAATATTTGCCAGGGTTGTTTTTTCATGCAAACTAATTATGTGCAAGGCCTTTTATTGCCAAGAACTATAGCCTGGTAAAACTAATCAGCATGACAATAAATGCCCCTCGTCTAAGGAGGGTTATGAAAGATCAGGATAAATATTTAATTTTAATGCTGTTTGGAAGCTTTTCCCGATTATACAGGAAGCTCTATGCAGGGGCCGTAGAAGCTCTTTCACAGTAAACAAGTGGCACAGAGCACAGAGCATGTCATTAGGGCAAAGCATGCTTTGCCAGAGTTTTTATCTGCACCTGTTATGGGTCGAATTGCGTCCCCATCAAAAGAGATATGATGGAGTCCTCTAACTCCCAAAACTCAGAAACTGATCTTATTGGAAGGTAATGGAGTTTAGATGAGGTCATTAAGGTGCTCCCTAATCCAATAGGACTGATACTTGAAAGGGGACATCTGGACCCAGATGCACACACCGGGCAGCACCATGGGGACTGCCAGCCAGCCCCCACACACGGGCAGGTGCACGCGAGGAGGGCCGGGTTCCCCTCACAGCCTCGGGAAGAACCCCACCTGCCCTCATCCTGGCCTTAGACTTCCGTCTTCCAGAACTGGGAGAGAATAAACCTCTGTTGTGTCAGGTCTGCCATGCGGTCTGTGGTCCCCAGAACACGGACGTGGTACCTCCACTGACTGGTCAAAGGCCGAGGCTCTGGAATCGAGGGCCAGACTCATTTTGGATCAATGCCTTTACCCTCTGACTCCCTCTTGCTGTTGGAAGCCTCCCAGACCCCGTCTGCAGACCCCCGGCGTAAACTGCCCTCTTGCCATGCTGTTTTGCTCCCAGAATTAAGGAGAGTACCTCTCCTGGGATTCGGCCTCCAGATGGGCCCTTTTCACCACCTGCTGGTTGCATAATTTTACCTTCAGCTTCTTAGACTCTGAACATATTAAATAGAAGGGCTCGAGCGAAGAGATTTATAGCAACAGCAGGTCTTCCTGGCCATGCCTGAGGTGACATAAGGATCCAGAGAAAGAAGAAAGCCTCCAGAGACATCACACCTCTGTCACGAGAGACCAGCTGGACTAAAAAAGGAAGGAAGACAAGAAAATGCAACGAAATGTACACACTTCTTTATCCACTCCCCGGAGAAGCGCGTTCTGGGCACATACTTTTGGTCAGATATCATGCCAGGTATTGAGGGAGGAAAAAAAAGACAAATTCTCAGTTGAGTACTTCCGATCTGTTTCACCTCCTCAATCGTGATTTCCTGCGGCTTCAGACGCAGAGCAGCTCCCCTGGGATGGGAAAGGGGTTGGGATTCCCTCCCCCTGGCCCCGGCTGCTCGGACCAGGGAGGCGACCTGCCTCAGCTGAGGAAGAGCCTTCCCGATGTGATGTCTGGGCTAATCCCAGGGAAACAAGCCCCCGTCCTACTAAACAATGACCTCGACTCCTTACCCACTTGGTGAAATCCATCTGATAGTGTCTCAGCTTTCCATCCCCTTGGTCTGTTCTAAGTTTGCTGTGAAGTGTTAATATCCCACCTTTAAACTGCAGTGCATATTAAAAGTCATTGTTACGAAAGAAAAGCACCCCCTCCATGTGTGTGTGCGTGCGTGTGCCCATGTGTGTGTGTCCTTGCACACCCATCCTGTATACAAAAACTCTACAGCCAATGTGTCACGGCAAGAGGCAGGCTAATTTTTTTAAAAGATTTTATTTATTTATTTGACAGAGAGAGAGACACAGCGAGAGAGGGAACACAAGCAGGGGGAGTGGGAGAGGGAGAAGCAGGCTCCCCGCCGAGCAGGAAGCCCGATGCGGGGCTCGATCCCAGGACCCCAGGACCATGACCTGAGCCGAAGGCAGACGCTTAACGACTGAGCCACCCGGGCGCCCCGAGGCAGGCTAATTCTTTAAAGATCACTAAAATAGTAATAAGTCGCCAGAATGCTAACGTATAGTAAATACACGTTACTGTATTTACATAGCCACCCGCCCGCCCCAGCGACATCGCCGAGCGCCTGGGTAGGGGAGAAAACAGCATGCTGCACACATACGTCGCTCCTTCCTTTGTTCTGATTCCACTGCTGCCTGATTTTGAACAGCCTTGGCCCGGTGTGTTATGTTCTCCTCCCCATCCAGGCAGCAGGAGATGTAAAAAGGTACAGAAAATGCTAGAATCTGCCAAGGGTGGCAGAGGCAGTGGCAAAAATAGAAAAATCTGTTCAAAGCATGTGGGTCACCCATCTCAGCATCCCCAAGTTGGAATCGGCTGCAGGGAGGGATACAGGCAGAGTGCGGTGGGCTTCTCCTCACCGCGCTTCTTGTTCATCCTTTGGGCCCGGGAACCTGAGCGACCCTGGCTCATCTGGCAGATGGCCCCAGCTCTTCCGGGCACCTGCACCCCAGACAGAAGCCCCTGATGCACAGGACATGCCAGCCTGGAAAAGTTCTTCCCAGGGCACCCTGCTCCTCTCCAGACCCCCCAGGGAAAAGCTCACACTTTTCCTTGCGCCTCCTGCCCCACCTGGCATCCTGGGCATGAACAGCACTTGGGCCTGCTCAGTCGACTCTGCCGAAATGACACCTCAGCCTGCAAGTCAGAGGTTGCCTCAGGACCCCTCTGCCCTCCCCTTAAGGAGGGACCTCCTGGACAAGAGGAAGAAGCAGCCACCACGGCAGGGCACAGACGCTGCCGTCCCATGGGGAGGTCCTCGAGGGAAGGGTGGCGTCTCCCCACGTACTTGGTACCCAGCTCATGGCTGTCCCTCCTGTCCCCCTTCCCTTGACCGGGCTGGACGTCAGTGAAGACAGGGCGTATGACTGTAGAAATTACATATGTGGCTAGGGGTAGTGTACTTGTTAATTTACACTCCTGTTTTATTAAGACAAATGTTTTAGAAACAGTGTTTTATTGGGTCAGTTGTGTGCAGGGCAATATTGAACCTCTGTGCACATAAAACCATCTGAACATTCCAGAGTAATAGGCAAAGTGTCTACTTTGATACAAGTTTCCCATTTCTAAGCAAATATTTTATATATATTTAATCACTGTTTCTGGGTGGTATTGCCTTTTACATTTGGTATTGTATTTCAAGCATTGACCATATTATTTCAATATTATTCTACCTACAGTTACATATTATTGCGAAGTTTCCACAGACAGCACAGTATTCCGCTAGATAAATAGTTGTGTTTTTAACTGTTCCTCTACTTTTTTCCCTTTTTGTCTTATAGATCACTCCAGTAAACTTACTTCTTCATCAAGCTTCTTTTTCCTAGTTAGATGTACTACCTTAGGATGCATTCCAGAAAAGTAATTACTGGACCAAAGGACATCTTGACTTAATCACTGTCTAGAAAGTTGTGCCCATCCTACCCCACGAGTGGATGAGAAGTCTATTTCACAGAACTATCATCTGTATTATTAGCATTCAAAAAATTTTTGCCATTTGATAAGTGAAAAAAAATATTTGTTGTTTGTTTTCCTTTATTCACCACATGAACGTGAATATCTTCTGAGATGTTTGCTCACCTGCAGTATTTTCACTTTACTCATAATCTGTGTCTTCGCCCCACCCTAGGTAGGAATCAAAACGTCTGTTAAGAAATTGGTGAAAAGTCCTCACTTTGTGTTGCCTGGATGACTTCACCTACGCATCACCGCCTCATCTATCGCCAACCACTCTGGGACTGCCGAGCGCCCCCCCACCTCTGGTCTCCCGCACACGTGGTCTGCTCTGGGGCCCCCGCCACTGAACATCAGGGCCGTTGCTCCTGCCAGCACAGGGACTCCTTTGCCCTGGTATCTTGGCACGGGAAGCTGGACAGATGGAAACTGAATGGGACCATCTTTGAGCAGAAACACTCCTTCTGAGGTCAAAGGTGTCCGGACTCCGAGCGCTGAGTTACAAGCACAGAACACAAAGTCCCTGAGGCTCAGTGGGGACCATGGTAAACCGCCAGTCACTCCTACTTCTAATGCCCAGACAGCATAGTCTCTTCTCTGATCTTTCTTCCCTTCTCCCTTCATCTGCCACGGGAGTTCCAACATTTTGAGCTCACTCATTGCGAGCCACGACTTTCTCCAAGCATCCAAGAGCTCATGGCCTTCCCACCATTTCCCACAGTCCTTGCTAAGTCCTTAAGTTTTATGTTATGGAGTCTCCTATCAGCATGTTCACTCCCTTCTCCTGTTTAGCATTCTGCCCCACCGTGATGAACACCCTTGGAATCCAGCCTCTCACTGTCTACTGGCTTCTGCTGGAAATGTGGCAAGATCCCATGCGAAGTACATTTCCTCCCTTGGCAGATGCTGCCCTCCCCAAGCTGGGTGATGCTCTGATGTGGAAGACAGGTGGGGAAAGATTCTGAGCGTTTGTGGAGGGCATGTGTGCAAGGCAGAGAACACCACACAGTCTTCGAGCAAGGCAAGAGGGCTACCCTTTAACAGGGATACATGGGCTACTTCTGCAGGTGCCCAGGGTGACAGGTGTCTAGGGATTCAAGATTTGCAAATTCATTGACCCAATTTTCAGGGCCCCACTGTTTTGAAATCAGAGTCCTGAGGACAGTATAGCAAATTTACTGGAGTTGAGAATAGTGCCCTCTGGGGCCCCCAACCCTATGAACAATGAAGTGCTTTCTGATTCTTGATTCTCAACTTCTTCTGCCCTCCAGCTGAAGAAGAGGGTGATCTCTCTGTCAGCTCAGGGTTTTGCTGTAACAATAGGTGCGGGAGGGCTTAAACAACAAATATTTATTTCTCACAGTTCTGGAGGCTGGGAAGTCCAACATCAAGGTGGTGGCAGAATCAGTTCCTGGTGAGAACCCACCGCCCGGCTTGCAGATGGCCACCCTGTCCCTGTGTCCCCATTCGGTGTCTCCTCCTGCTATTACAAGGGTACAAATCCCATCACAGCTCCACACTCAGGGCTTTTTCTAAATCTGATCACCTCCCAAAGGCCCCACCTGTTAATACCATCCCATTGAGAGTTAGGGCTTCCCCACATGAACCCGGGGGGACACAAACATTCAGCCCATAACACAGGCCCTCTGACTCCCACATGTGTCTTCAATTAATCACTCTTGCCTTTCATTGTTTTCCTCTAAAGCAGTGGGTCTCCATTTGGACACTGTTGACATTTGAGACCTGATCACTCTTTGTTTGGGGGACTGCCTTGTGTACTGTAAGGGGTTTGGCAGCCCATCTGGACTCTACCCACTAAATGTCAGTCAAAGCAACTCTGTCCCTTCGTGACAACCAAAACATCTCACATCACCACATATCCCCTGCAGAGCAAAATATCCCCTTGATGAGATCCACTGCTCTAAGGTACAGATAGCCCTCAACAAGAAACCCTGGATCCCACAGTCCTTATCATTTCCTCACCCTGGAACCTCTCTTCCTGTGAGCTCCCTTTCACCCGCATCCCAGCCTGGGGGGATGGCCTTCATGGCGGGATGGCTTTCATGGTGGGATGGCTTTCATGGCAAGATGGCCTTCATGGTGGGATGGCCTTCATGGTGGGATGTTCTTCATGGTAGGATGGTTTTCATGGTGGGTGAGTCTCTATGGCAGGATGGCCTTCATGGCGGGATGGCTTTCATGGAGAGATGGCCTTCATGGCGGGATGGCTTTCATGGCAGACTGCCCTTGCCTGCAGCTCTTATAGATCAAGTTCCCAGGAAGCCAACTCAGAGACACATATGTGTGTACAGAAAGTGTGTTGGGAAGGGCAGCCCTAGGGAGTCAGGAAGCAGGACTGTGCAGGAGCTGAAAGGTAGCATGGTTGTGAGAGGCGTCATGGAGCTCACAGGGAGCTGTGGGTCAGGATGCTCCCTGACTGGGGCCAGGAATGAAGGCAAGGGGCTGAGTTTTTCTATGACACTGGACAGAGGTGCTATGGACTGAATGTCTGTGTCCCCCCACATTCACATGTTGAAGTCCTAACCGTCAGTGGGATGGTGTGAGGAGGTGGGGCCTTGAGGAGGGAACAGGGCCACAAGAGTGGAGCTCTCAGGAATGGGATTGGTGCCCTTCTAAAAGGCGACCCCAGAAAGTTAACTCATCCTCTTTCCTCCATGTGAGGTCACAATGAACAGTTGGCCAGAAGAGGGTCCTCCCCAGAACCCCGCCATGCTGGCAGCCTGATCTTGGACTTACTGCCAGGCTCCGGAAGTATGAGAAATAAACATTTGTTCTTTAAGCCCCCAGTCGATGGTATCTTTGTTATAGCAGCCAAAATGGACTAAGACAGAGGGGGCCACAGAAAGGGCGGGCATGGGCCGGAGAAGCCCCCGCCAGCGGGGGTGATTCCCAGAGGGAGACTCAGGCCACGGGCAGCTCCCCGTGGCCTCCAGAACTCAGACATCTCATGGTATCAGGTCTGTTACAATAAAAGTGCCTCTCTTCAGATGCCCCCTGGGCTGTCTTTCTCACTAGCCTCTGGCCGTGGCAGGCGGGCCACGCTTCCTCACCTCGGGCTCTCCACCACCAGCAGGACTTCCGGCCCTCGTCCAATTCAATTTATGTTTGTTTCATGAACCAGTGAATGAACCAATTAACAGCAGGGTTGTTTTTTTGTTTTTGTTTTCAAGCAAAATAAAACAACTCCTTACATATTTACCAAGTCTAATTATGAAAGATGAAAAACATGTTTTCTCCTTTTGTAAAGTCTCTCCCGAGCTTACAAGCATGCTTGGCATCTTTCCTTTCTAGAGAGCGCTCCCTCTGTGTTTCTGCTAATTCCTGCAGGGACCGCAGCCACGTGGGAAGGTCTCCTCTGTGCTGCTCTGTGCATTTCAGTAGTGTCTTGGGACGGATTCCTTTGGTACCATATGCCAGATGCAATTGTGAATTGGACTTAAAGGTACAACATGAACACACTATCTAATTAATTAACATTTAAAGGCTCTCGGAAGAAGAAATCACTGGGCAAACAATGGGATATGAGAATATGTAAATGATTAAACTCCAGATTTGGGGAATTTAAGATATTTTAATGGGCACCCAAATTTATGTCCTGGCCGTATCTGCTCACTGGAGCTTTAGGCTTTCGGGACATTATTAGCAGGTGCTGGATATAAGCCCATTTTCCAGTTCAGGTCGGAAAACTTGAACTACTCAAAGTCAGTCCTTAAGAATGTATTTTTATTACTTATTAAATAAACGGTTGGCCTGTTTTCTGGTACCAAAAATTCGTCTTGTAGGAAAATGGAAACACGATGATAATGAGCACTCTGTGCTCAGCTGATGATACCAGGAGAAAGGCTCTCAAAGCCATTAACACGGCACACGGAGTATTGATGGGGCTCACAATGTTTCCTGCATGGTTTCGCCCCTCTGAGTTTGTTCTCACCAAAACAACTCAACAGTGGCCATAGGTAATGAAAAGACACATATTAGGAACATAATGGAAGTGACATAAAGGGGTTCAGGTTGTACCGGGAAAGCATGTGTATTTTTGGTTCTGGGGCCGGGCCACTCCGGGAGCCAGCTGTCCCCGATCGGAATCTAGCTGCACCGTGACCCCAGCTTTTCGCTCCATAGCCAGCAGCGACCCGGGACACAGCCACGTTCTCCACTGTTCCTGCCCTGGGATGAGCTCAGCGATGCCGTGTAACCTCCAGCTGTTAAATGCACATATATATACAAGCACTTGCTACTTCTCGCTTTCCAGGCATGTGTCAATAAGAGCTCTTCCCAGCACCTGTGGGAACACCGGAAGGATGGGACGTCAGAGGGACCGGGACAGGCTCTTCCATCGTCCTGTTCCTGCTGCATGCGCCTCCCGAATGGCTCGTGGTCTGCTGGTAGATGCCGGGTGCAAACAGGAATGCCACGCACGCGCTCCCAGTCAGAGCCTCGGAATGTGCTCACCCCCGTGCCAGGTGGAAAACTGCGCCACGTATCCCATGAACGTAAAGAGAAAAACAAAACCGATCTCTCTAGTTCTTTCAGCGTAGAGCACCTGGCTTCTCTGTGGATGCCCGCCGAGCGCCATCCTCCAGCCCTCCTCCGGGACCTCAGAGCGCTCACGTTCACTAGTGCACCTGCAGAAAGGGTTCGCACACGCTTTCCGACTATGCCGTGCACAGATGGCCCAGGGGTGCCGACAGTCTCACCAGCACAGGCAGCACTTGGCCGGTCCCTCTTCTCTAAAGTCGGGAAAGGTCGGGAGGGGCATTTCTGCCACCAGCTCATCTGCAGACGACACTCACGCCAACCAGCAATATAATCAAGCCAAAGTGATCTTAATGTTGCTTAGCTGAAGGAGGCCGCCGACTAGGAGGATCTGAATCACTTGCTAAGCAGCCTTTCTGCACCCTGATGACCAAGAAGAGGGAAGGGACCCCGGAGGCTCCTGCAGATTCCAAGGCCGTGAAAGAGCCGTGTTGTTCTCCGTGGTTGAAAATGCCTGGTCAGATAACAATAGGTCTTTGATACAGGACAGTGATGCTGGTCTGGTTGCTTCTGTCTCTCTCTGCAGCTGAAAACGACACCGCATGTGACTTCCTGTCCATCAAGCCCCGCGCACTTTGTGGGGGCCGGGCCCACCGGTCCAGCTCTGTTTTCCTCGGCACCTCGGGAGCCAGGCCTCTTTCAGCGGGCCGGCCTGCGGCTCCACAGCGAGGCCCCGTAAACACCCCAAACACCCCGGGCGCCTCCCTCCAAGGGAGATTTGCTTTCATTTCCATTGGCTGCTGGAACGTAAACAGAACATTAAAAAAAATAAAAAGGTAAAAATCTCAGAAAAATAAGCCATCAGGAATAAAACCTTCAAGGAGAGCGGTCCTTCTAAAGCTTTGCTCCTCCGGGGAAATGATATGATTTATACCTGTTGTTTGCATTTGCAGTCAACAGTACTGGAGTTGTAGAGAATACATTATAGCTTGAAGAAACATGAAACACCGCTTTCTCTATTAATGCCCGTGCCCTGGCAGGAGAGATTAGACCATGTGGAAGACACCCTGAGGTTTACAAACGCACATCCGGTCCTGGGCTGATAAAATTCTGACATGCATTTTTTATTTGATTGTACTTGAACAGCCTAACTTTAGAAATAGTGGTCCTTAAGAAGACCCATGCTACTGTTAATTGTTAGTTGCACCCATGCTTTCAAAATATTTCATGAGTGTTAAATGAGTATCTTAGTTTGAATTAGAATGTTAAATGTTAAATCCTTGAGGTTGAGAATGTAATTATTTTCAGAAACGTCAGTTTGATTTATGCTTTACTTTCTCTATATTTTAATATGCACGGGTGTGTGCATTTCTTTTTGGAGGAACTATAGCCAGATTTCTACTGTGGCAGTAATTGGGAAGTAAGAGAATAAAGAGAGAAAGAACAATAGCAAGTAGAGTAACATTCACAGTGGTGGGTTGAGTTGTGTCCCCAACATGGTATGTCCAAGTCCCAACCCCCTGTGTATGTAGCCTTATTTGGATAGGGTGTTTGCAGGTGTAATGCAGTTAAGATGAGATCATAGGGTATGCCCTAACCCAATGATCGGTGTCCTTGTAAGGAGAGAGAAAAAGACATCATGCCAGAGGTCACTGGCCACACTGGGGACTTAAGAGAAAGACCCAGAACCGACTCTCCCTTCGGGCCTTCGGGAACATGGCTCTGCGGACACCTGGATTTCAGACCTCTGGCCTCCAGGATACACTTCTGTTGTTTTAAGTGACCCGGTTTGCAGTCATCTGTTACGGCAACCCTAGGAAACCAGCACCAAGGAATCAGATGGTGGCAGAGCTGGGCTGCGTCCGCCAGACCCCCCTCCAGGAGGCCCTGTCGTATCTTCAAGGTGGGAGCTCAAACAGCTCTGCAGAAATGCAAATTGTTTTATCAAGTTTCCCAGAGAAAATTGTTTCTACCATAGTGTGAGTTACCATCGAAGCAGAATCTGAACTGAGGATGTGCAGAAGAGTAGTTAATAGGAGGGGCGATCTATAGGTGGGGCATTGAGACGGGAAAGGTAAGATGGTTGGTAGTGCAGGTGAGTGGTGTGGGCACCAGGGCACAGTCCTGCTGGGAAACCAAATGCCAGTGGGAAATCTGCCTCACTTGGGGTCTGCCCTCTGTAGGTCTAGCATATTCCTTCACACACAGGATGTCCTCAGACAGAAGGACCAGGAGGCCTGGTGCATGGCAGCAGGTGGTGCTTAGGGTGGCTGAGGGCATGATGCTGGACGTGCTTCCCTTCCCGTCAGCAAATCTACATGTTAACAACATGCAGGCAGCAAACAGAATCCTTAGTGAATTAGAGGGCAGTGTGAGCGTAATAACCGGGGAGCTGGAGGGTGAGAATTTGTCTAATTCCAAAAGATTTTCTAAGACGAGAAAGTTAAGTAAAGAAAGCTGGGAATATTCAGAAGTGATGGAATCTGTATTGGCAAAAGAGTATATTACAGAATATAGTTGTTTTCAACGATTCTTTCAGAAGTGCGGCCAATCCACATTGGTTATAGATCCCGTATTTGCAAATTCATCTATTCATCAAAATGTATTTGTAACTCCCCAAATCAATGCTCATGGTGCTTTCTCTGTCATGCACCGGCATGCACAGGGTGGCCCCGAATTTGCATTGCTGCTGTATATGCTCCAGCCTCCCTGTCTCAGCGCCCAGACTGTGACGAGGGTGAGCTGTGTGGGATTTTGTGCCGTGCATTGGTAATTTCACTGTTTAAAACAGCCCCACGTGCAGGGCCACAGAGCCCTGGAGCAGTTCCTAAGTGCAAGAAGGTGGGATGAGCCTCATGGAGAAAACATGTGTCAGATAAGCTTCACTCCTGCCAGAGGTCTTCAAACAGAAACTCACGTAAGACAAAAGTATGAATTGAGAGGTTGGTGCAAATGTAACCAGAGCTTGGAGGAACCTGACCCCGTCTCTCCCCTAGGAACAATGGCTCAGCATTTGCACGTACTTTGTTCACGGTGACTTTATGGAATATAATCCTTAATAGTGATGAGCATCCACTGTGCTATGACAAGTTTTCAGCATGATACTTTCATTGAACTGCCTTTGTCCAAAAGACAACTACAATCGACCAGTCAGTAAAGATAACACTACCCAAAAGATCATTACCCCATGTTTATTTTTGTTGCACCATTGACTTTAGGTTCAGCAAAGGGTCGAGAATAATCTTTTCCCATTTTGCTTAACCTCCACATTAATGAAGTGGGATTGAAAATAAACAAATGCACACATATGTAAATAATGTTATGCCCTTTTGTTTGGGGCACAAGGGAAAATAGGTTAAAGTCAAGTCATGTGTTAATGTATTCCAATTAAGAAAACTGGAAAAACAATCCAAAAGCACTTGATCAAGTAGTTGTTTCTGGAGATCATTACTTAAGAAAGCTAGACTGGTAAACAGAGGCAGAGTGATTCAGAAAGGAGTTACTGCAAAAAGTTAATGACAAAAAGAGGATTATGGACTTTTAAGACTAAGTCTGTATTTAATTACAGATTTCAAATGTCTTATTTTAGCGTGAACCCCCAATTTCCCTCAAGGCAAAGTATTGGTGTTTACTGTTCTTAACTGCTGGTTTTAGCAATTCTTCAGGGAATGAAGGAAAACCTGTCAGCTCCCAACCCCGTGGAGACTCCCATGTGTTCCACCATCCTGGTTATGTCTACCCAACACTGACTCTGGCCACACGCTTTTGAGATTTCAGTTCGTTAGAGAAGTTAAGAGCAGCGACTTTATTATTTCAGTTCCCCGAGTTGAGAGAAAAGAGTATTACTGTTTCAAAGAGTGAATTTTCTTATTGATTTACCAAGGAGAATATTTGTATTGTTTAGAAGGTCTCAAAATGCGTAAGAGTTTTGAGATTTTTGAGATTCAGGCTCTGCCAGCCGGTTTTGTTTTTGTTCTTGTTTTCGTTGTTGTTGTTTCTAAAATATTCATAAAGACTTCCTCCCCAGAAGGCACTGCACTTTTGTGTGGGATCCCAGATTGCTTGGGTGGCTGTGGTAAGGGATACGTGTGGGTTTTCAAGGATACCCGTGTGAGTGGGAGAATACGGCCTTTGTTACATGCTTCCCTCTGTAAATTGAAACCTGTCAGGTCCCTGGAAGAGGAGACCGACTGGCCACCTACTGTCCTGTCTTCTGCACCCAAATGCTCCCAGCGCCGGACTGCACCCCTGGCTCCCTGCAGGCCCTTCCCTGCTTTGAGCCAAAGTGACCCCAACACAGGCTTGCATTAGTCAGGACGATGTGATGCAGACGGGCTGGGCTGAGTTGAACACCTTCTAGATGCTGCGAAATGTTGGGGCATCACCGTGGCCTGCAGGGCAGAGCTGTGACAATGGAAATTGCTTAGTGCTTCTTTGGGAAAAGAAATAGAGACAACAGTTGTTCAACAAAAGCTGCCATGAGTGGAGATCTGATTAACACATCCATGAGCAAAGAGAAATCCAAGAAAGGATGGCAAGGAACAGAAGAGCTGGAAGAGATTTTGATGCATGGCCTGGACTCTGCCTCCCACAGCTGCTGTTAAATGGGGCACAGTGGCTCCCTCATAGGGCCTCTAGGACCTCCTAGGATTGAGCTGTGAAGTATCAACACACAATATCTTCCCTCCCTCTTTCCTTCCCTCCCTCCCTCCTTTCCTCCGTCCTTCTCTCTCTCCTTCTCTCTCTCCTTTTCTCCCCCCCCCCCCCCCCCCCCCCCCCCAGATCTCTCTCTCTTGGACAATCTTGGACAATGTTGTTCTGGTACAAATGGAAGGTCGGCTCAGGGAAGACATCAGGAGAGTAGAAACCCAATGTGGGTGAAGCAGGTGGACAGCCTGTGAGCACCATGAGTGAACCCTCAGGGGCAGAGAACTTTTGTGAATGTGATCCCTGAGACATCTTTGTGATCTTTGAGAAACAGAGCAGAAGAAAAGAATGCTAAAAACAAAAGTGATTAAATGCCCTTTCAGTACACACATGAAAAAGAAGATCCCTTTAAGGCAAACTATAGATTGGTGAATTTAAAGTAGATCCCTAGAAAGAATCTAGAACAGGTTGTTAAAATAATGGTCTGAGACACCTAAAGAGAAACCAGGGGTCACTAGGGCCCAGTAATGGGGGAGACGAATGAGTCATCCATCATTTCTTTCCTTGACAGGATTACTAGGCTCAGATTTCATGGAAATATTTTAGTGAGCAACTATGGGGACTCTGGTCAGCTCTAACAGGGTATTTTGTAAGGTCCTTACAGACTAGATGAAATTTTAAAATAAAACTTTTTTTTAAAGATCTATTTTTATTTTGGTGGGGGCAGGGACAGAGGGAGAGGGAGAGAGAGAATCCCAAGCAGATTCCCTGCTGAGCAGAGGAGCCAAATGAGGGGCTCGATCCCAGGACCCTGAGATTGTGACTGGAGCAGAGATCAAGAGTCGGATGCTCAACTGACTGAGCCACCCACCCAGGTTCCCCTAAAATAAAACATTTTGACAAACATCTTACTCAACCAGTATTATTTGTAAGTAGCTGCCTTGTGCCTGATACTCCTCTTAGTGCGAGGGATACAAAGATGGGAGGACGTGGCTCCCCACGATGGTGACGAGGCTTCGGCTCAGAGAAGAGACTCAAGGACATGTTCACAGCCACACCCAGAGGTCCCTGATGAAGGAACTCGTGTAAGTATGGGGGAACGTGGGCGGTGTTGTGATTTTTATCCATGACTCAGTGCGAAGATGGAAGACATTTCCTCAAATCTGCAAGTCCCAAAGGGATGGCAGTGACAATGGATGGCAGAGTCAGAATCCAAAAACACTTCTAAATGTCCCCCAGGCTAAAGCTGCCATTTAGCGAGAGTGGGTGTGACCCCCAGTCCCGAGCAGGAAGGTCTGGGATGGTGCCAGGCAGCTACCAGACAGGTCAGGCACCATTGGCTCTCCTGGAGCCTCAGCATAGAGCTCTGCACCACTCGGCTCCATCTTTAACCTAGACAGGACCTACTGCCCCCTGTCGCTGGGGCCCCGCCGGGGTGCAGGACTTGGCCATCTGAAAACAGGAGGAGGTGGAGGGAGAGGGACTAGTCCAGGGATGGGAGGTGACAGGTGCACTCAGAAGGCTAACAGGAAAATGGGAAGTTAGACCAGACACACTTGGACCGATGGGTGGAAGCTCCAGGCAAGGAGATAAAACAAAATAAATCAAACCAGCACAGCTACAGGGAGAACCTCCAGGCTGCTCAGCTCTCCAAATACAAAAGTGTCTGTTTTCAGAGCTGGTGAATTTGGGACTCAGGGGTTAAGCTAAGAAGTTTGGATAATTAGCAAAGAATAGCTGGTGGGGATATGAGCCTCAGATGTTGCTTTCCTGTCACTTTTTGGAGTCGGTCCTCACACAGAGTGGACCTGGGAGTTTTCCGTGCACTCCCTGATCTGCGCCTCCGAAGCACCCGGCCGGCTCCCGGTCCGTTACTGCCTTCCACCTTCTTCGGGGAGGCCGTGCGACCATCCGTGATCACGGCACTAACACCGTGCGTGTTCTCAAAGGCAGAATGAATGGAAGGTCACTTTTTGTCCCTGTCCTCGCAAAATCAACTTTGCAAAGCCTCTGTAAATCCTAAATCTCCCATGTTGGAGAGATCGTCCAAATTAATGGCATTTGTCAGCAGTTGGGAATGTTGGGTGACATAACGTAGGAGGGATCAGATGCCTTGTGTGGCCCCTTCTGAGCTTATAGTCTCTGGGCCAGATTTCTCCAAAACCGTTCCTCTGTTTTCCCTTTAATTGGACCCAGAGGTGTGTCGCCGGGGATTTCATAAAACCGAAACTTCTATCAGTTTGCCCTTCTCTAGTTCGTAGCCGGAAGCGTTGTGTCTATAATACAGTTTCCTGGGTGTTTGCTGAGAGTCTATCAACAATGCAGCAGAAGGGGCCATGATAAGGGAAAGCGCCACAGTGTGAAACCAGCTGAAGGAGGCATAGTATAGCTTGTAGGGAAATCCAACGACAGAAAACACGCCCCGCCATCAACTCCACGGCGCAGGAGCAGACCCAGAGCAGACCCTGCGCACGTCGTGAAGGCCAGCTCTTAGTTCCCCACCTCTGTCCGCAGGCGTGGCTCCGTCTTCGAAGGGACTGCTCCCGTGGCCACAGGAATGCGCTGGGAGGACAGCTCACCGCACCGTGTCCCACATTCCTCCCTGGCCCAGCAGGATGGGAAAACGGGCAGGCAGATGAAAATGAGGAGGTGTGAGCCCTGTAGCCAGGACTTGCTCTGAACACAGTGCATGATGGTTGTCGTTCCCATAACATTCCAACAAAGAGACACTGAAAACTGAGCTGTATTTGCCTGCAGAAGGGTTTGAGGGGCAGCGTGTGGGGGCGCCAGGATGCTTTGGGGGTGATGGGTGCGTGCATCACCTTCGCTCTGGTGGGTTATGGGTTATGGTATATGCCAAACTTGGAAACTGTGCCCTCTAAATACGAGCCCTTTATTATTGCTAATCATCCCTCAATAAAGCTGCTAAAATGAAATCTATAGATTTTCTTCTCATAGAATGAGCTGAGTTTTGATACGCACTGTGTGAATACTTCACCAAATACGCAAAATACTTTACCAAATCCAAAATCTTGCCAGTATTCTCTGATCACTTAATTATTGGGTTAGGGTAAATTTCCCAATACTCAGCCTTATACCCTACCAGCCTTTATAAATCACTTCACCCTTTTCTTCTTCCTTGTCACTACATAAGCTAGATTCATGGTGCAGTGATATCTTCTCAATTTTGCTTCATTAACTTAGGTGCTTTTTATAAGCAGAAAGTGGGATAAAATGATCCAAATGTTTTTGTTTTTGTTTTCCTTATGAAGATCTATCTAATTTCCTGCTGTGTGGTTTCCCATGTGGAGGCTTATTTAGTAATGCTGTGTCTACACAAAGCTTACTCATTCCTATATTAAGCCTAGCAATCCTTACTTTCAAGGAAGAGAGGAAGAGAAGGAAGATGATGTTGTCAGCCATTTACTAAGCCAGGGACTCTACATGTGGCCCAAACTGACTCTCTGCACAGAAGGCGCTCATGACATTTCAAAGTGTGAGTACATCAGAGGGATACCCCGGACACTGACCAAAAGCAGGTAGTCAGGACAGTGAACACTCTCTGATCTTTCTTACTTTTCACAGGGAATTTGAATAAAACCAGAACAGGATTAGAGGCAAATATCCAATTGGTTAAGGGCTCCAATCACTCAGCTTGCCCATTTAGGGAGATGTCCAAATAATTAACTGATTTTCAGTCCTTCAACAAAGCAAATCTGCTCAAAGTAGAATATCTTTTGCTATAAAAATTCCCTCTTAAAAAATACTATGTCTAGAAAATGTTCCAAGTCTTTGACCCAGCATTTCACTACTGGTAGTCTGTCTTAATGCTGCAGTCAGGAACACATCTGAGGATTTATATCAAAGATGTAACTGCTATAATTTTATTATCATATATCTGCAATAAATCACAGTAAGTGAGAGTATTGGCATTATTTACATTAATGAAAATCGGAAAGACCCAATTTTTGAGCTATATAAACCGGCTTATCGATACATCATCTTACAAAATGTGTAGATGTTAAAAACACATTTATTAAGAATTTTTAGTGATATGGAAAAGAATGTACAGTAGACTGTTTAAAAAGCTACAATAAAAATCAGCGCGATTCATGCAGAATGAGATGAATGAATCAGCCAACGCTTGTACCATACACAGGACAGCGCCTGACACATGGTTCACAAAGTGCTCAGCATCACCTCGGCGAACACACACCCAGACAGCAGACAAAAAGCCAGGATGCGGAGTACAGCTTCCAGAATCGGGTTTTGGGTAATATTCTTCACATCCCTATGCATCTTCTAAATTGTGTGCAGTGATTTTCTGACATACTTACAACAGAATTATTTACAGAAGGGAGGGAAACTGCATCTCCATGGTCACACCTTTTATAAAAACCAGCAGAGATTGAATTCTGATATTCACATAATGAGATGGAGACTGAAGCTGGCGAGCGGTAAAAATAAAACCTGTAGTTTAACCTCCAAATTCACCTTGTCTTTCAGAACTAGTTGTTACTGGTTTTGTGGAATGACTTAATCACTTTGATAATTTTTGAGTGATTTCAATCTGCTGACAAATAACTGGGAGTTTAATGGTTAAGAGAGCTTTGCCTTGCCAAAATTTATGTATTGGGAGTGTGTGTGTGTGTGTATGTGTGTGTGTGAGCGAGCCAGAGAGCACATTCTTACCTGTGTGTTTTCTTTTCAAATCATGTATTTTGCCTCGTCCAGGTTTTTACAACAAATGGATTGGCAATGGGCTGTCAACAATCCCATATAAGCGGGACCTGCAGGGAAAACGCGCTCCCCCCGCACCTCCCCGGAGACCTGCTGCTATGATGTTCAGCCCTCTGACCCCTGAGCTCTCAACTTGAGGTTGGACAGCTCGTGCGCATCCTCGGGCTGCCGCGCACCTTCCGTGGGCTCGGGGGCTCTTCCCACCCCTTGACTAAGGAGGCAGTGAGAACAGCACCGTTCAAACTACCGAACGAGCTCTTACCATCAGGAATAACCGGAATTCTTTTAAGGACCATTGTTTTCAGCAGCCCCCGTAACTGTGACCTGCATGCATTCCTGTTTTCACTTGTCACCTAGGCCCTGCTGACGTGGGCGCACATGGCCTTCTGAACGTGGCCCTGTCTCGTCCCGGGCTCCTGAGCAGCCATGGAATGCTGAAATGGGGCACCGCTGGGGAACGGCGTTCCTAGGCACAGAACATTCGCCACTCTGCTCATCACCAATTCCCAGAATGTGTGCGGAGTTGCTTTTCTGTTTCTGGACTCACGTCCTGATACAAAGAACATCAAAACAATTGATAAACCACCCATAATAAGTAACCAGACATCATGAAATCATTTGTTACTCAAACCTACATTATGACAAAGGAGAAAAAGCCATCGGCCTCCTACAGTTATTGCTACACGGTTGCAAAAGAGCAGTGGGTTAAAGTTGTATTTTATTTTTCTTCAGAAACTCTATTTGTCAGAGAACATAGGTTGCACCATTCCTGTTGCTCATGCTGATAACTCCGTAATATGGGCTGTTTTCATAGGCAAATGAATTTGCAAAATCAGACCTAGTCTTCCAGATTATGCTGCCTTAGTTACAAATATCAACAAAGTCAGCAAATAAACAAGTCTCAAAGGAGCTTTCTAGCAAGTTCTGCTGGCATCACTAGATTCCTTTGGGAAGGATTATACAACCATTGTTTATTCACTCATCTGTTAACTAGATCAGTAAATAAGTATTGCAAACCTACTGTGAGCAAGGTTCTCTTAAGGAACTCTGCTGGGTGGGGGAGAAGATACAGAGAGGCATAAAATACAGCCGGGAGTGTAGTAGAGGAGGTAAATTATATGTGCAGATTGCTAAAAAATAAAAGAGAAGGTAATTCGCATGTCAGGGAAACCCAGGTAAAGCCAGAAACCCCATCCTCTCCCTGACCCTCCCTATTCTGTCCCATATCTGACGTTTCCTCTTCTCCCTCCTCAAAAAATGGCACGGTGCCAGCCTCCTAGGTGGCCACTGAGGACCCACTGTTGTTCCCCTCCGCAAAGTTGTCCTTACTGCAATAAGCCCCGATCTCATCATTGAAATACCTCCATAAAACCTTAAATAGCTTCCCGTTTCACTTTAGAATAAAGGCTGAAATTTTCACCATGGCCCACGCTGTCATGGATGTTGGCATGGACAGCTGGCCTGTCCACCGGTCCAAGCTCGTGCTGAGTATGGTTCCCCTTGTACTCTAATAAAGGCACAGATCTTTGAATGTGCTGCCTCATCTCCTGTTTTAAAATATTCATAATACTGTGCCCCCCACCTGGAATACTCTCCTTCCATGGTGTATTAACCTCCAAATCTTCCTGCTGACCTCAACTCCAAGTCTAGTACCCCCTCCTCTAAAACACTAAGCTTGATTATATCATACGTTCATAGAGCATCCTGAATTTTTTGGTTATTAGCCTTATTTTAATTAGACACAACTGTGTCTGACAAGAGCGGAAACACCAATGACTTAAAACAAGTCTGTACCTTCTTATTTGAAAACTATGGTGCTGAATAGAACCAAATGAAGCTCTGAAGCTGTCAGGGACCCAGGGTCCTTCTAGGACCTTACCCTAATCAAGCTCAACGTTTCGCTTCCGCCATATTGTCCATGATCAGACTCCCGAGTCAAAACTGTGTTCCAAGCAGCATAATGAGGAAATAGGAAAAGAAGAGACATACTCCCTTACTTTAACAATACATTCAATAAACTGTACTTCAATCTACAAACCTAGAACTTATCCACATGCCACACCTAGCTGCAAAGAAGGCTAAAAATTTAGTCAAAAATGGATGGTCATTGCCCAGCTAATAAAAAGGTTATAAAGGGAATAAAGCCACTGACCATAGCCATAGCCCATTTTCTAGGTTGTAAACTCCATGAAGACAAGACCAGATCAATTTACTCACTACTGTATTCCTGGAGCCTACCTGACATACCACCAGTATATTCTAGATGATCCATAAATATTGTTGGATGGGTGGATGGATGGTTGGATGGACAGACTGGATAGATGGAGAGATTGGATGGATGGATGGATGGATGGATGGATGGATGGATGGATGGATGGAGAGATTGGATGGATGGGTGGATGGATGGATGGTTGGATGTAAGACTGGGTGGATGGATGGCTGGCTGGATGGATGGATGGATGGAGAGATTGGATGGATGGAAGGATGGATGGACGGATGGAAGCTCTATGGTTGTCCAGAGAGAGAACTCACACCTTTCAGATTTGAGGGGGAAAGGGAGGTGATTGGGAAGTGTCATCTTGAAGGTGTGATTTGAACTGGGATAAAAGACAGGCATAATGTACAGGTCACAGATCAAAATCGTCCCTCTTGGACATCTGCCCAATCGCATCCTCCAAAACCCTGTGCTGCTGGTCTCGCCTTGCACTTCATTAAGAAGACAGAAGGGACAGGAGAGGAACTCACTCACTGCCACCAGCTCTGCAGCCATGCAGTGCAGCGCTCGCATTTCTCTGCTCCCTCCTCGCTTTCAAGGGATGAGGTGTCCTTTCCCCCACTGACGGTCCCCGTGGGATTTGCTGTAGCATCTCCTCCCCTTCTCACACTTCCCCCGCCACGTGGTCACTTTCTCCGCACTGGTTCATTGCTATCTGCATATGCATGTGTTCTGGCTTCTTTATTAAAAAACAGAGACCTCTTTTGATCGATTTCTGCCCAATCAAATCCCCAGGTCTTTGCTCCCTTAGATGACAAAGCTTCCTGAAAGAATGCAAGCCTTTGTCTTCACTTCTTGGCTTCTTACCCCACCCGCACTCTCTCCCCTCCCTCCGGGCTTCTGGCCTCTTCCCAGGGGTGGTCTTTCTCGGGGGACCGTGGGTGGCCACACTGCCAGCCCTGAGGTCTCACCCCTCCCGACTCTCCGGGCTTCTGAGCACACAAAAATACGCTTCAGCTCTTGAGACACATCTTCTCACGGCTTCCAGGGCCCAGCCCATGTTTGCCCCACAGCATAGTCCCCTTAGCTGGGGCTGTAAGTGCCCAGCTGGATGGGACTCCTTCACCGTCCTTTCTCTCCAGATTATCCCATTCTGTCCGATGACTTTAAACAATCTGTCTACCAATGGCTCTCTGGCACTGTTCTGGGATTTTATTCATGACAAGAAAAGATGGGTCTAAATTAAATGCCTACTGAATCAGTCTTTCCCTGGAACCAAAGATACCTAGAAGGTGGATATAAAATCTGAAAGAAGTAATGCTTTATGGGAAAAGAGACTGCAGTAGTTTTCATTTTGATGCCTTTGCTCTTCAGCATGAAGGGAGGGACTAGTAGTAATGACCGCAGCACAACAGGTAGAGAACCAGGATGGTCCTGGGCATCATGGAATGTTCTGGCAGGGAAATTGAAAACGGTGTGAGCAGAGAAAAGAAAGAGGTGGATATGGTGAAACATCTTGAAATAATGTTACCGTGAAGGAGCTCATGGACAAACATTAGTATGGAGCTGAAGAAACACATTGACAAAAAGATGCTCTAAAAACCTAAATGAAACCAAGGAAAAGGGCAGCACTGAGAACTGTAAACATCTTTGCAAATAGGCCATGCTGTAAACACAGGACAGAAGAACAAACAAACAGCCAATTGCATGGGTCCTCACTGTAGAAACAATAACAGGTTCCAAGGAATTTATTGAACTAACCCCGAGCATCGGTCTCAGCGTGAAGGACTCACACATACAGACAAACAACAGGGTGGGGTGAGAGATAGCTCAGCCACACTGTGGCATATTCTTTCCAGATGTTAATCCTCAGTTCATCTTGAGACAATATTCAGCAGCAATTTGTTTTCTGATTATTCACTTAAGTCAACTCAGATATAAAACAACAGACGGCTTACAAAGATATGGATCATAGCCGATGGGAGGGAAAGTCACATAAACAAGGAATCGATGATTAATGATAGGAAATTGCAAAGCAAATATAGAGGTCATATTGCATCTTGCATATAGCTAAGCGGGGTGGATGAGTTATAATTCCATCCTGCTGCCCTCAGCTCTATTGATTTTCCTACTCCTTAAACATGAAAACTGAAGAAAGGCCAAGGGAAGGACTCCAACAGATTTTTTTTTCATCTTTGGTTTGAGTGAAACCCATTAGGGCGCATTCTGCTTGATAGACCTGTGAGCGTGTGGCCCTTCCACAGGACCACAAAGTGAACTTAGGCTGCATCGCTTCCTTTGTGCTTTGGAAAACGGGGGTCATTTGAACTCCTCTGAAACGGGATTTCTGGAGAAAGCTCGGGTGCGACAGGGAGAAGGGGGCCCCCCTGGGCAGCACACTGGGGGGCCCAGCAAACCTCCCTCCCCCGAGCCCTCAGCTGGCTCAGGCCAGCATGGGACAGGGCCCTTCCCAAGCGTTCTTTAGGAAAATGGCAATTTTCTCCCACAAATAACATGACATTCAATTTCACCCAATACCCACACCTGGCCTTTGAAGGTCAAAGAAGTGGCTGTGTGTTTTATTTTATTAATGGTGACGGAAGAATAGCAGGAATGTGGGTGAATCCTATTATGCCTGCTCTGTGCACTGTGACTTAGAGAAGCCTAAGGAAAAATGTCAAATAGAAGGTATTTAATGCAAAGCAGAGCAGAGATAATCTCCGTTTAGTAGAATTGTCTTAATCGTATTATATCCCCTGGTCAACCGACACTATTAGGGTTACTATTTTACTTCCCAAATTTAAGCCTGAACTAAATTTCCTGGAAGTATTCCTCTGAAATTACTGAAACATGAGAATATTGGGCCACTTCATGTTTCTAAATGTATTTGCTTATTTTCATCCTTATTATGTTATTTCCTAAAGGCTTTCAAATTAATTAACATAATTCTAGAAAATAAACGTCATCAAAACAATAGGCAAGTCAGAACTCAACACGATGCATTAAGGATAGCTGACCTTGCTATGGTTTTTCTGCTCTTTCTTAAATTTCTGCACAGCGCTGTGCTCTGGGAAGACCTGTCCCACTTGAGCCTGCTAGGCCTTCCAGCATCACTCAGCAAAGAGGCAGAGAAGAGCCGAGCTTCATCCCAAGTAGCCCTGCAGAGTCATTTGCTAATTACAAGGGGAGCCCTGGAAGAGAGGCAAGCAGGAAATGACACTGAGGACCAAGACTTTGGCCATTAAGTTCCAAGCAAGTGCCCTAGACTCTGCACCCCGGTTTCCCTACTCATAAAGAGAGGGGTTGCACTAGACCTTCAAGGTTCTTTGCAAAACAAAAACCCATCATTGCTTAGTGCATTCTAGTAAGTACTAGAAAGTCCTTTTTCCTAGAAAAGACCCACAAATGGACAATGCATGAGCCTGGCATCTACATACAGTGAGACAAGATCAAACCTAAGGCCATGACATAAGTAAACCAAATATATAGTCATATTCTTGAGACCTGTAGAAAATGGGAATATACAACCTGCTTTTTCGCCTGTCATGCTGGCCCTTCTCTAAATTGATTCCAAATTCTTGGTGCTGCTAGGGAATCCACAGTTACATAGAACAGGAGAGGGAAATTCTCACCAGTACTAAAGAAATAAGACAAACCTTGATAGGGATAGTAAATAAAATAAGAGATCTGTAATTAATTTATTTAAATATAACTTTGCTGGCTTGAGCATACCTACTTTTCTGATATGCACATCATTTTTCTTTCACAGGAATAGCAGATAATGAGCTATTTTGAGTTTGTTCTCTTTACTTTTCTTCTCTAAATGAACTATCCTTGGAAACATTATTAAGTACTTTTGAAAGTATAATTTCAGCAGCAGCAATATAATTCATTATAATTAAAAAATTCAAGTACTCGTTATTTCTATATTTTTACTAAAATAACTAACACTGCGACAAATATCCTTATAATAACTCTTTGCTTCAAGATTACTTATAAGATAAATTACTACTATTTTTTTTAAATTCCTGTTTTTAGACTCTAATCAGATTGCAAGTTCTTCAGGTTGGGAACTCTATCATATATCATAACCATATCATATAATATTCGTATTATCCAATCAGTGATAAGCTATAGTCAGTAATGAGTGCCTCTCAGGAAAGTGCCTGTCAAAATGTGGACATTACAAATTGAGATTTATTTTAGCGAGTCCAGCTATGAAATAAACATAGAGCGGGGATAGAAAATCAACTTAGAGAAACAGACCGACTCTCATGTCTATGAAACTTAACTTCAGGGTAGTAGAAGAAATTTTCATAGCTGAAGAAAAACATCATCAGGAGGTTGCAAGGGGAGGGATGGGGCCATGAACACACTGATAAAATTATAGCAACTGACAGGAAGATAGACATTGCTTATCCAGTGTTTATGGAGTCAGGGTTTTATTCAAATACTTCAAAGTGTTCTTTTCCCCATGAGCAAAACATCTCACTTAAAGAATTAATGCCAATCCTTCTCAAACTCTTCCAAAATCAAAGAGGAAAGAACACATCCAAACCCACTTAATGAAGCCTGCATCACCCTGATACCAAAGACAGATAAGGACACTACATCAAAGGAAAACTATAGACTCATATCCCTGATGAATATAGATGCAAAAATTCTCATCAAAATATTAGGAACCAAATTAAAAAACACATTAAAAGGATCATACACCACGATCAAGTGGGATTCATCCCTACGATGCAAAGATGGTTCAACATACACAAATCCATCGTTGTGATACATCACATTAATAGAATAAAATATTAAAAAAAATGATCCTCTCAATAGATGCAGAAGACATTTGACAAAGTGCAACATCCTTTCAGAACAAAATCCCTCAACAAATTGGGTATAGAATGAACATACCTCAACATAACAAAGGCCGTACATGACAAGCCCACGGCTGCCATCGTATTCAGTGGTGAAAGGTTGAAAGCTTTTCCTTCAAGACCAGGAACAAGACAAGGGTGCTCACCATCACCTCTCCCATTCAACATAGTGTGGGACAGTATGGGACGTCCCAGCCAGAGCAATCAGGCAAGACAAAGAAATAAAAGGCAACCAGATCCGAAAGGAAGAAGTACAAATGTCATTATTTGCAGATGATATGACCTTATATATAGAAAATCCTAGAGACTCAATCAAAAGACTGTTGTTACGCATGAATGAACTCCTAAAGGAACGGGATACAAAATCCGCAGACAGCTATCAGTTACATTTCTGCATACTAACACTGAAATATCAGAAAAAGAAAGAAAATCATCCCATCCCTGTCGTCAGACGGGTGTGCAGAAGCCTCAGTCTGGGCCTCTAAATACAAAGTTTTTCTAACTTGTCTATGTCTTCCAGCCTTCTGAGCTGACTTGATTTTCCATGTGGGCCCTCTGGGGGGAGAAAACTTGGTTGTTCTGACTTTCAGCCCTCCCGGACCTTCTGAAGTTATTTCTCATTGAAATTAAGATGCAGGATTTAGTCATCCAATTAGCCAACACCTTGCGCACAGCAGCTATTTGCCAGATTCTGTGCCAGGCCTGGGGGACATAGGGACACGCAAACCACGTGTTACCCTCCGGGAGCTCGCCATTGGAGGGAGACCCAGCAGGGTAAGTAGGCCACTGCAGTCCGGTGTGATGGTGTAAGAGTTCCCGTGATGTGGTTAATCCAGGGGCCACCAGAGTCCATGGGAGGGGACTCCAGCTGGGCCTGAAGGCAGGGGAGCATCAGGGAGCATTTCTACGATGAGACAACAAATCTGCATGAAAACATGTGTGGGAGTAGAAGTTAGTAGGGTAATGGGTGAGGATCGGTAGCAAGGGGTGGGACATGAGGCAAATGTGGCTTCCAGGTAGAGAAAAACTTGCAAGGCGTTCTGTAGTCAGGAAGCAGTGAGTCACCCTGAGCAGCAGAGTTACCTCCTGTGGAGAGGAGGCCGAACACAGAGCATGAAGATCTCACTGCCATGCTGAGGAGTGCACTTGAAGGTTGGTAAGCAAGGGAGTGACTTGATCACTGCTTCTTTAAATGTCTCCATTGTTTATGACATGCCCGCCCTGCTCGGCAATATTATAAATGCACACATTGTACTGCAAGGTAGGAATTATTACCCTCATTTTCCTGCTACCCTGGCGTCCCTTGCCCAGAGTCTCCACAGAGCTGGCACCCTGACCAAGGTCTCTCCAAGCCCAGAGTCTTCTTATTGCATAAGCTTGCTGACTGCCAAGCTCAGAGCCAGGGCTGGACCCGGGTGTGGGCGGGATCCGCCTGCGACTGGTGCTGCTCCTTGCCGAAGGATGCTCCAGGGCTTCCCAAGCCAGGTCACAATGACAATGTTAAGTAACACTGGGTTCAAGGCCACCCACTGCCAAAGACTGTTGGTAAGATCCTGTTAGGTCTAAATTGATCTGTTTTTAATGATCTGGTTTTAGCTCCGGGCTCCAGCAGATGTGTACTTTAAGCAATGCTGAGATGAAAGTGCATCTGGTCAAGGCCATGGGCTAACCACAGCAGCGGGCTTTGTCTGCAGAATGAAGGCTTTTGAAGTGTCCTGAAGAGTATTTAATGGCAGAAGAGAGTGCTCTGGATACACTGTTGAGTGAAAAATGCAGGCTGAAAAACTGATATGCTGTATATTGGATATTATGTCTTATACACACACGCATATGTGCGCACGCACGCACACATGCACGTGCACACGCACACGCATGCACACACACGCACGCGCACACACGTGCATGCATGCACACACACACACTCTATTATGACTAGAAGGGAAAACACTGGAAGAGAATATGCCAAAACACAGCATAGACAGAGTAGCAGATCGATAGAAAACTTTGACTTCTCTCTATTTTTCAAATTCTCAATAATAAACATGTATTGCATTTTATGCTTAAGAATTACCTTCTGGGCGCCTGGCTGGCTCAGTCGGGAGAGCATGTAACTCTTGATCCCAGGATCATGAGTTCAAGCCCCATGTTGGGGGTGGACTTCATTGAAAAAAAAGGGGGGGGGCACTTGGGTGGCTCAGTCAGTTGAGCATCTGCCTTTGGTTCAGGTCATGATCTCAGGGTCCTGGGATCGAGCCCCACGTTGGGCTCCCTGCTCAGTGGGGAGGCTGCTTCTCCCTCTGCCTGCCGCTCCCCCGATTGTGCTCTCTCTCTCTCTCTTTCTCTCTCTCAAATAAATAAATAAATAAAATCTTTTTAAAAAAAGAATTATTTTCTTCAAGAAGTTGTCACAAGATGAAAATGCTTTTTTTATTGACGTCTAGACCAATAAAAGTGCACAAATCATAAGGGTAAGCTCGTTAAGCTCCCTGGGTAGACACCTCTATGTAACCAGCACCCACATCAAGAAAGAGAATGAACGTTAACAGCATCTCCAGAAGCCTCTCCAGGCTCCTCCGATCATTACCTCCTTTCAAACATAAATTCTAACACCATAGAAGAGTTGTTGCTCTTCAAATTTTGTATGCACGGAGTGGAGTGCATTTGGCTTATTTAGGTCAATGCTATGCTTATGAGAAGCCATCCATGCTCTGGTATGTGGCCGTGGTTTCCCATCATTCCTGCCACATCACGTTCAGCATGCACTGGAGCTGTGAGGGACCATGCTGCTCTGAACACCCTACAGAGACTTTTTTGTCAACATGTGTGTACATTTCTTTGGGTCCACCTTTGGGAATGGACTTGCCAGGCCGTATTAATGCACGTGCTCTACCTCCGTGCATGTTCCAGAGTCTTTCCAGGTGATCATGCCTCTTAGGCTCTCCCCACCTGTAGGCGTGTAGTGGTTGCACCACTCGGTCATTCGGTGGGTGTGTAATGCGGTCGTACCTGTTGCATTTCCCTCATGAATCATGAAGGTGTGCGCCTTTTCAGATCTTTCACAGCCAGCTGGAGCTCCTCTTTGGTGGCGTGACTTTTCTAGCTTTTTTTTTTCTTTAATATTTTATTTATTTGACAGAGGAGACACAGCGAGAGAGGGAACACAAGCAGGGGGAGTGCGAGAGGGAGAAGCAGGCTTCCCGCCGAGCAGGGAGCCCGATGCGGGGCTCGATCCCAGGACCCCGGGATCATGACCTGAGCCGAAGGCAGATGCTTAACGACTGAGCCACCCAGGCGCCCCCTTTTCTAGCTTTTTAAACCAACCTTCCTCTTGCCTTATTTGTCTGTGTCATTGATTTATGGGAGTTGTTTGCATCTTCCAGATACAAGTCTTTTGTGTAATAGATGTACCTGTAAATATCTTTCTCTACTCTGCAGCTTATATGTTCACTCCCTTAGTGGTCTCTTTTGTGAACTGACTTTATTAATTTTAATGGGGTACAATTTATCATTTTTTAACGATTAGTGTTTTGGGGGTTCTGTTTAAGATGTGTTTTTGTATTCAAAGTCATCAAGATATTCTCTTATGTTTTATTCTAACAGGTGTGTTATTTTTACCTTTCACGTTTAGATGTGTTATCCAACAGGAATTGATTTTTATGTATAATGGGAGTTACGGGTCAAGATTTACTTGGCCACTTATCAAGATCCCCAAACAAATTATCGAAAAATAATTTTAAAAATCGATCCTCCCACCCCTCTTCCCAAAGACAACGATTCTTCCTACAAAACAACAGGGAGCTGAGCAGTGCCCTCACTTAGGAAGAGGGGCAGCGACCATCAGGTTTGTACAGAGATCATGTGCACTATGCACACCTGTTACTCATACAACTCTGCAAGCTACGTCTATTTATTCCCACTCTGTAGATGATGATAGTAAGAGAAATAAACCAATGTGCCCACAGTCACGAGTTGAATAAACACAACAGGCAGGACTCCAATTCACATTTTTTTTTAAAGTTTATTCTGTTCTATTTTTATTTACTGGGAATAGGGCATATCAGTTTTGAACGGGACCTTAAAGAATGTATAAGATAGTCTCTACAAGAGTCTCTGCTTAATGGCATGGCACGAACTATTGACTGTTTACCCAAGGACCATTCCCATCCATTCTTTCTCATTTAGGAACCCTTGGAAATATACCTCTGAGTACCAGGAGTTGCCATATTGGGCCTTGATAGAAAATGGCACAACACTTAGAGCTAGATACAGTACTGGGTGAGATTTTGATTTGTTCCCCTTTGGACAGTGAGTAAATGCATTTCCCACTCAAACTAGTCCATCCCATTCTTTTTTTTTTTTATGTTATGTTAATCACCATACATTACATCATTAGTTTTTGACGTAGTGTTCCATGATTCATTGTTTGAGTATAACACCCAGTGCTCCATTCAATACGTGTCCTCCTTAGTACCCATCACCAGGCCAACCCATCCCCCCACCCCTCTCCCCTCTAGAACCCTCAGTTTGTTTCTCAGAGTCCATAGTCTCTCATGGTTCGTCTCCCCCTCCGATTTCCCCCCCTTCATTTTTCCCTTTCTACTATCTTCTTTTTTTTTTTTTAAACATATAATGTATTACTTGTTTCAGAGGTACAGGTCTGTGATTCAACTGTCTTGCACAATTCACAGAGCTCACCATAGCACATACCCTCCCCAATGTCTACCAGCCACCCCATCCCTCCCACCCCCCATCACTCCAGCAACCTTCCGTTTGTTTACTGAGATTAAGAATTCCTCATATCAGTGAGGTCATATGATACATGTCTTTCTCAGTTTGACTTATTTGGCTCAGCATAATACCCTCCAGTTCCATCCACGTCATTGCAAATGGCAAGGTTTCATTCTTTTTGATGGCTGCATAATATTCCATTGTGTATATGTACCACATCTTTATCCATTCATCTGTCGATGGACATCTCAGCTCTTCCCACAGTTTGGCTGTTGTGGACATTCCTGCTATAAACATCAGGGTGCACGTACTCCTTTGGATCCCTACATTTGTATCTTTGGGGTAAATACCCAGTAGTGCAATTGCTGGGTCGTAGGGTAGCTCTATTTTCAACTTTTTTGAGGAACCTCCATGCTGTTTTTAATCTGACCACAACCCTTGTTCTTTCCGCTCTTCCCTCTGCACAACGTAAGAGAAACAGGCAGAGATTATTCACCGGGATTTCAGTACAGCCTGCCTCTACCAAGAGGATGAGATGCACTTCTGTGGGTTGTGCCCCATCAGTTAGTTCTGTATTTCCAACCCTCCAGATCACTAGGCGGGCAACTGATTGGATTGACTATATTCAATTTGATTTATTCTCTAACATGGCTGTAGTAACTGGATTGATTCTGTGGTGGTCCAGTTATTTCAGAGGCAAAGGCAGTCCCTAGGATGGAATTCGGGAGCCCATTCTGATAAAGAAATTAACACTGCCTTCGTCACTAGCACCATTTGCATTGGAATGAACGTTTCAGACCTCTCTCAGGAAGAACAGAAGATCCCAGGAGTTACTCAGCCTCTTGGACCCTTTAGCAACTCACTTCCAAGAATCATTTATTTGAAAGTGACCCTGGTGAAAAAGCATCGCTTGCCTAATTATGTGAAAATCAGAGTTTTATCTTGTGTTTTCCTAAACCCTCTTTCCACAAACACATTCAGAGGCAATTGCTGCTTTACCGTCTCAATCATTTAAGAGGAAGGAAGGCTGAAGCCATTCAGCATTTGCATGAGGCCATCCTGTTACCTGGACACATGCAGCAGTACTGAGATGAGTGGGTCTCTGAGCCACGTGGTAAATCAGGCTGCCGCCTGGCATTGGCACAACCCCCTCTCCCCCTCCTCCCCTTCCCCCTCTCCTCTCCTCTCATCCTGCCTTGTCCTGTCCTGTTCCCTCTCCTCCCCCTCCCTCTCCTTTCCCTCCTTCCCCTCCCCTCTCCCCCTCCCTCTCCTTACCCTCCTCCCCCTCCCCCTCTCCTCCTCTCATCCTTTCCCTCCTCCCCCCTCCTACTCCCCTTCCCACTCTCCTCCTCCCCTTTCCTCTCCTCCTGCCTCTTCAATGCAACATGTCACATCTATCCGCTGGAATGCATTTTCTCTTCTCATGACGTTAATATTCTACACAAACAGACGTATTACATCAATCTAATCAATACACTCTGAAACTCATGACCATCAAAGTTATGGAAATGTATTTTGTACATCTTCAATGTTCAGCTAAAAATCAATAAAAATCCATTATCTACTATTTCAACTGCTGCACACTAGAGACATAGTTAAAAATAAATCTCTCCAAAGAAAAAATTAAACTGTCTTATGCCATTACTAATTATTGATATTTACTTCTTATAATATTATACCTGGTGGGCAATTATTGGTAATTAAGTGTATAGTAGATCAGTCTCAGAGGAAAACAAATGGTAAATTGTTAGATTGAGGTATTTCAGATACGTTTGTGACCATTTCAGTGAATATTAACATTTTAGGAGATACACACTGGTTCAATATTATTGGTTTCTGTTTCTAAACATTGATTTAGTTTCAAAATATATACCAGATAACACTATCAAGTTTAGGCTGTTATAAGAAAAGCCTAAAACTATGCTGGATTTCAAGAAAAAACAAGAGCGACACAAAGATGCTTAGCTATTTGAAGAATAACACCCAACATCCTCAATGAAACAGAATCTGAAGAAAAGGTTGAGATCAGATGAACTGTTTGTCGAGAATGACACAGTCTTAAGCTGAGAGTGGCTACCATTGGATGCTGATTTCTTTAAAGCATTCCCCATGCCCACCCCAACGAGATATATAAACTTTGCAGACATGTCCTATAGATGAGGACACAAAGCTCAGAGAGGTTGGACCATGAGACTAGAGTCCCCTGCTCAGGCCAGGTGGCACTCAAGCCCAGTCTAAGCTACTTTCAGGAGCACCGGGGGCTGGGGGGGGGGGGATGGCTCCCTGTCCAGCAACTCTGAGATTCAAGTGCATTTCCATGTCCCTCATTATCTCACACCTGAGATGCTCAAGGACAGGACGAGCTCTTGGAAGACAAAAGATCAGTAAAGAGACAGCATGTCTTGTACTTCACAATGATGAATCCTATTTGGCACCTTCGTGGCTCCGAAATCTATTTACACATAGTCATAAACGCTTGCTGAGAGTCTCTATCATTTGTCGAGATCCACCACGTGCCTGGTACTGGGAGGAAACAGGGGACACCGAGCCTGCCTCAAAGGAGCTCACAACAGTGCTTGAGGCAGGTATGCACAGAGTGATAAACTCAAGATAGTTTCCTCGCTTGGGTTTGTAGTGCCCAGAGGAGTCTTCCTGGAGGAGTTGACCATAGATCCGAGTTTGAAATAAAAAGTGGGACTTTCGTCAGGTGAGTAATGGGAGTAGGGCCTTCTGGGAAACAAGGGCCGCACGTTCATTGTTGGGGACACTCGAAAAAATGGAGCTCCTGAAAGAAATAGCAAGTATTTTTTTTGTTAGGAAATGAGTCAGCAGATTATGGAACTTGCTGGCTGGGGCCATCAAGTCTGAATTTACCTCTGGGCAATCTGGAGCCTTTGAAGGATCTGAAGCAGAGGAATGAGGTGAACAGACTTGGTTGAAAAAACAAAGTCACTCTGGCAGCCACGAGGGAAGATGGTGGAGGATGAGGATGAAGTCCAAAAACCAACGGAGAGGCTCTTGGCGGTGGTGCTGGTGAGGAGGCCGGGACTGGACACACACTCAGCAGGTCGGAATTCATGCCGTTACATCGGGTAGAAAAGAGGGAAGACCAAGAAAGCCTTAGGTTTCCCGTCCCCACTGGCTGGTGGCCCCATGAGGGCAGATGGGAATGCAGATGAGAACAAGCAGAGACGGTGCACAGGAATCCAGCTCCAGAGGTTGGGGTGAAGGTGCTTGCGTGGCATGCCTGGGGGACTGCACGGAGGTGACCAGGATCTTGGGCTGGTAATTCAGCTGTGGAAGCAGAGCATAGCTGGGAAGCCAGAGGGGAGAGAACGCTATGTGCTCAGATGCAGGGCAGAATGTGAAGAAGCCTAAGACTGGACCCAGAGAACCCCTCCCGCTTCAGAGAAGGTGGAGCCTGAAAAGGGATTTGAAAAGGAGTAGCCAGGGAGGGAGGGGTTTCATTCTCTGTTTCCTTCACATAAGTACTCTGATTATTTTTAAATTATCACAGTTTATTGTCTACAACTTGGAAACTATAAAATCTCATAGATATGAAAATATGATTTCCCCATAATCCTATCCCTCCAGAATAACCACGTTTCCCCTTTTTCCACAGGTCTCGATTTTATGCATCACTTGAGTAAATATTACCTTAAAAAACACATAAAAAGGTCCAAGTTTAGAAAGAATTTGTTTTTTAGTTTTTGCAGTTGACTTCTGTACTTTGATATATAATGAACTACACTTTTATTTGGAGGGAAATGCATTTATTATTTTAACATCAAATATAGAGTACTGATTTACATTTTCACAGAACTACGTAGAGAAGAGTTGTTGCCTACCTGTAGAATTGTTTTCTACCTGTAGAAAATTATTCTTACAGTGAGTACTTTTCTAGTAAAATATTTTAAAACCACCTTCTTAAATACATAAACCCCAAAAATAAAGTTTTAAATTTTGTAGATGGAAATTCAAAGAAATCAAATGTCAGGTTTTCTACGCCAGGTTTAAAACCTTTTTATACCTTTCGAACTGGTATTTGGAGGATGGATTTCAGTGCAATAGCTTCTTCCCGTAATGTGTGTAATGCCACTCTGACTGGGATGGTCTGTTGCTTTTGTCATTTTGTTTGTGTATATGTTTTTCCCTGTTCTGGCAACCTATCCCTAGGCATTTTCTCAAGAAGAATTTCGGAGTATATATCAGGCATAAAATTAAGTGTCGGCCCAGGCGTCCAGAGTGTACAAAATAGACGAACACAGACTCTGGGCTGTGTGTGGCCACCTGCAGCGTGGGGAGCCGTCCGTGGGTCTGGCTGCGTGCAAGCAAGTTCTCAGCTTCTCCCTGGCCAGATGCTGAAGGGAGGACACCACAGACCCGACAGCTTGCAGCCACGATGCACAGGAAACCACAGACTGCCACGTGGGCAGAAGTGGAGAAGCACCAAGGAGAGAGCGCGGGGAGGATAACTGTCGTCAGGACTAAGGTAGAGTTGAGGCAGCTTTGTGGGAACGTGGGGTGGACTCTGCTCACCTCCTGCAGAACCTAGAGAGGCCGCCTCAGCGCTGGGCTCAAGGCTGGGGCCCACTTGGCTCCCAAACTTCAGTGCCCAGTTGCTCCATGTGTGCACTGCACAACCCAGCCCCTCCCCCGGGATGACTCCAGGACTGCTGGTGGGAGACAACCTTCCCAGCTCCTGCAGCCTTGAGTCCAACGCCCGTCCCTGCGCACGACCCAGAGCAGCCCCCTGGCACCACGCCTGCCCCGATCCTTCTTTTGCCAAGAGAATAACTCCTTTAAGCAAGGACAAGTTCTGAAGGATTTCCTCTGAGGTCTCTTTCAGAAGATTCACCTCCCCAGGGAGTTTAAAAATCGCACCTTGAAATAAGAGTGGCAGAAACACATACGTCCGTACATTTTGAAATGCTATGATGTTGCGAGTGACGCAGTGAACATCTTTGGGACTCTGGCCATAGCTTCGTCTCACGCAGCGTGTCTCAGATCTGTGTCATCTCTACACAAAGGCAATTCATTGCACTAGTATGTGAGCAGAGGAAGTGACTTTCATCATTTAATAGGTATGGATCAGAATGCGGCCTGAGATGCACTGTGCCTTCTTTCCTCCATGTCCAGCCCAGCACTTTCCTCCATGTCCAGACCGGCACAGAGTCCACGTTGCTCAAAGCCAAGTACATTTTGCTGCGTTCCTTAGAGCAGAAAATATTAGGAGAGGGAGTAAATTGCTCTTCTCTGTGGTTTTCAATGAGGGATGTGTCTAAGGGCAAAGTAAGACCCTCAAGATTGAAATGTACCCCATACTCACCCCGACTTTTGTCTTGGATCTACTAACAGCCAAGAGCCACTTGGAATGACAAATGGGTGCCTTTGTTACATGAGAGACAGGGCACCCCCACTGGGGGGCCAGGTGACCACCATCTCTTACAGCTGTGAACCTAGGGGTAAAACTGAGGAGAAGTGGTCTTTCAAAGTATGAAATTCACCAAGATTTAAAAATCTATACCTTCCCAATAACATTTCCCTTAGTCATTTTTCTTTTCAGCACAAAAATCCAAGGAAACCTAGCTGTCGCCTACAGAATTGTTTGAATTCTGAGATTTTTTAATTCCGGGTTTGAAAACTGATTTTAAAATAAAAATACCCAACCAAAATTTTGTTTTCCTTTACGAGCAATCTCAGACTCAAAATAATTTACTCTGTGCAGTTATATCATTAAAAAATCCATGTGGATTGCTTTTGCATCCAGCTTGTGTCTAAATCTGTGTATAATAACAGGAGCCTCCTGCAGAGATCTGCACGCACACACACACACACTCACGCACACACACGCACACGCACACACCCAGTCCCAGCCACGGCCCAGCCGGGTCCTGCTAATTATGCAGCAGACCCTGTGGTTGTTTTCCTGTTTCGCTCCCTCACACTGGGGCATCGTGGGGCGCTCAGCGCTGCGGCAGTGCCTGGGCTGTCTGGCCTGTGGAGACCTTTCTGTCTGGGGCAGTACCATTCTGTCTAGACAGGGAGAGACCGTACGTTTTGGTTGTTATTCTCAACACCAAAAGCACCCAAAGCAGCTCTGCGGTGAGGCTGCCTTTAAAAAGGTTTGGATGCTGAAAGCGCTTATCCTCAAAATGCTGGAAGGTCACCCTCTGATTCTGTGGCCTCGCGTCTGCCCCGAAGGGTGTAGGGCAGGTTACCCTCTCCGAGAGCGAGCAGCAAGGCTCTTCCAACCACTGCCGTTATCTGTTAGAGAGAGCAGTTGGCTTGCAAATGATGAGCCCGGTTTCCCTCCTTGGGAAGCAGACGGAGCCCGCCTGGCCAGGGAGAGAGCCCGTTTAAAACACCCTTGCTCAAACACAGCTCTGTGCTTCCCAGCTCCCAATTAGGCCTCGCTATAAATGCACCAGCTTTAACCTCAAAAGTCAGAGTCTTAGACGTGCACAGTGATTCCAAGAAACATTAAACATCAAATAGAAATATTATAATCCACGCGAAGCTTATTACTCTGCAGGTGTTAACCCAGCAGTTCAAAGTGGTTTCTCCTGTTTAATGAAGGGAATTAGCTCAATAAAAGTTTATGTGCTGCGTGGTTCTCCAGATTGTATGTGCATTCTTGCTGTTATGTGTTAGTCTACTTGCTATAATGAAATCTTCAAAGAACTCAAATGCCCTGTGGCTAACAGATTTTCCAGATCAGACACCATGGGACAAATAACTTGCATTTTTTGATTGTACCTAGTGAAAGAAGTTTTATTTTGTTTTTCATTGTACTTGGACAAAAATCCAGAATTCCGTTTCTCAGGCTTTTTAAAACATCTCTCAGGGAAAAGAAACTATAGCCTGTTCACTTTGAAATAATCATGAATTCCCATTTCAAAGAACTAACTAATATTCCCAGAAACGTACTTTTTGAAGACATGTTTTGCATAAGAAGTCTTATGGTAACTCATAGCGAACTAAAAATAAAACCCTAGTACTGTACATAGAACTCATTTATTTTCTCGGAAGATAAATTTTAAAAAGATATCTTTTTTTTTTTTTTGAGAAAAGAGCTAACTATATTCCTCTATGTGAGCAGAGTATAAAAAGCACGGCCCAATGTGACCCTAGTATATCTAATTCCTTATCTGTGTTTGCAAAATTAATTTGAAAAAAATCAGACTGGTTTTGCTAGGGGTTCCCGTGGATACATATTCATCTCCTTACTCACCCCCAGTCATGGGGCACGTACCCACTCAGATGCTGACCGTCCAGTGTTCTCATCTGTCAGCTTTCCCCTCAACTCAGTACGTCTGTCACCCTAGGTTTGACCAAGGATTCCACATTTATTAAATATTTGGTACTTGCAGATGCTAAAGCGAAGTTATATGACGTTTTGGCTTCCATCTGTCTGATGGTTAATAATAATAATGCAGAGACATATATGGTTAGTACTCAAGATCATGCCTGTTAGGAATAATGAGAAAATATTTAAGTTTTTTGTTCAGATCCTGAACTTATGCATTCCAGTTTTTATCAAATCTGAATGATAGACATATTAAATAGTATAATTCTTATCCTGAATAGTACCTTGCACTTTACTGGCATTAAATTGTGTATGTATGTGTGTGTGTGAGAGAGAGAGAGAGAGAGAGAGCTGAAAAGAAGGAAGGGAGGCAGGGAGGAAAGGAGAGAGGGAGGAAGGAAGGAAGGAAGGAAGAATATTTAACAACAGTTGTTGGCCAGGACACTCAGTTCTTCCGAGTAGTAAATTTTTGGGTGGCTGCTGTAATTCCTGTCTGCTAAAATGAAAACTCAAGGATCTACAGAGCAGTTTCTACAAGAAACTGCCTTTTAATTTGGCACCTGTTATGGTATCTCAAAGAAAATATCAATTTAACTAACAGTTTTTGAAAGAAAGTGGATATCATAATATTTTAAAATTCCCAAATATCGGCTCACGCTTGGCTGTCTAGAACAGGTATTCAAGGTAATCTTACATCCTGAGAAACTGAGGCAAAAAGTGAGCTCAAATTCTTTGGATAAAAGCAAGAAAATTGAAAAAAAAATCACCTTTTCAGAATTCCAGGGTTGGAGGGCATCTGATCTCTTAGTCATGCCTTATCATCATAATTTTCATAGTTTATCCTGAGATTTCTTTTCTTTCTCCTGTTTTAATAATAAATTTCCCAGGAAATTGCCCTATAACTGCCACATAAGGAAGACAGATGTTCCAGAGAAAGGAGCAATTTTATTTTACAAGGTATATTTTAACATATGCATGTGAAGTTTCATAAATTGTCAAAGAATTACAACATTAGGTAAAAGGTAAGGTTAAAACAGAATTTGGAAAATGCGATTCTACAAAAAGCTAATATGATATAATTACGTGTGCTTCTGAAGATCACAATTTATCAAAGAGAAGAATTTTGAGTACCTACAGAAGTGGAGGATGGTGCGTCTCTGGCTCACACCCTCCCCAAACATAACCCCGTTGACTCCCCGTTCCATCACGCATACGACTCTGATCACTTCAGAAAACGGTGATTTCCCCCCGCCCCCAATTATAAAAGTAAATACTATTCCTTGTGAAAATTTTAGAAAAAAGTAAAAGTAGCAAAAAAGAAAGAATTTCTCACCATGGTATTTCCTGGGCAGAACCAATAGTAGTAATTTGTCAGATTTTCTTCTACTTCGGGTTTTTTGTTTCCCCCTATGCAAAAGAAATAGGAGGACTAGTTTGAAAAATATATGAATATAAATGTGTTGGGGAGCTTTCATTTTTATTTAGGAGATGGTGCCTGCAGTAGTTGAAATACTGCAAACTAGGATTTTATACCAGAATGCCCAGAGAAGATTCACCTTCTTATATTCAAAATGGGAATTTTCCCCTATAAGCCATGGCTGGGAAAGACGAGGATTTTGTCTGTTTTCGGGGGGGGGGGGGGGGGGGGGGGGTCAGTGGCTTACACTTCTAGGTTCATGGGACATTTTCGTGTTGTTCTGTCCCGAGAAAGGGTTTTCTAAATTCTACCATTTCCTCCTTTAACATGCCCAGGGTGCAGCTTTACCCTGGATGGAGCGCGGGATCATCAGGAAAGAACTGGTGGGGAGCTGTCTTTTCTGGTGGGATGCGGAGCATGAAAAATCCAAAGGTTAAGAAATAAGTGGAGGTTGGGGCGCCTGGGTGGCTCAGTCGGTTAAGCGTCTGCCTTCGGCTCAGGTCATGATTCAGGGTCCTGGGATTGAGCCTCGCATCAGGCTCGCTGCTCGGCGGGAAGCCTGCTTCTCCCTCTCCCACTCCCCCTGCTTGTGTTCCTGCTCTTGCTATGTCTCTCTCTCTCTGTCAAAGAAATAAATTCTTTAAAAAAAAAAAAAAAGAAAGAAGTGGAGGCTTCGGCTGGACACCTCCTCTTCACCCTCCTCAGTGCTGGGGCAGCAGGAAAGGAGAGAGAGGGCAAGAGGCACAGCCCTTGCTCGGGGAAACCTACCTGCTGATCTACTGAGAGGTGGGGCATCCCTCCCCTGCACACCACTGCTCCCATCAGCTTCTTGGAGTTACCTTCTCAGGTGCTGGGCACACTCCCTCCTCTTAGCCCATCAACCTGGTGACCATAAAGGCTCTCTGCAGTCGCTAGCCTCAGAATGGCTTGTCCACCTTGGGCTGGTTCTCCAAATCAACATGCTTCATGCCTCATGTTTGAAATACTCACTCTATTAAATTCTGCTCAACTTAGTGAAATTTGAGCAAGCCATTTGTTTCTTGAGGGACATCTTGACCTACACAGAATAGACACTTGGGTCCCAATTCCTCCTACAAAATGTGAATTCTTCAGAGGGGGAAATGTCATAGGAACATGGGGAATATCAAAGGTAGACAGACGCTGCCTATCTTCTTGAACGAACCTGTCTAGGTTCCTAGATAGATTCCTGTCTATAGAACCATGAGAGACGAGGGACTCTGAAAAACAAACTGAGGGTTCTAGAGGGGAGGGAGGTGGGAGGATGGGTTAGCCTGGTGGTGGGTATTGAGGAGGGCACATTCTGCATGGAGCACTGGGTGTTATGCACAAACAATGAATCATGGAACACTTCATCTAAAACTAATGATGTAATGTATGGGGATTAACATAGCAATAAAAATTTAAAAAAAAAGATTCCTGTCTAGAAGACACCTGTGTGCAGAAATCCTATGGTCAACCTGATCTAGATAAGGAGTCAAAGAATTGGACTCACACCACCAAAAGAATTGGTTGTTACTCCCAAGCTTTCCTGGATCCCCCATTCCCGCTGCCTCCATTTATCAATCAACCCATTTCTCCCTTTCTAATCTTTCTATCCTTCTCTTTGTACATCCATGCAAAATTTTAAGTACATTGTATATGGTAACATGTACTGCTATCATGTAACTTTTCCAAGTAGTTCAGTTGCTTGGACCGTACTGTCATCCACAGCAGTGTGCTTTGCTTAGAGACTATTTGTACAGAGGTTTTTGGTGTGTGTGTGTATGCGTTTTACATCTGTCTTTAGAACATTTGTGGCAGTTCTAGAAGCTCTGAAAGCCCCAAATAGTCACCATGAGGACTATGTAGCTTCTTCTCCTCTCCTACAGGTGTATAATATTTTTTGAAGTAACAAGACTCATCTGAAAACATTGACTTCATAGCAGATCTCTTTAATAATAAAATATATCTGAACGCTTTCAACTAATTCTTATCTCTGGATGCGTGTTCTTTGGGGGCTCTTGGTGAGGTTTCACATTTCCTGGTCTATAAAACCTCCACCAAGCTTTCAAGTACCAGGCCATCAGATAATATTTAAACAAATGTTTTGTTGCTTCTACTGCAGTTTTACATAAATATACTGCTTTTATATGAAAATTAAAATGTTATGAAAAATTCTGCAATATACTTTTTTTGGCTGCAACTCTGATTATTTCTTCAGGATTGTTTTGTTTTGTTTTGTTTTTGTTTTTTTTTTTTTTTTAAGATTTTATTTATTTGACAGTGAGAGATACAGCGAGAGAGGGAACACAAGCAGGGGGAGTGGGAGAGGAAGAAGCAGGCTCCCCAAGGAGCAGGGAGCCCAATGTGGGGCTCGATCCCAGGACCCCGGGATCATGACCTGAGCCGAAGGCAGGCGCTTAACGACTGAGCCACCCAGGCGCCCCTATTTACTTTAAAAGTTGCAAAAATACTCTGAAGAATCCCTGCACGTCCTTCACCCCAACTCTGCCCGTGATCACATCTTGAGTAGCCACAGCACAGATACAAAATCTAGGGAAGAAGTAACACTGGTACAGTATTGTTATCTACCTTGTGCATTTCATTCAGATTTCACCACTGTCCCACTGACTTCCATTTTCTGGTCCAGGATATCACTCAAGGTCACATGTTGGTTGTGCTTGCTGCCATGTTTTGTTAATTTCCTTTGATCTGGATCTGCCCTCAGTCTGTGTTGTAAGACCCTGACACTTGGAGGACTACTGGCCAGTTACTTTATATAATGTCCTTGCACTTTGAGTTGTCTGCTATTTCCTCATAACTAAATTCCAGTTTCGTGTTCTTGACAGAAGAGATGTCAGGTTCTTGGTGTATCACACCTAGAAACACAAGGCGATTTGCTGCATTACTGATGATGTTAACTTGGATCACTTGGTTAATGTGGCTTCTGCCCGGTTTCTCCACTGATGGAAAAATCTGTCTTCACAGTAGAATCCCAATTAATATGTGTTGAAGAAAAGATAGAAATAGAAAATCACCATTTGGTAGACACCATAGGTGGTGGTGTCTGCCAGGTCTCTCCACCAATGGAGAAACCTGACCTTCAGTAGCATTCCAATTAATAAATATAGAAAGAATGATGAACACAGAAAATCCCCATTTGGCAAACACCTCCGTAAACATTGTTTCAGGCAAAAATCATCACTGGATGCTAAAAGTAGTACCCAAAATATGATGAGAAGCAAGGTTTTTACATAATCTAGCATTATCTCTCCATGTGATACTCATTAATTACAAAGAGGGAAAACAGTTACTTTTGATGGAAAAACCTAGCTAACCACGACATAATTTCATATGCATTCTCGAGGAAAAAATGTCATTAATACGATATTAAAAAGTTGTTTAATTTGAAAGGAAAGATAATCTCTTGTAACATATGCCGGTTATAGGCTTTTCCTTCGGTAAACTGCCCACTCACATCTCTCAGCAAACTTCTCTCCTCGTTGTAACACTGTCTCATCTATTGATTTATGCCCTGTTTTTATGTGTGAAGGACATTAATCTATTGTTTGCTGTATTTGTTGCAGTTCTTCCGAGGTTGTCATTTGCTTTTTAATATTATTTATGCTGATTTATGAAACAGCGAAGCTTTTTATGTCGTTGACTGTATTGATTATTTGTATCACCCTCTCTTCCATCACCTCATGATTATAAAATTCGTCACCATCTAGAGAACAGAAAAATATTCCCCTGCATTTTCTACCATATGCGATGATAGACTCTGATGTGTTTTTGTTGTTTTTTTTCTCAAAGAATAATACATTGCTTCACAATGTAATATGGAATCCTTCTGTTTTTCATAACTTTATGATGCTCTTAGTATTATTTACTGTTTTTGCAATATGTCAGTGGGTTTCTAATTCGTCTATTTAACCCATTGATCCATTCGCCAGGACCAAAGTGATTTGTCTATCAAGTCTTTACCTCCATAAAAAAAAAAGGCTTCTCATTACTTTTATTTATCAAAATTCTACTCTTCAATTTCTTATGGGTGATATACCTGATAATCTTCAGAATGACTGGGCCGAAACCTCCACCTCCAAAAATTTCCCATGGGGATTTTGATTGGAATTGCACTAAACCTACAATAGAAGCTAATTTTGAGATGGGGAAAAAAAAAAAAGAAAAAATTTTTATTCAGTTCCCTGAATTTTTAACTCTTATTTATTTATTTTTATGAACCATTTGGGAAAAATGTTAGTTTTATGATATTAAAAAGTTTAACAACTATTACGAAAATATAAGTATTTATGACTCAATATGTGGGCCAAACAGTAAAAACACATCCTTCTTTGTGCATCAACAATTGAATTAAACTACACCTATTTTTATTTTTATTTATTTATTTTTTAAGATTTTATTTATTTATTTGACAGAGAGAGAGAGACAGCGAG
>NW_023270316.1:3314309-3442841 GCF_011800145.1 Mirounga leonina | reverse complement strand
TTTTAAGATTTTATTTATTTATTTGACAGAGAGAGAGAGACAGCGAGAGAGGGAACACAAGCGGGGGAGTGGCAGAGGGAGAAGCAGACTCCCCGCGGAGCAGGGAGCCTGATGCGGGACTCGATCCCAGGACCCTGGGACCATGACCTGAGCTGAAGGCAGACGCTTAACGACTGAGCCACCCAGGCGCCCCAAACTACACCTATTTTTAAATGTTTACCCTGTGATACGTTTAGCATGGCTTTCTCTGAAATCATCATGTGAACGTGCACATTATTTGCGGATCGTTTAGACATTGTTTCTGTGATACTTTTGACATTCCTACCACCATTCCCGTGGTGACCAAGGTGATGTCAGGACTGCTGTGGGCGGTTGCCTCAACGTCTTCCAAAGAAGACCCTACTGAACTGAGTGTCACTAAATAACTTGCAGTCCCATCGAGTAGACAGTTTATACCCTCGCTGACATTTATTATTATTATTATTAATTTTTTCTGATAGAGAGTGAAAGAATGAGCAGGGGGAGCGGCAGAGGGAGAAGCAGAAGCAGACTCCCCGCCGAGCAAGGAGCCTGATGCGGGGCTCGATCCCAGGACCCTGGGATCATGACCTGAGCCGAAGGCAGAGGCTTAACTGACTGAGCCACCCAGGTGCCCCATCCTCACCCAGGTCTTCAGCCTGCTCTTGAATGAACTCTTTTGCACCAACAGCAGTTAAACTCCAAATAGTTTCTAGTTCGATAATTTCTCTGTTTTCAAAGTCACAAACATCATTTATTGGCCTGTCCTATTTATTTGCTGACTTAACTTTATCAATTAGATCACTTTCAATTCGAGGAGATTTTCAGGGAATAGATCAGCAACCTAAGAGAAGACATGTTCGTATTGTCAAGCCAAAGAGAATAACAACTTTTTCAGAATGGGTTTCATTAAAGTCAGATTCAAAAGGACTCATTTTCTAATGTTCACCTGTTCCCGCAATTACTATTAAAGTCCACGTACAGATTTTGATGTAGTTTTCAAACTGTTTTTGTATTTCCAGCACTAACAAGCTGCAAGAGACACCCAGTCTTCCAATTTTCCTTAATTGAGTCCCTATCTTTTCAGATACACTATATAATTTCTCTGGTGTTTATCTGGTGCACAGTAGGGACATGAGATTACCTGAGCTAGCGGTAAAGTGCTTACTTAATTTGTACCTTTTGTAACACACCAGGAAGTAGGTATCTTATTGTGGTTTTGATTTTACAAATTTAAATGTGCTTAAATGTTTCTAAATTTTGGCTTCAATTTCAGATTTTTCTCCATAGATTAATCTTTTTAAAAAAAATTTTTTTTTTATTTATTCATTTGAGACACAGAGATACAGAGAGAGAGAGAAAGCATGAGCAGGGAGAGAGGCAGAGGGAGAGGAAGAAGCAGGCTCCCCGCCGAGCCAGGAGCCCCATGTGGGGCTCGATCCCAGGACCCCGGGATCATGACCCGAGCTGAAGGCAGACGCTCAACCATCTGAGCCACCCAGGCGCCCCTCCATAGATTAATCTTGATAGCATCTGTACAAAATCCAGTAAGATTTTATCGTAAATCTTTCTGTTTAAAATATTTTCACATGGACCAAAAATGAGGTTTGATTTTTTTTTCCTTTCAGATGACATTCCTGGCAGCCTCCTACGATCACTGGGAAATACCACTAAGTTCAAAATTATTGAATTTCACATGAAATTATTAAAACAGTTTTGCATGAAACCTTTTTCATCAATAATAATTGAAATGTTACTGCCCCGATGTTTACATTTTTCCAAAAAGGTGCTGTCTTATTTGAATAGCATAAAGTGTTGAGGTGACAGCCTCGTAACTGTAATTTGAAATGAGACACTCTCATTGAAATTAATTTTTTTGTTAAGTTCTAGTTAACATTTAGCATCCAAAATACTCAATCATGTCTAACTTAAATAATGCTAAAAATTCTCATGGTTCATTCTAAATATTTTTATTTCCTTTATCACCACTTTTTTAATATGAATGTTCAGCAGCTTTTATTATCCCGATACTTGATAGTACCACAATGATTCATGACGCTATCTTAACGTTCTTTATCTAGATGTCTTGCTTTACTGGGAGATTTTCGCTGGCAAATAAGGGTAAGGGGCTGCTTCTGAGAGAAGGATGGACAGTAAGCATCTCCAATCTCCGATTTCATTCACATTTCCACAGCAGAGACGATCCGCAGACACTTTCCATAATTTTAGAAATATTATAGCCTCACATCTCGTGTATACCCATGTTCCATGCTATTTGGATTTATTTCTGTTGAATAAATCCCCCCCCACATGCCCATGACAAAGCCAAATAATTCATTATGAAAGGATCCCTACTAAGAACCTCAGAATTCTGAACGTGGCCCTGCTCTGTCTGATACCCATTTTCTGTAAAAGTTTATTGAGCTATGATTCTCATGCTCTAAACTCCACTCCTCTGACTTGTAGTATTTGTGGTTCTTAGTAAAGGCACAAGCTTGTGTGACACGAACAACTAACTACTTTTGCTCATCGCTACGCCCTCTCTCTTCAGCCCCTGGCCACCGCCAGTCTACTTTTGTCTGTGGATTTGCTGACTCCAGACCTGTTGTATAAATGGGCTCGTGCAATACGTGGTCTCCCGTGACCGGAGCCTTCCACTCAGCATGACTTGTTCACGGCTCATCTTTGTGGTGATGTGTATTGGAACCCCATTCCCTTTTGTGCCCAAGCGTCCTGCTGCATTTTAACCGATGCAGGGGAGGTTGGGGAGGTTGAGGAGGGTGTCGTGGATCCGTGAGTGCTGACTGGCCTCCACACTGGCCTCTGATCCCTGTCGCAATAATCACGCAGGTCATCAGAACCCCAGAGCCCCTAGTGTGCCTTCTTGCCTTGCTTACGACAAAACACAGTTCTCCATTCAGTGCTCTCATTTGCTTCGTTCAAAAGGCCTATGTTGAACAGAAAAGCTGTAAGAAGTAGTAGACACTTCGTGAGTGGTTATTAGGCACCAAGCCCTGACTTTCGGACACACCCCACGTGGATGATATTTAACAGCACACGTAAGGGGTGGGGGCTGCTGTTATCTTTATCCCACAGCGGAGGAAAATGAGGCTTAGCGGTTTGCCCAAAGTCAGCTGTGCCTACTGGAGCCGGAATCCAAACCTACATGTCACAGACTCTCTGCCTGAGAAGGAACAGGAGGGGGAGGGAGGAAGGTGGGGACAGGAGACAGAGCGGAAGGAAAGATCTAGACCCACTGTTGACTGTGTTCACCGTCGGTTCATCGTGTGTGGTCTCTTCAGCGTTCTTGCATGACGGCGACAGGCGGTCCCTCAGCCGCCTTACAGACAAATACCTCTCCTAGAACAAAGGTGATTTTTTCTATTTTTTTTTTTCCCCAATCTCTTCACAGGCCCTAACGTGACACTCTCCTCGGTGCAGGTAAATACCTGATGTTGACAAATACCCCAGGTACACAGCTCCGAGTAGACGTGCGTAGTCTCCAGGGTGCTTTATTAGAAATGAGAGCCACACCGGGATGAAATGCTCAGGCATTTAAAACAATATTCTGGAATTTATGGGTCGGTGCTTAAAAATAATAGCTCCAAAATGCCTCAAAATATGTGTGCACCAAACAGAATCTCCCTCTGTATTTATTGTGGAGTAATAAAAATGTGCAGAAAAAGGGTTTGATGGTGAAGTAGTCTTATTAAAACCTAGGAGCCGTGCAAAGAGCTACGGCGTGGCGTTGGGCCACATACTGCACACCCAGCTATAATTCTGTCCAGGAGGGCACATAAACAGCCCTGATGGAATTAGAGGCTCGTATGGAACGGTAACCAGGCCTTATCGTTTATAAATATAATGTCAGATTAGACTGCGGCGGTGGCCGTCGTGCTATTACTTCTCAGAAGCAAAATGGAATATGGAATTCGGTAGTTTTTCTTAAGAGAAGTAAAAGACACATGAAACCCAGAAAAGGTGAGGGATCCAGGCTGCTGGGTGGAAAGAACAAGGCAGGGAAATTCTCTTTGAGGGAAATATACAAACAATACAAAATTGTGAGCATTAAAAAAGATTAGCGCTGACATGGGGTAGGGGATTTTTTCGTTGTCATTGTTCAGAGCTGAATAGCAATAAGATTGTAAACTGCAGTGCTTGCTAATAGAATGAGGCCCCCTTGTATAATGAGGTTCATTATAAATGACATGCATAATTCCAGTCCTGTTCTGTGTTGATTCCATCTTTTGTTGCTGAGACAGACTGCTTTAATGGGCCCAAGGAGCCACGCCACACTTAAAACTATTTTGAGGGAGTGTTTTGTTTTCTTTCCTTTTTCGGTAGGTCAGGGTATACTTTAGACAGAAATACCCATCTGGATGTAGTGTGTGTTTGGGTAATAAAATGTATTTCATTCGGTGCACTATTTTAAAATTCGCCAGTGATGAAAGTGCACATGCAAACATCGCCTGGTGAGTTAATTTCATCTGTTACTAACCAAAATATGCAAATGACATCGGGAAATTGTTTGATTAGTGTGCATTTTCAAGGCTGAATATTTATGTCTGCCAGCCCACCCCCAGCACTCCCATCTTTCGAGGAAATCAACCAGGGTGAGAGCTGATACGAAAGCAAGGACAATGCAGGTAAAAGATACATGTGGTCACTGTGGCCGTGGGTCTCAAAACTCCACTAAGTGAAAGCAGGGCACAGACAGGGTAACCCCGGTGCAGAAATGCCCCCGCATCCTGTCCAGCCACCCCGCTGTCCCCTCGCCACACACATGGCTTTGCCACCAGGCTCTGCAGGACGGCGCGCAGCGCGTTCCTAGGGATCCAGCATCTGGAATGAGACGTCTAGGAGGTCCGCCTCCTGCCCCAAGCTGTTCTATCTGTGTCTGCCATGTTGTCTCCTTTGCTGTTTGGTTGGACAGAAGCAAAGAGCAAAGTCTCCGGGCTTCAGAAGTTCTTCCAGAATGTGCTGTCCCCGGGCTGAGCATACCTGCCCTAGGGCGTCCTGGGTTTGCCCGTGCCTTCCCCCACATGCCTGCCTACACCTAAGCGCAAGCCAGAGAACTCTGTGGTTTGCGTGGCTCTTTCTCGATCGTTCTGAAATCTGGTGAACTTTAGTAGGGTCAGAGGCTACCAACAGTCCTAGATGATACACACTCCATCCTCTCTACAATGATACTAGGTGTTTGCCTAAATAGTTAATGTGGATGTGATGCGTCATATCCAGTCACAACCAATGAACAGGATCAGAGTTCCGTGGAGAAATCACACGTTCCTTTGGGTTGAGGTTCTGTATCATTGCCCTCTATGTACCCACGCTAAGATTTTTTTTTAAGCTCATCACAGAAAAAGAGTTCTCTTTTAGATTTCTTCCTTCTCTGTTAAATGTACAGTGTTGCTGTGGAGAAGTCTGCAATTTACAAAATATCTCCTAAAAGGATTGATACCAAAGTTTGAGAGAAGATGCAGGGGGGAGTCGGAGAGTGGAGGCAGGATGGCGGGATGGCAGGGTCGCAGGTCCCCCACACTGATGTCGGCAGATGAGGAGAACCACAGGAATGGAGCAGCTTTGTAGTTAGAATCCTATAAATTAGGCATGAAAGAGACCTATTAGTTCATCTCAATCATCCCTAAAGGGACCAGCCTGAGACTGTACCCTGCAGAGCATTTTCTGTATTTCATTTATATCATTTTTAACATGCTTATAGGATGACGTGCTTTCATTAACTGCATGGACAAGGGCTTCACTGTGATTAAAGAACAAGGAATCTTTGATCTGAACAGTTTGAGTACTGAAATTTTAATATAGAGTTGTTGCTTATGAGGCATATATGAAAAACAGGGTGCTGTGGGTGCCTGTCATTTCAAGTACATTTGAAGCTCTCCTACACACAGTCATTTCACACTCCCACACACATGGGGACACTCGCTCTGTTCTCAAGAATCCTGAAATCAATAGACGCAGGAAATCATCTCTTATCTGTGAGAAGGCGAAAACCAGTGCCGGATGGGAGATGGCTTCCTTCATGTATTGATCCCGGGATTCTTGAGAAAGAACAAAAGAGGCAGCCTGGGGAAGGGGAGGGTCTGGTTTCTCCTCCTGAAGACCCAGCACCTGACCCATCAGGTTTCAAAGGAAGCCCGAATGTCACCTACAGAGAGAATAAGGATCTCCTACAACAACCCGAGTTGGAGGGTGGGGAGGAGATTCTGGGGTGAAACCCTAAAACACGTTCTGAACCGGGCAGGTAGTGAGCCTGCCGTCAGGAAGCAGTCATGCCTGGACCACCAGCAACCAGCAGGGACCGGGAGATCGCTGGGAGCTGGGGACAGACACCTGCTCTCTTCCTGAGTAGCTGGGAAACCTCTGGCAAGTTACTGCGTCTCTCTAAAGCCAGGCTCTTCATTCGCAAAAGTCCTTCGTTTTTCCTTTCGACATGTGCTCATTAAGCACCTAATGTGGGCCAGGGCCTCCTCCAGGTGGGGAGCTCTGTGCACACAGCCCACAGGCGCTCCCCTCCGTGCCCCGGCTGCGGGGGGCTCTCGCTGTGCCTCCGCGGGGGGGCTCATTGCCCGGCACGTGGCAAGTGCCCAGCCGGCGTGCACTTCACCCCTGGCCTTATAATAGTAGCTGGGTTGGGTAAGACACTTTTATAGGATTTCTCAATGCTTCTCTCTGAGCACAAGTTGGAGGAATAGGGACTGCAGGATAGCGTATTTGGGAGAGTTAGTATCTTCACACTTTTACCTTCTGAAAGAATCACACTCCCAGAAAGAATGGTTTACACTTCTCTGATTCCCTCTTCCCTACCTTCACTTCCTCAACCACCCCAGGGCCCGCCAGGCAGAGGGGAGGCACCCCAGGCAGAGGAAGGACCCCGCATGGACGTGCTGGATCCGGGCGGGGAGCACAGGAGGCCAAGACTCGGTGGGGAGAGTGGGGAGGGTCTGCCGGCTGGGGCTGCCATCAGGCGGGTCCTGTAGTGTCCCAGGGCTCAGGTGACAGTCGTGATAGACCAGAGGATCACAGGCTTAGAATAACCTTTCTGCCTGTGGCCCACGGTCTCCCCTTTTCAGGTTGAACAGGCGCCTCCGCTTCCTGGTGCTGCAACGTGTGGGGACAACAGGAGGGTGTGCTCACTTCTCTGCCCTACCCACCCCTTCTCAGCTGGCCTCTGTCACTCTCCAGCGGGGTTCTGTTGCCTTTTGTTTGCATCCCCACCTCTGACTCCTCCTTCTTTAACTCCTTCCCAGACCTTCCCTTCCTCTGACTTCGAATGTTTCATCTTGGGTATTTCTCAAGATCGGTTTCGTTTCCAGGATTGGGGCTCTTCTCTCCTAGGAGCTAATATTTTCCTGAGATGATTATGCCCAGCGCATGTGCAACACCTGCCCAAGGATTTCTTTTTCTGTCCTGGAACTTGGCCGAGGTCCATCCACAGTTCCTTCTAGGTCTGTTGCATGCATGCCCATGTGCATGGACGCATGCCTTCGTTCATGCTACGGTCCCGTGTGGAGCACCGACTCGGTGATAAGCACCATTCCGGGATGTGGGGACAGGGCAATCAAGAGGGTAGACAAAACCGCCACCGCTGTGGAACTCCCATTCTAGAGGGAAGAGACCGATGGGAGACGAGTACACAAATGTATAAACAGAAATTTTCCTTTAATCATGGACATAAAGAAGAGAGATGTGATAGATGCCGAGAGCAGGGCGGCTCCATCTCTGTCCCCGGGACTTTCAAACACCTTCAAAATCAATTTTCAGTCATTCCGGAGATATTGAGCTCCTGCCAGGCACAAAGAGTTCCAAGAGGACCAGCTTCATTCGCACCTGGTCCCAGGCTGTCCTGGGGCGCTCCCTGCTGTGATGAATGGCGTCACTGTTTGCTCTGCAGCTTTTCTTGGAGACCTGAGCATTATCCTAAAGGCAGCCTTCTCCCTAGAGCTCACATCAAATCCTAATTTTGTGGATTCCACCCCTTAAACACTTTTGCAAATACAGCCATTGCTTTTTAATCTCTACCGACATAATGTTGACTCAGTCACATCCTCTCAACTCAGGAGTGACTCAGGAGCAACACTAGTCCAGGGCTCTCAGCCTGGGCGCTAGTTACAACTGGGGCTGGATAATTCCTTGTTGACAGGGGCGTTCTGTGCATGTCAGGATGGTTAGCAGCATCCTCAGGGTCTACCCCCTAGTTATCAGCAGCCACCCCCTTTCATGATGAGCAAAAATGTCTGCAGACACAATCAAAAGTCCCCTTGGGGAGAAAATCACGCCCAGTTAAGAACCACCGTGATGCTCCTCCCAAGGTCCACGCGTGCTCAATTCACCTGCCTCCCTGGGGTGTTCTGGGCAATGTCACAGTGTTGGGGGGCACGCCCATCTGACCACAGCCCCACCACCTGCACCCATCCTGGACCCCCAGCAGCTTCTCCAGCTCATGTGTGTCCCTTGTTTTTCTCCCTAGCACTTACCTCTCTTGCTTGTTCAGCATCTGTCTCTCTTCCCCAGTAAAAATTATAAGCCCCATTGGTGTCTCTGTTTTTGGTGATTTATCCACATTACGCCTCCTTAAGAGTCTCTTGGCTTTGGCATGGCATCCCATCTCCCTTCCCCCATTCTAACTCCCAGATGCCTAAACACCTCCAGTCATCATTCCGCCGTGAAGACGAGAGGACGCTGTCCCGTGCACGAAGTTCTCACCACACCCAGCACCCACAGATGATCGTCTGAAACCTGTCAGGTCAGCCTTCCTGCCGGTCACCCCTGCTGGACATTTTCAGCCCCAGCTGCTGCCTCTCCCCCTCCTGACTCAAGCTGTGATCCCCGAAAACGTCACTCCCCTTTCTTACGACTTCTGACTTCCCTGCATCTTTTCCTCCCCACCCCGAATGCCCTCCTTCCGTCTTTCCAACCGGCAGATGTTCTGCCAATTCTTTATGTCTCTTCCCAAGTGTTGCCTTTTTGATAAATCTTTTCTTGATTCTCATGCAGAGTGTGGTTCTTTTTTTCCTGTGTTCCCAATGCATTTTTCACATACCTCCATAAAAATAAAAATTCCACTGTATTTTCGATTCTGCAGATGGTTGTTTTCTCAGTGGTCTCCAAGGTTCTTGAATGAGGAACTATGTATATTTACGTCCTGGGCTGCTAGGACAGGCTCGGGCGTAGCGCAGCACTCTGCGCATGCTTGTTGAATAAGGGGAGGGATCCTACTTTGTACGTTACCTTGTATCGTGTATTTCAGTGACACCTTACATTACCCTGGGGCCGTGGTTCTTAAACTATGTGCCGAGATGACCCCAGGGAGCCACAGGAAACACGGGGACACAGGATATCTTGCACGTTTGAGGGAAGTACCGCCATGGTCCACATCTGTTGGCCATCTCATGAACTACCAGCTCCAAGTAATTCAATCTCAGGATCAGCTCATGTTTCTCTTTGTCTGATGCCATCGTACCTCAGTAGAGCCAGAATTTTGGCTATTGCCATGTTAAAAAGCAAGTTGTATGGGAACATCAATGTGAGCAGTCCAAGATTCAGCATGTTGCATAGTGACCAACAGGTACGATGTCCCTCAGAAAGTGGTGGTGCTTATTTAAGAGTGAAATCCATAGTTTTGCTTTCAATATATCTCTCTCATTTTTTTCAAATGACAACTAAATTGTTAGGATGTAAATACGCATTAAGATGTTTGAACCTGTTTAATAAATTTTAAGGTCACATATGTATTTAATAAACATATACTGTCAGGTATTTCTTTTGGTCTCAGCATGCATTTAGGGTGCCATGAACAGAGACAGTTTGGGGAGTTCTTCCTTAGAGAGCATTACTGGTTGGAGTCCCTACTTGTAAATCGTAGAAACTGGTTCCCTGCTGATGACCATAAAATAAATGAATTTATTGACAGCGTACTGTGGAGTTCGCAGAACCAGTGAAATAGCTTTCAGCCCAGGCTTGGCGGGAAGCTTCCAGGAACAGCTTCTCAAAATACACCTCCCACACCTTCCGCCAGGAGAGCAGTTCCAACAGAGCCTCTCTTTGCTGGAAGCTCGGTGTTGCTTCTCCAGAGAGAGGTGGAGACAGAGACAGAGAGAGGAAGAGAGATATCGAGGGAGGGGCAGGGACGCACACAGAGCACCTTCCATCTCTGCTCCCAGGTCAGACCCCAGGCAGCCGCACCCACCCAGTGGGCAGAGACAAAATCACACACACACCTTTGCCCACCTACAGGGGAAGTTGAGAGGGCGGCTCTCCAGCATCGAACCTTCGACGGAGGCATGTTCCGATTACAGACTAACGTGTTGCAGGGAAATTGTGAATCTTTCCATTGACAGAGAGGAAGGAACTGGGAAAGATGAAATTCCAAATGTCTTGAGAGTTGTCTCAGCTATGTGAACCCTCTGACGTGGAAGTGGGTTGGGCTTGTTTCCATGGCCACATGGATTCAAAACGGACACCAGGAGGGAGACTGGAGTCCGGGACAGGAAGAAGCCCCCAGGGCCAAGCTGTCTGAGGCTCCTGTCCCTGCCTGGGTTGGGGTGCAGCCGAGGTGACTGGGGAGTGCCAGAGAGCAGTCCCGGGCAGGGGTCCCTGACTCCTGGGAAGCTGCCGCTGGGACCGAAGAGCGTAAATCTGTCCTGCAAAGTGGTCTGAATAATTATGACGGCGTTAATGAAGGGGTTTTCCAAAACCGCATTGTCAGGTTTTCACTCTCCTGCAGCTACTGACATGCTGTCACCGGTGACAAACGAAACATGATTTTTTAAAAGATTTCATTTATTTATTTACTTACTTACTTCTTGTTGGGAGGGAGGGAGGAGAGGGAGAGAGAGAGAATCTCAAGCAGACTCCCCAATGAGCGCAGAGCCCGAAGCCCGGCTCCATCCCACGACCCTGAGATCATGACCCAGGCCGAGATCAGGAGAGGGCCGCTTAACCAAGTGAGCCACCCAGGTGCCCCACGAAGGATAATTTTTAACGAGGCTTATCTCTCACTGTGAAATATCCTCTCACTAAAAAATTGGAAGTGAAAAAAGCAAAAAGTCAGGTTCTACTCACACCATGTGACACAACAGAGTCTCCTTTGTGGGTTATTTCCCCCTGGATTTTGTTCTCTGATTTTTTCAGAGCTATGACCCCATTTTACTGCTTTTTTCATGCGTCCTGCTGTAATGGACCACTGTAACACCCTGGAGCATACCGGGCAAATTAGTATAAATATTTCATCGATAGAGTGTCTTATTTTCTTTAGAAAATGAACACTGGATTATCATCAAGCTATCAGTACTTGAAGTCATATCAAGTCATGTCATGAATTAAATTCTTGCTACATTAAAATAGACATTTTAAAGGACTTCGATACATACTACAAAAATAAATTGAAAGTATTTGTAAAACAGAAGAGGAATAGAATTTGATTTTCAGTGCTATGAATGATGTGGAGAGAAACGCACAATGAATGAACCAACGAATTTCGGTAGATGATAAAAATGATGGAATTCTTAAAAGATGAAACGAGGGAGCATTAAAGCAATAGGCACTTCTTTCCAAGAAGGCTGGCTCTTCACGGAAGCTGCCTCTTGAAAGAGGCTCCATGTCCAGTGGAGATGAGTTTCATGTGCCCAAGGACTCCTCCTAAACCGTGTTGAACAAAATAACAAATCAAATAAGAATTGACTTCCGGTGAACTGGGAATAAAAATGTGTTTTCAGAGAAAGAATGGCCCCAGCATGCATCCATTTAAGTCCGCTTCTCCAGGAGGAGCAGTTGGGTTGGAGTTAACTGGACGGTATGGGAAGACCTGGAATGGTGGCTGAGTTAGGACTGCTAGCGGGAGGGCGGGCTGCCTGCTATGGGCTTGGGAAACACTTTAACAGTGGGAGAACATGAGTCTCCATTATTCCAGATGGACACCTGTCGCCAGGTCACCCGCTGAGAGTGTGTGGTTTGTGGAGTGCTCGGAGCAGGGAATGAGCCGGAAGCCTGCCTTTGTGTTGTGAATTCTTCCCAGTCCGGAAGCAGTCAGCCTTTGGGCAAGTGTGTTAAGTTTTCTGTGTCCGGCCACGTCCAAGGAAGCATCCTGTTAGATGGCACTCCACAGCTTCCAATCACCCATCCCAGTTTCTGTGCAGTGACGTGCTCCAGTGGGGACACTCCCCAGGCAGGTGGGGGACAGCATGTTCGTTCTACCTAAGGCCATGTTTGGCGGTTCTGTAGGTGGACAAACCTTCTGTCTGTCCAGAAGGTGTCTGCAGTTTACCTACTTCCTGCTCGTCAATGCTTCCATGCCTAGGATATCAATGACGCCCAGAGAAGATGAGCATTTCTTGCCATTGGAACATTCACGTTTTTCCCAGTGTATTGTCTATTTATCTGCCACAAATTAGAATACAGATGCCCCAACGCATCGCTTTGGCCATTGTCACAAGCAATACCCATTACCCTGGCCAACTCAATTGTATACAACTCAGTCATACAGATTTTCCTGGAGCTGGAAGACATTCCACATTATTGCAATGACTCACTAGGTTATCGAGACTCAACTGGGTGCTCTCTTTAAGGAGTAGACTTGTCTATACCAGTGACCAGTTCTTCAGCATTGAACCTTGCTACGGGATCCATTGGAAGGAGTACGAATGTCCCAATCCAGAGACCCAGGTTTGAACTGGGAGTCAGATGCCTGCTGGTCCCGTGACCTTAAAATAGCTCTAAATCTCCCTGTGTCTCAGTTTTCTGCCTGGAAAACAAAACCAGTGTTTCCTATGGTTTCCGCTCATTAGGCAGTGAGAATTTTAAAACCTTCGAATTCTTAGGTATTACCTTTTCTATTCAAACCTTTTGACATCCTCAGTCTTATTTATCTGATACAATTTCTAATTTTCTTTATTCTTTTTCTTTCTTTATTTCTGTTATTCTTTTCAGCCTGATTACTACTTCCTTTTTAATGCTGTGTAATATGTCCCTAGTGTTGTTGCCCTTACTGGTTGGTGAGTTTTAAGTAACAAATAAATTGGCATCTGCCTCATCTTCCAAATCAAGCATTTGCAAAAATATAAAATAAGCAGTGTATGTGAAAATATTTGGGAATATGTATGTATGCTATGTATAAGGTGTATACATTATGTGCGCAGAACACGGACATATGTATGTGTGTGTGGGCACATGCTGAGAGAGAGATATTACCAATGAAAGTCCAGAAGAGACAACAAAAGAAACACTGTCATCCTTTATTTTTATTCTGGGCTGGAGCTCTCATCCTCCATGTGTAATGTATCCATCCCAGCAAGCAGAGGGGGTACAGGGCACGCGGCCAGAGCAGCTGAGTCGGCGGGAGCTGGGCTTCACGCCCAAGGGCGCATGGCAAGGTCCCCTTACTTGGCTGACCACCAGCATATCTGTTACCTCCGCATTCTGCCAGGTCTTCAGTTTCATTAGATAAGCTGATGAAATAAAGCAGCTGGGCACCTCCAAACAACAGCACATCTACCTTAATTTCTCAGGTAGTTTTACCTACTGTAAGTTAAATCTGTGAATACGTATAGAAGTTAGGGTTTATTTGTGAGATGCATACCAAATGGCCTTTTCTGACCTTTTTGTTGTTGTTGGGGGGAACGCTAGTGTCTCGCCTGTTGGATTACTTTAGTTTTCTGCTGCTTGGTAGTTTGTGCTCAGGTGGTGTTTTGGCCTGCATGAAGGAATGCTTGAAAAAGTGAGCATCTCAAAATGTCCTCTCATCTGGTCCTGTAACTGTGGGGAGGTCTCGACCGTACCTCAGCACTCACGGGCACACCCACGCCCGGACTCTCACACTCACACATGAAGATGGAGAGGTCAGTTCATCTTTCTTTCCATCCATTTTATCCAAATACAATTAATACAGCTAAGCCATAAGAGAGACTGCAACCTTGACCTTATCACAGATTTCATGCCTTTGGAATTTGTGTGGACATAATTTCTCATCTAAATTTAACGCGTAACTTAAGGACAAAAGAAGTATAGGTTCTAACACCTGTTTTTCTACCTTCAACACACCTATTCTTTTTTCTAGCTTGGATCTGGACCACCGGAAGGACTATATTCTCGAGGCTGTTACACAGCGTGTCCCAGGCGTTGGAATAATATACATCAGTGGGGTTTCATCGCGGTTCAGCCAGACAGAGGCTGAGCCCCGAAGTTCCTACATACTGCCTTGAAAAAGTCGATTGGGCCTGAGGAGCCTGCCATGAGGTGAGATAAGCCTAGAGCCAAGAGCTACCCACCAGAGCTCCAGCCTGAGGCTCCACGCACAGCACAGCAGATCCCCAAGGACTCTGTAGGACCAGCAAGCGTCAAGGTGGCTCATTTGCCTGGACCTGCAACTGCGAGGGGATAAAGCAGGAGTCGGCCAACCACAGGCTTGGGTAGAGGTCCCATCATGTGGGGACACAAGTGACGTCCCTGCAGAAGCCCGGAGAGACCAGAGACAGCGTGGAGACCAGCACCTTCCTTACCGAACACGTCAGTAAGCACCCAGCATCAACAAGGGGAAGAGGAGGAACTCTGAAAGACTCAGTCATTGCTCAAAACAGTCATTGCTAATTTCAGTTTTTCAAAAAAGGATTACTGAACGCCAAAAATGTGCCAGACACTGTTCAAGGAGTGCGGGGTGGCCCAAAGAGGCCGGTCCAATCCTACTGAGTACAACAGATTTGATGACATCAGTCCCCCCGTATCCCAAATAGGAAGAGCTTGCGAGGAAGGCAGATGTGCCAGAGCTCCAGAGGTTGCTTTATTATCTGCAGCTGTGGGTTCAGTGCAGGTAACTTTGTGGCCAGCCGTCGCCTGCTCTCTTCTCTCTTCCTTCGCTCGCTGGAAAAGTATGTGCCATGCACTTACAACGCGCTGGCTATGCGGCGGCCCACTGGGCACCCGGTGGTGGTCAACATAGACCCCCCAGCCTCAGACTAAAGAGGGCGGGGAGGGAGCCAGACACGGAACACATCACCGCAGGGTTAGAAACAGAGAGAAGCAGCGTGTAAGTAAAACGCACCGAGCCATGGCGGAGAACAGTGTTGGGGGCCGGTCCAGAAGAGGTCCGGCTGCGGATAACCGAGGCCGGGCACGTGAAGGCTGCAGAAGAGCCAGTCCAGCAAGCACACGTCGTCAGGCCGCCGCTTGTCAAGAACTAAAGCAGAAAAGAAGCCTTTTGGAGAACTGGGATGTGTCCTTCCAGGAAATGAGGGCACATGCATTATTCACGGCACATCCTTCCAGACGTCACACGCGAACGCACCTGTTCTGTGTAAAGCCGTATGGGGAATGTCGTCCTGTGTTGCCGAATGTTCTTTCGAACATGAGCTGAGTGGCGGTGAGACAGTGCTTGAATGGATGCACCATGACTGACACGACCGAACCCCTGCTTTTGGGTATTTAAAATGCCTCTGAGTTCTTGCTATTATAAATGGTTCTCTACAGGACATTCTTGTTATCCCTCAGACACATTTCTAAACATGAAATTGCTGATTCAAAGAGAACCCAAAATTGGCTTCTAAACATACTATGATATTGTAAGATTTTCCTTATTTAAACCTGGCGCAGGCCATCCTGCTGTGGGCAATTTACATTTGGTTGAACATTTTCAAATTAGGTGTGTGTACATGGTAAACAATTTGAATAGTGCAAAAAGCCAGATAACAACAAACCCTTGAACCCCAGCCCTCCAGGTCCCCAAGTCTCCCTCCCTGGACGCTGATGTGAGCCCAGATGCTGATGCGTATTTGCACTGTTTCCAGGTTCAGGTGATTATGCATGCCTCTTTTACAAACATTTTTATATAAATCTTACTGTGGTCATTGGCTTTCTTTCTTTGGGGACTAGAATGATTGGTTTATCCCATAGATGTATGTTCAACTTTTAAGGAACTACCAAGTCATTTTCCACCGTGGTCCCATTTTATGCTCCCACCAGCAACACGTGAATTTACGGGAGTCAACATCCTTACGATCATTTGACAGACTTTTAAATGAGCTCTTCTATTGGTTGTGAGGTGGTATCTCGCTGTGGTTTTAATATGCATTTTCTAATGACTAATGAGGACATAGTCCTCCAGGCAGAAGAAATAACATTTGTGAAGACTCCAAAGGAGAAAAGAGGTGTTTTTTGGAAAACTCCTATACACAATCTTAGAGAACATACAGACATAAACATTATTGGCATTGCAAGTTATATATTCCCAGATCCCTCTGTCTCTGTCTCTGTCTCTGTCTCTCTCTCTCTCACGCACACACACACACACACACATTTAATTTAATTAATATGGTGAATATCTGTCGTAGACCAAATACGTCCTCTCAAAATTAATACACTGAAGCCCTACCTCCTAGTGTGATGGTATTGGGAATTGAGGCCCTTGGGAGGGGATTAGGTTTAGATGAGGTCATGAGGGTGGAGCCCAGGGAGGAGATTCATGCCCTTGTAAAAGGCGGATGAGACAGGAGACTTCGTTCTCTGCTTGCACGCACTGAGGAAAGGACACGTGAGGACAGAACCTGACCGGGCTGGCACCCTGACCTCAGACTTCCAGCTTCCAGAACCAGGAGAAGGAAGAAGAGGCCATTACTGGGACAGCCTACTCTGAACTGATCCTTTCAAGGTTCGTTTACAACCTGCTGGGACAGGACAAGAGCCCCTGCTTCGGAGATGTGGCCTTTCCGGAGTCGTGACCGAATGCCCCGATCTCCTGCGGGGCACCTTCTCTCCGTCTGCGGCTCACAGCTTCCTGGAGCTGCCCTTTCCTGGGCCCCAGGGTCCCACCATATGCAGCACCGCATCGCACCTGCCCACAGCTGTGCAAGGACCCTGCGCGCTTTCTAGAGCTCTTACACGGCACCCATTCCTTCTCTCCCGGTTCCTGTCCACAAATCCCAGCCACTGAGCAGCTCCTGACCCTGCTTCCCTTGGGCTCCACGTCCCTGCCTTTGGTCCGCAGAAAGCTGGGTTGACCCAGGACTACCGTGTGTCTCTTCTCGGGGAACCCAGTCCTACACAGCTGAAAATAGTCGTTTCTTTGATTTTGCGCAGTTCTGTAGTTACTTACGGCAGCAGGGTTATGCTAGTCCCAATTACTTTATTGTGGCCAAGAGTAATTGTCTTGTTTTATTTATAAAATTGTTGTGCTATTACAAATAAACCTTCGGTGGGCCTATGTGTAGTTCTCTATATACAGATACCCTGAATAGTTTTATTTGGCTACTTATTAAGTAGTAACACTAAGTGATTTATAGTTTTTGAGTTTGTTTCCTAATTTTGCGGTTCCTTTAACTATACCCTGGCATGCTTCATCAGTAAATGGGCAACTTTAACTAATTAGTTTTGCAATTAAAAGAAACACATGTATATCATATACTTCTCCCCTGAGTCAAGTAGAACTGTAATGAAAACACAACCTTTTTTTTTTATTCATTATCTTTGAAAGAAACCAGCATTGACAGTTTCCTATGTATCTTTCAGAAGTTTCTAGGTTTGTGAACACCTATAAATATATTTTCTTTTCTTTGTCTTATGGTACAGATGAGAATGTATTCCTTGCATTGTTGTGCATCTTTTAACAAATTAAAACATATCTTGAATAAATTTCCGTATTGGCATAGATTTATCTATCTTATTTTTTAAAAATAGCTCCACTTTCTAGATGTACCATAATTTAACTAATCAATTCCCTATTGATGGACATTTATAGAGTTTGCACGGTTGGTATTTCACACAATGCTACAAAGTAAATCTTTTGTACAGATGTGAGAATGTACAAGGTCCCAAGGTGAAACTAGCAGGTCAAAGTAAATACGTCTTTCATTTTGTGGGATGTTCCCAAGATGCTCTCCAAAGAGCTCTGCCAATTTTCACTCCTACCAATAGCAGATAGGACATCCGTGGTCCAACATCCTTATACATTGTGAAATACTGACTTTTCAGTCTTTGCCAATCTGCAAGGCTAAAAAAGAACAGCATCCCATTTCTATATGTTGTTACTTCATTATAAATAAGGTGTTGCTTTCTTCCCTTTCTTCCTATTGGTATTTATTTAAACTGCTTTTTGAGGTCCTTTGAAAAATAAACTTCAGGGGGGCCAAGCTGGGTCAGGTAGCTACTGCTGATTTTATGGAATTGTATGAACGAATCTCATGAACCCTGTGATTTACCTCCCAAGAAGATGTTTCTGAAGTTGTATGGCTTTCTGCCATTTATGACAGCTTTATTTGAATGAATTTCATACTCTAAATTCTTAATCCACATCACTTTTCTTTGTAGTGTTTGATGACACCTATGTTTTCCCTTACTGCTATGTACACATGGGGGTTAAGTTCTCCTTAACAAACCTGGTTGTAAGAAAAACAAAACTCTTCCATCAGGTGTAGACCCCTGGATCTTCGTGGAGCACTATTGTCACCCTACTGGCCTAGTGCAGCCTCCTGTCCTTGCCTGGGAGGGGTCAGGTAGATGTTGGCACTGTAAGGGTTGTCGGCTTCGTGATGGGAGGTTGGGTGCCCCGTTAGGAGGGACCAACTATGAAGGATCTTGGAGCAAGCATCACTTGTGTAGCTCCTTAAAAGCCCGTTCCATCTCTTGTGGGATTGGCCTAAGAGCTGACCTCAGGGACTTGTTTCTTGGGGCCTGACTCTGGGCTTCCTCAGGATCTGCCTTGCAAGGCTCTGGGACGTGGTGAGGACCATACTTGAACTTGTGTAGGTCAAGCCCCAGACAGAGCCTTCCTCCTACATCTCCCCTCAATCGTGGGCTTCGGCAGCCCCATTATGTTCCAACATAATTAACCTACCCATGGTTTCCCAGGCAAGAGAAAATGCTATGAATGGCACATGGCATCTCCAAGGCTGCAGAATGTGAGTTGGTATGGCTGACAAGGTTTCTTGGCCAAAAAGGTCAAGATAGAGAAGACCAAGCTGAACTGCAGGTGCGACCACTCCCCTAACTCTTTGAGCCCTCACCTTATTCGTCCAGTGACCCTCACATTCTTACCACCTCCTGTGAATAGCTTTTTTTTGGCGACTTCTTAAATAGCCTCTTCACCTCCATTGTGGCTTCATAATTGTGACCTTATAACAGTTACCATGGAAAGAATTCCTAGATTATAAATAATGACAACGTGAGTTTCCTAGTTACCAAGTATATTTATAAAATGAATTCCAAAGGTACATGACATTTAATTCCAGCCTATTTTTAGAAACCAAAAGATAATAAAGGAACATACCTTTTTTTTCCCCCAGAAAGAAAGAATTGTACTATTTCTCCAAATCTAGTTATAGAGCAGTACATCTATATGACTATTAGAAAAAAATGAAAGGTTTTTAGTAACATACTTTCCTTGGGAGTTTAAGAAAACATTTGCAATAGCATAGATTTCAGTGTTAAATCAAGTTACTATGACCACATATCAGAATTAGGTTTATAAAAGTTATCTTGGGTAAAAAAAGATGTCGTGCCCCTCAATTTTCTCACCAGACACATACATTGGGAGAACAGATATGCCTTTGACTTCGCAGAATACTTTTATTACTGAAAACCACTATTTCTTATGCAGAACTCACCTGTTTGGAGGAGCTGTGAACCAGGAAAGTCAGTGAGGCTTCCTGAGGAACACAGCACAGAAGAAAAGTCGCTCAACTGGGGCACCTGGGGGGCTCGGTCGGTTAAGCATCTGTCTTCAGCTCAGCTCATGGTCCCGGGGTTCTGGGATCGAGCCCTGCATCGGGCTCCCTGCTCAGCGGGGAGTCTGCTTCTTTCTCTCCTTCTGCCCCTCCCCCTGCTTGTGCTCATGTACTCTCTCTCTCAAAAATAAATAAATAAAATCTTCTTAAAAATTTTTTAAAAAAGAAAAGAAAAGCCACTCGATGGGTTTCAAGCCACTTTCTCATGTGCTGCAGAAACACAAGTTCAAAGAAGATATTAAAGAGATGGAAATGCAGTAATTTTTATGTCCTGTTTAATATTTTGTCTTTTCCCAACACTGTTCCAGGAGACGCTCCAAGGAAATTGGTTCTTTTTTTTTTAAAAAGATTTTATTTATTTATTTTTTAGAGAGCGAGCGAGAGAGAAACAGCATGAGAGGGGAGAGGGTCAGAGGGAGAAGCAGGCTCCCCGCTGAGCCGGGAGCCCGATGTGGGGCTCGATCCCAGGACCCTGGGATCATGACCTGAGCCGAAGGCAGACGCTTAACCATCTGAGCCACCCAGGCGCCCCGGAAATTGGTTCTTTAGCTTGGCTGCAATGTCTCCTAATTGGGACATTTTCTCCCTTCTGAATCTTAAGTCAAGTCCTATCTTCTGTCTTCTACCCTGAAACATGACGTTCAGGAACTTAAACACTGGACCCTCTGGCATTAAAATCCTCCTTTCTCCACATATGTTTAGTGTATCATATATTATATGTTTGCAAGCTGTTTTGGTTCAGTTTCAATAAATATTTATTGAACATAGTATTCATTTTCTGTGGCTATTATAGCAAATTACTACAGACTTAGTGGCTTAAAAGAACAATAATTAAATTATTATTATTCTAAGTAAGTCAGAAGTCTGACAGGGACTCCTCGGTTGTATTCCTCGGGAGGCTCTAGGAGAGAACCATCTCCTTATCTCTGTGGCTTCCTGAGGCTCCCACATCCCATGGTTCGTGGTTCCCTTCCTCCATTTTCAAAGCCACAACGGTGAATTGGGTCCTTCTCACATCACACTCTGACCTCTCCCCCTTAGCAGGACCCTTGTGATTACACTGAGTCCCCGTAGATGATCCGGGATAATCTCCCCAGCTCAGGGTTCTTAATTTAATCACATCTGTAAAGCCTCTTTTGCCACGAAGGTAACAAGCCACAGGTCCTGGAGATTGGGGCACGGACCTCTTTGGAGGGGTAGGCAATTAATTATTCTGCCTGCCACTAGCATTGGTTTATTCTTTCCAAAAAAGTCTCTTGAATACCTAATGTTTGTTCAATACAGCAGAGCAGATGAATACAATGATAATAGATCCCAATACTGCAATAACTAATCATGGTTGACATATTCATAGTCCCAGCAAATACGATCTAGCTCAGATACGAGGCAGATTCCCCAATATTCACTCTGTCCCATTGGGTCTAGACCTTCTTCCAATGCTCATTGCACTTCTTACTTCTTGTATCTGTTCTATCCTCAAATCTTCTCCACCAATGTTGATTTCTCCAGTCATATGCAATGGTGGAGATGTGCTAAGCATGCAGTGGGGAACACCAAGCTGGTAGTTACGTAGCATCTCTGCCTAAGGCTGGGAATGGAATCAGCACCAGCTTGTGGGACCTCGCATTCTCCCTTGGTGTTTGTTTCTATGTATTAATCATTGTGTTCCTTCTTTTTTTCTAAATCTATAAGAAGTCACAGTGTTGTAAAATTAAAAAGCATTTTTAATCGAGTCTAATAATCACAGTAATTAGTTTAATTAATAGCAGGTAACTTATTCAAATTACAGCTCAATATTAACTTCATAGCTAGGAATAAGTGAATATGAATTTTATAATGATGCCAGTTACAGGTCAAGTCTAGCTCCAGCAGGAGGCAGTTTCCGACAATGGCTTGATTTCCTTCCTGCTGAGAGTTGTCACCTTTGAGGTAGCCTTGAATGTTTGAGATAGAATTGGGACAGATCTGGAGGCTAAACTTCAGTAAAAAAAATAAAATAAATAAAATAAAATCATCACCATATTCTGAGCATTCAAGCGAAATCAAGCCAATTATCAAAGCTCCTACAGGTTTTGGGCACCTGGGTGGCTCAGTCCATTAAGCATCCCATCCTACTCTTGGTTTCAGTTCAGGTCATGATCTCGGGGTCCTGGAATGGAGTCCCGCATCCAGTTCCATGCTCAACTTGGAGTCTGCTTGAGATTCTCTCTCTCCTTCTCCCTCTGTCCCCCTGCCCAACCCTCTCTCTCTCTCAAATAAATAAATAAATCTTAAAAAAAAAACACTCTTGTAGGTCTTGGAATTATAAGACACAGAAGTGACTCTTCTATGTTAGAATAATAACACACCAGATTCTATGAATGACCAGGAGATAAGATAAAATCCAATCAACGTCCCCCAAACTATAGCAGGCTCTAATGCCAACATGTTTACCACCAATAACAGGGGTACCTGGGGGAATGTAGACTTGGAAGTCGGATCAGCACACTTTGGGTCCTAGACAACAGTAAGTACCCATGAAAATTTGGACAAATTGCTTAATTTTGATATCAATATATTTTTTGTTAAATGAGGATCTTGAGCTACTATAAATGACCTCTAAGGTTTTTGTTGTTGTTTTTTTTTTCATTTAAAAAGTTTATGTCTGGTCTGCAATACTCAAATATTTTGGTCTCAAGTCACCTTTACACCCTTAAAAATTATTGAGAATTCCAGAAAGCTCTCGTTTATCTCTACTATATCTGCTGGTATTTACTGTGTTAGAAATTAGAGCTTAGAAAAAGTTTTAAATATTTATGAACTTATTTACAATTAATGAGAAATCTATTACATGATAACATAAATAGCATATGCCTATGAAAAATAACTCAAAAACACAACATTTCTTGGTAAGATGGCCATTGTTTGACATTTTTGAAAATTCTTTAAGTGCCTGGCTGAATAAAAAGCAATCTGCTCCTGCATGTAGTCTGTTGTGATAGCAAAGGTCATGGAAACTTTGGAAAACACTTTCTATATATACCTTTACAAAACAAAGAGAGTAAAAGGCAAATGATGTTGTAGTATTGTGGAGGTGGTCTTGTACTTTCAGAACCCCTAGCGGGATCTTGGGGCCCCCCCAGGATGTTTTGTCATCAGGATTCAGCAGTGCCTCCCCACTGTTGAAGTGGGACTCAGCAAAGTGTGGTTCATTGATCTGCAGTGTTAACTCACTTTTTATATGAAAACTGTAGCTCAACAGTCCAGCAAGTTCTTCAAGGTCAAAAGGACACAGTTGTTTTTCGTATTCTTCTTGGGCTTTCCCCATCCTTTGTTTGGCTCCTCATCCTCACATCCCTGTGGTTGCAAGGTAGCTGTCATGAGCCCAAGCATCATAGCATGACTGCAATTGTCCTTTACTTCCTTGAGGGGTTTTGTAAAAGCAAAGACGTTGTTGCCAAATACCCGGCAAATCCGCTCTTTGACATCATTGGCTGTGTTGCACCTCACCTGAACTCAGTTCTAGAGAGAGGACTTGGCCCCTCGGGTTGGATTTAGGGAAGCAAGAGCCACCCCAAGAGATGGCAGGTGAACCCAGAGCTTCGGCCACAAGGGACTCAGGAGGGATCGGGCAGGATGGAGTCAAGGAACCACGACCCGAATAGTATTCTAAGAGCCTCGGGGATAAGGTGAACGGATCTTTCATCACATCACCGTTTCTCTTTAGATGATTTAAAAACCATCTCCTTCATATTTGCCTTGCACAACATCCGACAGAATTTAGTACTATTTCAAGTGTAAGTTACAATTCATAAAAAAGGTGTTAGAAAAGTGCCAGGACCTTCTTCCCACAGCTAACTTGTTCAGCATCCACCAAATGTACTAGTTCAGCTAGAAGCTGGAACTTGAAATAAAGAAACCTCAGTTTGGGGCTAGTTTATTTACTTATTTTTCTGTTGGGCTTATTTTTGGATTTACATTCGAGTTTATGCCGACTTTTCTAAATATGTTCATAAAACTCTGTAGTTCTTGGGCGCCTGGGTGGCTCAGTTGGTTAAGCGACTGCCTTCGGCTCAGGTCATGATCCTGGAGTCCCAGGATCGAATCCCGCTTCGGGGTCCCTGCTTGGCAGGGAGTCTGCTTCTCCCTCTGACCCTCCTCCCTCTCATGCTCTCGGTCTCTCATTCTCTCTGTCTCAAATAAATAAATAAAATCTTAAAAAAAAAAACCTCTATAGTTCTTTATTATTTTCATTTCAAGCTTAAGCTGTGTACTCCTGCCATTAGCCATTTGATGCAAAAAGGCAATGGCAACTTGAAAAAGCAACGGCAAATAGTTCCTGAGGCTTATTAGTGTTTTATTGTGGGCATAATTCTTCTTCCCGATCTACACTGTGATTACCTATTCAGAGGAAGCACTTAGTCTCCACTTAAAACATAGGAAGACTTTCCATTACCATCAACAGGAAGATTGTGGGCCAAGCAATAGGGGACTTTATAAGCACAATACAAATGCCTTAAAGCAAAACGTAAGAAGCAGCAACCCGTCCCCCCCAAAAATTGCATGTGAAAACCTGCTCTTTTTCTGAATAATCAGTCACAAAAGTAGCTTTTCCATGCCTAAAATGTGTGTAGCTGAGTGAAAAGTTAAAAAAAGAAAATGCAGAAACCTCAACTGCAGCTTAGGCTAAAAATAGCGACTTACATGCTCAGGTACACTCATGTGTATTTACTCGTAATGAACCTTTAACAAACAGCATAGCGATTAGAGCCCAACCTCACCCTTTCGAAGTCAACAAAACCCAGGGTATCAACTCTCTCCAATCACAGGATGCTTTGATCAGCTCTCAGGAAGGGAGTCTAGGGTAGGACGTAGCAAAGTTCTTACACTCATGCAGAGCAGATGTGGGTTTACACAAAAAATTCATGGAAAGCTAGGAATCTTTGAGAAATTAAATGAATATTTTGTGCTAATATTGCCTATCACCACTGAGAAAGCATAGTACTAGGTGGTACATACCATGATTCTGAGACAGTCTTCCCTGAAACCTTACATTTATTGAAATGAAATCTTACGGCCCCCGTTTAATTTTTTGGCCAGAATAAGAAAGCATTGCTGTAATCTGCAAAGCCTTGGTGCGTCTGATTTGGATACCTGGCTCCAGCACGGTTGTTCCTTCTGGTGTCCATCCAGGTGCAGGCCAAGAAAAGAGGTCCTGCCACACCACGGTGATGTGGTTGCCGTGGAAATGCACCACTCAGACCTCCTGCTGCAGGAGCGTAAATGGCTGGGGCTCCAGCTGCTGCCTTCTGTATCCACGACCACAGTCCCCTCCCACAGGCCATGCACAGACAACCACCGAGCCTGGCAGGCTCTTCCCATGACTGGCCACACGCAACCACTGGCCACTCTAGTTCAAGACTTCGCACTGTCCTGGCCCACCCTCTCTTGGAAGGGCCCGAGACTCCTCCTGCACAAGCCCTCTTCCCTTCCTCCTTCTTTCATGGGTGTCAGACCCTTCACATGGCCCCCATGGCCCCCCAATGTACTGGCACCCCGTGCGCTCAATGTCCTGCATGTGCAGTTCTATCTCGGGGTCTGCATCTAGGCAGGTCTGGATGAACTCACTTGGCTTCCCCTAAGTTCACTAGAAGGCGCCATACTTGAACAGAGTACGAAGCCTCTGTTGAATAACAAACACTAAAATACGTTCAATGTACGAATTCTAGAATTTTCAAGAAGTAAAACTTTATCATAGCCCAAGAAATGCACAATAATGAAGTTAACAAAGAATTGACCAACAAAGCACCTTTAATAACTAACTATCAAAAGTATGTAAATGTTCTATGACTTGTTTTGGCTGAAAATGGGTCAGCTCAGTCCATGGGTGCGGGCTGACGATGAACCACTACCGAACCACAGCCCCATCAGGCAGGCACTGGAAATCTGTGGCGAGGGGAGATCTTCCCAACGGGCAGAGCTTCAGGTGTTTTACCTGGTTACCCATATCGTATAGAAAGAAGTGAGCAAGGCAAAAATTTACGAGGACTAACAGTGGCAAATGGCTTGGCTACTTGGTCAGGGGCCAACAAATAAAAGGTTGGCATATTGTGTACCGGGAGGTCCGGGGACTGTGAAAGAAGAGACATCTATGTGGATGGTCACAAAGTGAGCAAATCCTCCTTTCACACATTAGTGTCCACCAGAGACTATCCACCATGGATTAATATCCATCAGAGGCCATCCACCATGGAGGCAATGCTGTAGCCATTTAAATGGAAAGGCTAGACCAAGTGATATCAGCTGACATCCATCTTTGGTACCATGAGCACCTGAGTGGAGCACCATGGTGTCAGGAATTAAGGCTAGTTGTGCCCAGCAGCAAACTTTCCCCTTCTCCATGGTTGATTTACTACTCCTGCTGCAGAGTATCCAGCCTGAAAGCAACGAAGACCGGTGCTGAGCCCCACTGTATGGTGCCAACCCTGGAGGAGGCCAGCTAGCCTCTTGGCAGCAAGTTGATTCCTCTGGATAGCAGCTTATCTTGCCTGGCATTGACATATATTTCCACCATGGGTTTGCCTTTCCCACCTTGCAGGACCTTAGCCAACACCACTCTCTAAGGACTTGCAAGAGTTCGGCCATCTGAACCACATCGTGCTGGACCAAAGACTCCACGTTCCAGCAAAGCTGCTGAGGAGTGAGCACAGACCATGGGATCCAGGAATCCTGTCCAACCCACACCACCCACAAAGCTACTGACCCGACAGCACAATGGGGTGGCCTCTTGAAGGCAGAACCAAGGTGCAAGCTTGGAGGTGATGCCATATGATAATGGGACACCATTCTCTATTACATATCAAATACCACTATCAAGTGTCATGTCCCTAAAGGGTAGAATATGTAGGCTCAAGAACCAAGGTGTGAAAATTAGAGTGACCCCATCTTCTCTTACCCTCCAGGGACTTGCTTAGCGACAATTTTCCTCTTGTCTCCGAAATTCTAGGTTCTGTGGGTTTAGGGGTGAAATACTTCCATCATGATACACACAAAGAATCCCATTAAACTTTCCTTTTTTTTTAATATATATTTTTTAAGATTTTATTTATTTATTTGAGAGAGAGAGAATGCGAGAGAGCACATGAGAGGGGGGAGGGTCAGAGGGAGAAGCAGACTCCCTGCCAAGCAGGGAGCCCGATGCGGGACTCGATCCAGGGACTCCAGGATCATGACCTGAGCCGAAGGCAGTTGCTTAACCAACTGAGCCACCCAGGCGCCCTCCCATTCACTTTCAGTGATACCTCCTGCCCAGTGGCTTCAGGCTCCTTGTGCCAAGAGACCAGCAGGCAAGAAAAAGAACTACCATCTTCACAAATGTAATGGACCATAATCATCAGGAGGAACTAGGGCTCCTATCACAAATAGAATCAGGTAAAACATATAGTTGATACCCAGGTGACCCACTGGGGCATCTGTTCAGAGGCCCCTTTCCAATTTAGATGGTAACTGAACACGTTCAGCAGGTACAGAGAAAGGAATGGGGACCAGGGGCTGGGGTTCCTTAGGGAGGATAAATGGGTCCACAGGTAAGCTTCATGGGCCAGCAGGGATGTTGGCCAGATAGAAGGGGATCTAAAGTGAGTTGAGTCCCCTGAAGCCCTATGACCAGCTATAGTGAGTGATCTGTATTTTATAACACTAGCCTAACTCTTGATAGATTCCCAGAACTTGGAGGGACCATTCCCAATAGGGCAATGGGGGAGGCGAGGAGCACAGATGGGGTGCACAGGGGTGGGCTCAGTGGGGGACGCAGCACGCCTCCCAGCCTCCCCCCACCACCCCGCAGGGCAGGGTGCTCCTTTCCCCAGCCACCAGCAGTGTCCTTGGCCAAATTCCTCTCTGGGAAACTGTCTTGGCTGAGGGACAGTGAGAGAGGTCCCCAACAAACTGTAGGCCTGTTTCCAGGCTGGGCAGCTTTAGGAGAGATTATATAAGGAATTCAGGGATCTAGAAAATGAGTTTTTTAAAACTTCCCATTTGCCTCCAAACCACAAGCAGAAACTTTGTGTGCCTCCCAGAGTATTTATACCTCAGTATTAAGACCACCTGTCACCACCTGTCTCACCTGGATCACAGCATGATCCTCCCGGAGTCCTGGTGGACACTGTCCTCCCCACCTCCTTGCCCCCAGTATTATGCGTATTGCAGCCCAAGGGGCATTTTATAAATTGAAGTCATGCCTCTTCTCCGCTAATCCTCTCCAGCTGGATTCCCATTGTTCTTGGGATAAAGAAGCAAATTCTCAGCATCGCTTACTGGCCTCGCAGGACCCACACCCTCCTGGACTCTGCAGTCTCCCCTGCATTCTCCATGGAGGAGCGTCCTGGACCTGTAGCTCCCTCCTTCTAACTCAGTAACTCTCTCACTGCCTTCCTTCTAGAATGTTCTCTCCTCCTTCCCTTTTTACCCGCTGTATTTTATTCAGATTGTCTGCTAAAATGTTGCTCTCTTGGGAAAACTGTCCAGATCCCAAAGAGGTTAAATGCTCTGTGACTGTGTGTCCTGACTTATCCAGGCAATCCAAGTTACTGCATCCTCTCATTCACTGATTTAATCTGCCCCCCACAACCTATAATCCACTCAGTTACACAGTTACTTGTGCTTCATTGAAAGTACCCCAACTATTGAAAATACGTATTATTTTATTTTTTAATACCTGTTTCCTTAGAACAACCGTAAGAATATGAGGACAATCATGTGTCTATCATGTCCATGATTGAATTCCCAACATACAGTAGAATCATTGGCACATAGTAGATGCTCAACAAATATTTCTTGAATGAAGGAGAATGATTAATAAAAACATGGCATTGAAACACTATCAACAGCTTTCACCAAGAAAAAAACCATATCGGGTTATACTGCCACCTATTATTTGTGACAATATTCCCAACAGGCCAAAGACTGTGGAATGCTAGACTTTAAAAAAATATTAGCAGGGATATAATGGTTGCAAGTCTTGCTTTAATTTGCATGTCTTTGATAACTAAGAAGATAGACATTTTATCCCTACTATTTATATTCCATTGTAAATTTTCCATTCAGTTCCTGGGCTCTTTCATTTATCATAGTCCTTGTAATGTTATTGTATCTGTAAACAAATTTATTTATTATAGGTATTAATTCTCTTATATGGTTTATTTGCTGCAAATATTTCCCCTATTATTGTTTTCATAATTCTTTCATTTTGGCTGTTTTTCATCTTTGATAGATTAACATTTTTATGGTAAAAATCTGTCAACCATTTTTTCATAGTTTCATTTCTCATCTGGCGTACTTTTCCCAAAATTGTGATACGTATTTTTTTTTCATATTTTTCCTGGTTTTTCATTAATTCTTGGTTGATTTTTAGCTCTTGGCCAAATTTTCTTTTGATATATATGACATATAGTATGGATAGAAAAAATCTTCTCTCTGTAATCTTTGCTTACATAATAACTTTAAAAATAGCTAATTACAGATAAACCTTAGTCCACCTCCTTCTAATTCATGACTGTTATAGCACACATGAAATATTGAGGTGCTATTGTGTGTGCAAACAATATCACGAGATCAGTTCCTGGGGAGGGATGTCTGGCGATCTAGGAAGCTGGGCACATGCCCATCTTATGAATTATGTTGTGTGCGTGAACATTTATGGACCTCAGTAGTCCCTTTTCATGTGAGGCTGCATGAAGTCCTCTAATCCAAAGTGTTCCTTAGGATATCAAGAAAGTATAGCACAGGATTTATGTGCATGATACACGGAGTTGGGGCAGCTTTTCCTTGTACACACAATAGTCATCCTACTAAATGATGCGTAATGAGGAGCGTGATCCCTAAGGACATGATATGTCCATAGTCATTGATAGAGAAAGGCTCAGTCTGGTGAAGGCATGGAGAGGCAAGTGGGAGAGGAAAATGAACATGCTAAAATGGAGGCTTTCTTTCCTATTAGACTTCAGAGGGAAGTCAAAGATGACAGTAGTCTGACGTTTATTTAAGTCAAGTCTTTTCATTTGTGATTTTCTTGATATTTGCTGATTGATACCTTCCAGGACTCGCATACTCAGCCGTGTGAGGACGTGCATGCATTTAGAAGAAGGTGGATGGTATCAGGGTGCAGTCTGTACTTAGAGACCCAAGGAATACCAACCCGTCTTCATAGCAGCTGATCCAACTGAACCAAAATGGTGGCTCAGAGATGTCTATGAAAAACAGATTGAGTGGCGATGGGTAAAGCCACACGTAGCTGAAACTACACACACTCTCACTGGGTGTGCTGCAGGTTCAAATCTTTGCAGCAAAAGTACATCGTTTTAGACCAAGTTGAAACTTAGCATGAGATTGAGATTTCTGCTAGCACTGCTGATGAACTACTTGCTGTCAAAGAGTGTGTTCCTACAGCTAACTATCGATCATTAGCTTCCAAAAGCCTCATAATAAATCTCGTTTGCATTCTTGCTTTTTTTCAGAGAACTAAGTAGATTTCAGCCTATTTCTTTTCATTTATTTGAAATAAAGATTAGGACTCTCATTTGTTTTATTGCTTTCATTTTTGAGAGAAAAAATGAATGCATCCATGCATTTTTTTTTCAGCAAAGAATGAAGATAGGAATTCTCCATTAGCCACAATAATATAGCCATTGTATTTCTAAACTCTCTTTTTAGTTAATTGGATTAAAATTTGCTTTTATGGGCATGATTATTGCTATTTCCTTTTTATGATCATTGTCATGTTGGTTTCTCCGCTCATCTGACCTTGTCCGTTAAATGTGACGGTGACTTCATTCAGGTGGTATTCCAAAACGCTAAACTTGAATGTGAAAATAGAAATTGTAAAAAGGAAAAAAAAATGCCTCAGTTCTTGTTTGCTTAAAAAAAAAAAAAACATTTAAGGAGAATATCTTCAGTAATTAATGCATTGTTAACCTGAAGGTCAGACTCAGGCAATATTGAATCCTGCTTTTAAAAAAATGTCCCCCAAGGCTTGCTTGCCCTCTTGTAAAATGCATATCATCCATTCAACAAATCTTTATTGATTATGCCAGTCACCATAATAGGTTTGGGCATCACAGCACTAAACAAAACAGACAGAAATCCCTGACCCTTTGTCTGAGTTTTGGACACTCAGCGGATGGGATCCGCCACATCCACCCATTCAGTGTTCTGTTTCCATAGCCCAGAGTATTCTGGTATCTTATTTTCCTTCCTCTCAGCCGTGTTGGGGAGAACTTTAATGGTGCATAAAATCGAAACAGGGTGAAAAGATATCTTGAGACCCAGGCTGTTTCCCCAAAAATGTTTCAGTGTTTACAATCCAACTAAACTAGTATCACTGGTACCATGGCTGAGGCTCATGGCACCATGGCATCCTTCACATTTCTATAAAAGGGAGAAAACATATGTTGCTTTTGGACCTCCAAGTCACAGTTTGGTCTCAGGCAAACATCTTTTTTTTTTTAATCATCTTTGATCTGGTATCTACTACAAGTCAAATGTTGCCATGGCAGCATTTAAATTTTTTAGAGATTAACCAAGTTGTACTCAGAAAAAAATTAAATAAATAAATAAGACAATGGGGCAAGGGCAGCCCCTCAGGACTCCAAAGAACCAGAAAGACAAAAGGCTCAGACACTCTGTTCCTGGATAAGTGAAAGACTTTCTCACGGGTCTCTGCACAGCACTGCCCCCAGACTTGACGCAGCTAAAGGCTATTTTCCAACACCATTTGCGGTGGGACAAAAACTAATATCCAGCCATTGGTTCCGAACCTGAAGAGAGAAGGTTTAAGTGTACTCAGTGATTGTTGGTGGTTGATGAACTTAGTTGAAGCCAGGAAAGAAGAGTCAAAATGCAAGCCCAGATCTGTAGAAACATGGCTCCCTCCATGAGACAAGAGTTACCATGCCCAGCCCCCATCTACCAAAATGGAGTGAGGAGTGCTGTTGGTGGGGTCCTCATGCACCCTCCACATCTGGGCTGGAATCAGCCCGCTCATCAAATGAGCTCCCAGGACTGGGGTGCACTCTTGGGTGTAGAATGCCAGGGAGAGTGACAAAAACAGTAGGGAGGGATGCTGGAGCTTTGGACGGGTTTTCTTAAGCTGTTCTTGTCACGGAGGTTGGTGTATTTCTGAGGTCAGGGGCTCAGGGATGAAGGGAAAGCCCTGGTGGAAAGTTCAGGGGAAGATCCAGGACTGTGATCCACAAGCCCTTAGGGCTGTATTATCTCCTCACTGTTTGTGTTTGCCACACCTTCTCCCCTGAAGAAACCTCTTCTACCATGGTTGAGTGGAATTTTAAAACATTAAAGCACATGAAGATATACTTTAGTTATCTTCGACTGAGATATTTACAATAAATATAATTAGACGTACTGTGTTATGGCAAAGCAAGGATGGAACTCACTGATGTACCAACTTAAATATGCTGTAAATAAATAGAACAGTTTGAGCTGATGGGCTGGCAGTTTCCTACCCACACCTGGCGAACTTTTTAAATAATATGAAACCCCTTCATTAAATGTGTGCTTTCAGCCCAGAAAAGCACAATCTTCCTCAAGTTTTTTTTCTCTTTGCCTCTCTTTCCAGAAGCCAAACCAACCTGGAGCTGAGCGATTTCTTCCTGATCTCCGTAGCTAACGAAACTCTCACGCTTGTTAAAGGAAGCGGGAGACCTTGGGAGGATTTCCACTCTTGTGGGATTTGTGATGGTGCTCCTGGCTTCACATGTATTTTCTACATCGTAACCGACCATCAGGTCTTCTTATTCCAAGTAGTTCCCGCAGAGATGTTGAGGAAGAATGCCCTTCAGGCATTTCCTTGGTGTCACCCTCCGAAGCGTTAAGTGCGGCACCGGGGCCTGGAACTAGTGTGCACCTGTTCGCTGCATCCCTCCCGCGCTCTTCCTTTCCAGTCCAGCAGCTGGTCCTCTCCGAAGAGCCGCGCACCTCGGGATGCCGATGACCAGGTCAGCGCAACGTTTGGAGACACAGACATCGGGGGCACGGGTGCTGTCTCTTGTGCATTCATCACTCCGGTGACAGAATGATGTGCGAAATGCCCGTATTCAGCATACTTAGCTCAAGCAGGAGACAGGAAGGTCAGGCAAAGGGAACAAGGGAGCGGCATACTCAGTGTCTAAACCTTTGCTGTTTACGTAAACTCTCCATGTCCCAACCTCAACCACAAAACCCAGAGATACAAGTGAAGGAGAATCCTGAGCTCCTGGCTGCCGGCATCTTTTCAAGAGGCTGAGAGTAAGAAACAAGCAGGAAATGTTTGCTGTTAAACAGTGGTACTGCTTTGTGCACAAATGCAAAATGAAATGATGTTGATTACTGAGAAGCCCAGTTCAGGGCTGTGTTCACTGGCAATCCCGTCTTTCTGATACAACCACCAGCTACGTCTGGCTTTGCATCAGAAGGGATCCTTCGAGCACTGATGGGAGCACTCCCCTCCTGGTGCTTCTGATTTCACCTGCGAGATCAGGTTCTCCCCAGGAACCCTGCGCAGGAACATTTGGTAACTGGGGTTACACAACACACACGGGTGTTGTCTCAAAAGCCTGTTTGCTTGATCTGTTCCCTTCATTCACCGCCTTAGCAGATGCCCATTGTGCCGAGCACTGAGCTGTGTGGGGGAGCACGCGGAGGGCAGGTCGTTCGGCTGAGCCCCAGCTCCGCGGACAGCCCTGGATGTGTTCCAGTTTGTCTTCTGTAAGCTGGAGATGCTGTCTCTGTCTGTGGTCTCGGCGCAGAGCTGTTGATTACAAGTTTTACCCTTTTATTTGCTCGTTTCATGGCCTTCGGCCACAGAATCCCTCAATTTCTTCAACTATATGACTTGGAAAAATAGCCCTGAACTCCCAGGGATTAACCAATTAGGGATTTCAGAGGATCTGGAAATCTCTTTCATGGTTTTTCTGTATTATTTTAGTAGGAGTCATGAATGTGCTTCATCTGCTGCAGTTTTGTAAATTGTAAGTAATAAGTGATTTTTCCTGTTACATTCATCACTATTGATCTTTATTCCTGATTAAATTTACAGTTAAATGGGCCCCTTTTCACTTGGGGTTTTCCTTTCTACTCCAAAGAATTCCTCAGCCCAGGGAGGGCTGTGCCTTCACATGCCTGCTTCCAAAATGTGTTGCTTTTGTGTTTTTGAAGTTATCTAAATGTTTTATATCATTTTACAACAGAAGAGGGAAAATTTGAGAGAGAGAGAGGGAAGGAAGGGAGGGAGGAGGGAGGAAAGGAAGGAAGGAGGGGGAAAGAAAGAAGGAAGGAAGGAAAGAAGGAGAAATGGGGAAGGGAGGAAGGAAGGAAGGCACATTTAAATGCTCCTTACAGAAGATGAGAGGCCTAACAGCAGACTGCTTGAATCTATATAGTTCAATGTATTTCTATATGTTGAAGATAATAGAAGAGAACTGATGAATAAAATATTCTAATAAAATTTATGAAGCCAAAGACGTATCCACAGTTTCTCTCCAGAAGCCCCTAAGTGCATTGAAAATACTTCCTAAACTATAGTTAAATCATGAGTTACACGACTGAGTTATTTTTGAAGTAGTACTTTGTTTATAATAATGTCTTTTTATAATCCCTAACTTCTAGTTAATGTAAAATAAATCACCCACCTAGCACATTCTGTCATTACCAAATTACCTGCACCTCAGAAGATAATCATTCTTTATTGCATTTTTAAATCATGAGTATATGAACATTTCTCTCACTGATGGTATTTTCCTAAGTTTACTAATAGCACATATTTTTCTGTACGTCCTAACAACTAAAATTTACTTTTATACAAAAACTTGATTGCTTTATGGCACCACGAAAAGGGTATTTTGCCCTTTTTTTAGACCCAAACATGCTCCATTTTTATCCAAGAATTTCATGGCTCTTCCACTTAACTTGTAAACACACTCATTCTGTTATATAGTGTGTCCTGGGAATAAACCCAGGAACAAGTCCCACCCCTGCCTTGTCATTTGTAAAACACTTTTTTTACTTATAAAACCCTCCAAGGCACAGGCGGCAGGCACCGTGCGGGCTGTGGGGCCTCCCCGGGTACCGCTGGGCTGCGCTCACCACCGTGACCCCGAGCAGCTTCCAGTCCAGCTTTGGGGGGCACGGAGGGCAGTGCTCCAGGCTTTCCCGCACAGGCTGAGGGCACTGTGGTCACACTGAGAGACAGCGTCCTCCCTGACCTACCTGTCCCTCCTGCTGCTTCTCGCAGACCAGAGGGAAGCAGAAAGAGACCTTCCCTCCAGCCTGGCCCCCCCACCAGAGGGGATGCAATGTCAAGGAGAGAAACGGTGCTGTGGTGGCTGTCGTCAGTGGACCCCATGGGCCGTCGGGGGGCCGGTTCTGCTGAGACGGGACGCACGGATAGCCCACGGGCCTGGGAAGGGCACGGGGGACCATTTCCAGGATCAGGGACAGCAGATGCCAAGCCTCCTAATGCAATAACACCTGTCCTGTCCAAGGGGAGAAACCATGATCCCTCAAGGTCCCGACACTAAGTGTAGTGAAGGAGACTTTGGATCTCTCAACGTCTATCTGCAGCTGAGACAAAAAGTGAGTCAGCCGGGAGCCCAGGGGGAGAACGACAAAGCTCACTGGACTCCGGCAGAAGGAAGGGCCCACCTTGGTCATGCAGAGCACTGGAAGAGGTGTCAGGAATCCTGTGTGCAGCAGACGAATAGAGCAGATCCAAGGTGCCCCGGACAGGGGAGGGCCAAAAAGAGATGGGGGGGGTGTCATGGGCAGCCCCAGCCCTCCAAATGAAGCACCAAGAGTCTGGAGATGTCCAGCACAAGTCTGAGGGCACTTAGTGTTCAGCCCATGGGCGCTGAAGACAGTGGCTGACCCTGGAGGTCGTCGTGGGACCCCTCGCGATGCATCCCAACAAACAGAGACCCAGCTGCCTTTGGGGAGCAAACTTAAAACATCTATTTGCCATCACGCAACACCTTTGAAAGATGGGCTGAGAAAGAAAGCTTTCTGTGCCATTGCATTATGATGTGCCTCGATGTCATTTTCTTCCTGCATTTTTGTGCCTGGGATGGTTGAGCTGCTTAGAGCAGTGATTTTATAGTTTTCACCAAATTTGGGAAATTTTCGCACATTATTTTTTCAAAGAGGTTTGCTGTCCTTTTCTCTCCTTCTGATGAGCCTGCTCGAGGTTGGGGCACAGACGAATGGCGCTCTGCTCATTCCTTGTCAGTCTTCTCTGCTCTGTGTCGCATTTACGTGGTGTAAATTTCTCTGGCTGTGTTTTCAGGCTTGCTGATCTTTCCCTCTGCCATGTCCGCCCCACTACCGATCCGTGACGTTTTCCTCCTCGGACATAGTTGCCATCACTAGACATTTGCTTTGACTCATTCCTCCGTCTTCGGAAACTGCCCCTCACACACTCCCCTCATTCTGCAGTTTCTGGAAAACGGCTCCCACCGCCACTGGAGTATCTGCGCTGGTTCTGCCATTCGTGTCATTTTCAGGTCTGTTTTGGGTCTGTTTCTATTTGTCTGCTTCTTTTCACACTGGTAATCTTTACACTGAATGGCAGACATTGTGTATTTTCTGTGTAATGGATGTTTTTACGTCCCTATAAATATCCTTGAGCAGTGTTCTAGGACACAGTCATGTTACTAGGGGACAGTTTGATCTTGTCAGGTCTTGGGTCCAGTGGGACCCACCCCGCCTTCAGTCCAGGGCTAAGCGTACCCCCGGCTCAGACAAGACCCTTCTCATCACCCTACTGATGTGCCATGAATTAGAAGTTCTTTCCTCTTTGGCTGGTGGGGACACACTCTGTTCCTGGTCTTCTGTAAACTGCAGAGACTGTTCCCTTGGTCCTTTGGGGTCATTCTTGTCCCAGCCAGGGGGACTTCCCTCGTGAGCACGCAGTGACCCTTTGCCGAGGACTTGAGGGGACCCCTCTGCTGATCTTGAGAGCTTTCTCTCGCTGCAGCTGTCCTTTCCCTGGTACCGGATGGGGGGGACTCTATCTCCTTTGGCCTGTATGGATCCTCAGGTCCATCTCCTCTGCTCAGGGAAAGAGCCAGTCTCCTCCTGGAGAACTGTCTTCCCACCGAGGCATTGAGTGGTGGCAATCATAGACTTACCCGTTCGTCTCCTATCTGTCAGCCTCACTGGGCTGCGCTGGCTGATATCCAAAGTCAGAAAACCCTCGCCTCATAGTTTTTACTCTTTCATCTGTTGGTGCAGGTAGGAGAGATACCCGGTCCCTGGAACGTCATCATGGTTGGAAGAAGAATCAAAAATAATCAACATCTATTTTTCAAAAGTTATAAAAGATCAGTGCATGGAGGAGATAGATGGAGCAGAGGATCATCCAAGACTGTGTCAAATAATGACAGAATTAAATAAACTAACCCAGAGAGAATAATTTATCTATGATTATTTACAATAATTTTTTATTTATCTATTATCAATCCATCTGTTATTTATCTAATAAAATAATGTATTATTAATTCATTAGCGGCTTTCAGACTGCCACTCTCCATTCTAAGCACTGATGTGAATTATCTCATTTATTACTCGAAATAATCTTTTCAGGTAGGCACCTTCAAAACTCCCACTTTAGGGACGTGAAAACCAACACAGAGACAGGAAGTAAATCACTATGGTTGTAACTTACCAGAGCTGGGATTGAACCAAGGCTCACGTTTCAGAGCCTGGACTCTAACTGTGCAGAAAAACTTCAAAACTACTCAGAACCAGAGTACCCGGGACCTTAAAGAAGAAAGAGAAGATGGACTCTGCCTGACTTTGTTAGATACCCAGCATCGTCGTAATCTGTTGGTCACATCTGTTCTTTTTCTCAAGGCCAGTGCAGTTGGGAAAGAGGGCCATGCATCATCATGAAACCGTATATTCCTGCACTATCTCCACATTTGCAGGTGCACGTCCTCGACCCCTCTGAAGACCACCATCCCGGAAACTTCAGCGGAGGCTCTACAGTGTCCTAACACTTCAGATGGCAATGAGAAATTTCCACTTTTCCCTGTGCTTTACTAGCTGTTTGTGTTCAGTGCACCTGTCAAAATCCTGTACTTCACTATCTACGTACAAAGATCAACATCTTAAGTCCAGGAATTACATATAGCAGCAGCTCAATTAGGAATTTGTGGGGTTTTTTTTAAGATTTTATTTATTTATTTGACAGAGAGAGACACAACGAGAGAGGGAACACAAGCAGGGGGAGTGGGAGAGGGAGAAGCAGGCTTCCCGCGGAGCAGAGAGCCCGATATGGGACTCGATCCCAGGACCCTGGGACCATGACCCGAGCCGAAGGCAGTTGCCCAACAACTGAGCCACCCAGGCGCCCAGGAATTTGTGTTTTATTTTATTTTTTTATTTATTTTTTTTTAAAGATTTTATTTATTTATTCATGAGAGACAGAGAGAGAGAGGCAGAGGGAGAAGCAGGCTCCCAAGGAGCAGGAAGCCCGATGTGGGACTCGATCCCAGGACCCTGAGATCATGACCTGAGCCGAAGGCAGACGCTTAACCATCTGAGCCACCCAGGCGCCCCAGGAATTTGTGTTTTAAATTTTCTTCGGTCCGTGTCTGGCACCATTGAACCTGATGTGTGGAGGTCACAGGACCACTGTGCAATGCTGTCCGGGCATTTCACTCACCGTTCCCTGTCTTTTCAGCTTTTTAAAAAAAGATTGATTGGTTCTAGAGAGAGAAAGAGAGAGCAGGGGGAGGAACAGAGGGAGAGAGAAACTCAAGCAGACTCCATGCTGAGCAGGGAGCCCAATGCGGGGCTCGATCTCATGAACTGAGATCATGACCTGAGCCAAACGCTTAACCGACTGAGCCACCCCAATGCCCCTCCCTGTCTTTTCGGCTTCGATGTGAATTCACAGAGGCCATAGTAGTGGCTGGAATGTAAACCTGGGTGCAATGTAGAGTGGCAAACTGTGGCTTTTGTGCCTGAGAGGCCCATGCACCCTGGAGTAGAGCTCAGCTCCCCGCAAGACCCCAGGCCCAGCAAGCCCCTTCTCGGCCACGTGCCTCTGCGCCTCTGGCAGCCCATCTCAGCCACTCCCCTCCGACATGTGTCTCCCACCAGCAGCCTTACCTCTGTACTGCAGACCTTTCTTCAAAAGTCACTGAACAACTTTGTAACACAAAACGTGCATGTCAGAATGTGTGCCCGGGACAGATGGTTTTCAGCAGCTCGAGGTTCAGAGGTGGGCTGACTCTGTAAGATGCCGTGCAGACTAGGAAGTGCATCCATCAGGAGGACCGAGGGTGCACTGCTAGCTAACAAGGAGCCCTCGCCTCTCAGGGACTGGGACAGCAAGGCTGATTTCCTGCTCATGGTCCACGTCCATCTGGGGCCCGCCTTGGCTCTGCTCACTGTTATCTTCAGTCTGGGACCTAGTCTGATGGAGTCGCTCTCTGGGACACTGTCAATCCTGACGCGGAAGGGGAAGGGAGATAAGAGGGACCGAGGGCTGGCTTCTGAAGATGATGCATGCCCTTTCCTCTCACTTTCCGTCATCTGCACAAGTGATGTGCACTCAGCAAGGTAGGGGCCGGGCTTACACAGTCCTCCCAAATCTTCTATCTGAAGGAACATGTGCAGTTCCATGGCCAAGCCTGATATCTATGGGCAGAGAAATATCATGTCCCCAGGGAAGGAAAACGAGCATTTTGAATAATAATACAATCTACCCCAAAGAGGACGGGCTTTCCCTGTTGACTTCAAGTACTCAGCCTTGCCTTCCCCCATGATAGCAAAGCCACCAATTGCAAGAACCTGAACACAGCAGCAGAACTCTCTGGTACCTAAGAAAACGCAAGAATTGGTACTGAGAAACAAAGGTGTTGCTCCCCTCCGGGTGCAGACTGGCGAGAAAGACCGCTGACCCAAGGCGTGTGGGCACCTCCCACTCTGGCCATTATCACGTGGGTCTCAACTATTCAGATGGGCACTTGCAGGACAGAGTTCAGCCCCTGCCTTGTCTGGCCCATGTAACGCAGGCATGAAAAATTCAGAACATAGATGTCAGTCAATAAAGAGGATAAAAGTCTATCTGGGGCTTGAACAAAGATGTTCTCTCGGCGTAAGGCCCTCACCACCCTGGGGAAACAAGGTAAAATGGAGTTTAATTGTCTCATTTAAGAAACTGAGATTATTTTATTCACGTAAAAATGCCTTAGATAAAGAAATATAATTGCGGAGGCCATAGCCAACACCCAGGAGAGGAGTTCTCTGAACCCGTAGCAGGCTTTATAAGCTTCATTTCCCTCTTCCGAATGCGGTGCGGAAGATCAATTTAGCTATAGAATTAGGAGCAACAAGCAGCATAGAAAATTGCACAGTGGAGCCTGCAGGAAAAGGCTGACTTGGAGAAGATCTCTAGATGGTGTGAGTAATTTCGAAAGCAGGACACGCAGTGTGGAATACGTTTAAATTGTCCTGCACCATCACTGCAGACAACCAAGCTGATGCATGAGAAACTCCCCAGCCCAGAGGGTCAGGTTATCAGGCGGAGCCTCAGGCTGGTCCACCGTCAGCTCTGGAAACTGTCACTTCCCGGGAAACCTTCCCTGGCTGGGGTTCTGGACTGTCCCAGTAACTGCGTTCTTACGCATAATCCCACGCACTTGACATCTGCGGCACCAACGGTGTTCACCATCCTTGCATGTGTTATGCCGCCAAGCAAGGATCAGCAATTCTCTCTCCTTCTCTCTCATTTTACATGTAAATATGTATATGTCATGAATGTTGCAATTATGAATTCCATAACTATGAAAACTCATCGCCACATGCATGCAATGTGTCTGCCCGTGGTGTGAAGTTCAGGAGCAGAAAGCCGTGCTAAGTGAGAGAAGACTGACTGACAGCATAATCAACATGCAGCATTTCCAACACCCGAGTCCACAGAGGCCCGTTTGACCCTACCCATCACAGACGTGGTTGCTGTGCCCAGAGGAGGGCACCAAGGGCCCTGCCCTGGTATCCTGGGATGGGCAGAGGACGAGAGCAAAGGAAACGAGAAAACACCAGCGAGGGAAACCAGAGTCCAGTCGGGAAGGAGGAGTTCATCAAGCATCAAATGAAAGAGGATTGAAAACCTGTCTGAAGCCCTCAGTGACTGTTCCAGGAGTGATCTGAGGAGATCAACTTGTGGCCCAAGTTCACTGGCAGCATCTGGACAGGCCAGCCCCGTCTGTCCCCACCGGCATGCACTGGTGATTTCCTGCACCGTGACCCGCCGTAGGAGTGCGTCTCCCACCACAGAACCGTGCACGTGTGTGCGTCCATCGCCCCCCAACATGCGCACACCACACACGCACACCCCCAAGAAGGAAGTCAGAGTGATACCCGTCTTCACCCGATGTGGCGAACGTGGGCTCTTTCTCTGTTCCATGCAGTTGAAGCCTTAAGGCTCGTGACCAACTAACATGACTCCGCAGCCTCTGGCGGGAGGACTGGTGCTGGAGTATCGGCACACAGGGGTGCCCATGCGAGGGACGGAGGCCGGCAGCCTGTGGACACCACCCTCAGGCGGCTTTTGGCCAGAGCTGGGAGCGGGGCCCCGTCCTCGGGGCGCGGGAGGCCTGGCGGCACCGGGAGCCCAGCAGTGGGCTCTCTGTTGCAGAAACGGCAGGTCTTGGGGGGAAAGACAGGCGAAGCCAGGAGAGGAGCAGTTCAAGGTCAGGGAAGGAGCCAGCGCCCGGTGGATCCAGCCCCAGTGCTGCAACGGAGGGAAGGCAGGGGCACCAGGGATCTCCACCCCAAGACTCTCTCCCTTACGGGCCTCCACTTCATTCTCTGGGCATTAACTGGAGCCTCAGTCCATCACTGACTCCCTGAGGAGGGAGTGATTGTAGCCGAGGGGCCAGCTGAAGGGGGGGCCCAGGGCCCCCCGGGAGGCTGTGGAAACAGAGGAGCGTCACAGCACGCTTCCTGACCCCCCCCCACCCCATGCTCCCTGCGCTCCGCCTTAGGAACACGCCCCTGATTTGTGACCGTGTACCTCCCAGTACCATGGGCAAAAGTTGGAAAAGCCCATGGTCCTACCCGGATCTGACCCAGAGGCAGAGGAAACACGGGTGGTGTTGACTGTGAGCAGCGTCTCCATCTGCTGTTCTTCTGGGTCTGAGGCTGTCTGCTTCCCGTGCTCTCCTCCCCCTTGGCCAAGCCCTGCTGTTCTCTGGAAGGCAGGGAATAGCCACACTGCATTTAGGGGGTGCATACTGGGTATTCAAGGGGGGGTGCATTTCTTCATTTCACTGAGGCTACATCTTGCTCTACCCAAGTTGAAAAAACGAATATACACAGAGCTAAATATAGCATCCTGGGAAATCCGCCACAGCCCAAGTGCTCGGCAGGGGACCCCGGACGGTGAGATCACTCTCCTCCTCCTTCTCAGGGGCTCACGCTCACACAATCGGACACTCACTGGCATGCGTCCACTCAGTGCCATCCGTGTTCCAAGTTCCACACTTTCCAGCTTCATTATTCTCTCGGCTTCTTTTTTCCTCTCCTGCGTCCAGCTGACCTGGCAGTGAACCCAGGATGGATCCTCGGGCCATGTTCTAGTTAGTATTCCATCCTGGGGCTCTTGGTGGAGAAGGTTCCAGGGAAAGAGAAGCCCGGAGAGACAGGGGCACCGTGGGAAGGATGATGACAAGCAGAGACACCTCCCTGCTCGATCTTGCCAGAACCAAGCCATTCTCCCTCAAAATGTGCAAATGCAAGGAGAGATATTTTGTTCACGACAAATACGAAATCTTGTCAGGCTGGCCACACCCTGTCTAAGTCAGAAGCAGGGCCCAGGATTTTTCACCTCCCAAACTTTTCTCAAAGTAGGTGGTTCACAGAACACCTTAATAAGATCAAAGACTGATTCTCAACTAGAAGTTAGATAGGCTCAAATATGCCGTCACTTCCGTATATATAAGTAAATTCCAGAAAATAAAACCCTCAGCACACCGTTGGTTCTATGTAAATATCCATTTTGGAGCGAGATCATGACATCGAACATAAAATCTCTCAGAATAGGTAACCTTTACTGAGCATTTATGTCCCAATCTGAGAGAGATGCTATTTGCTTCATTGTGTAAAGAAGAAATGGAGAGACACAGAGGCCAACTAAGCCGTCTGGAAACACACGTAGTGAGTGGTAGATCCAAGATACAAGCCCAGTTCATCTTGCCAGTCTGCGTGCTTCACTACAAAAACATAGCCTCTCAGCATTTAACACCCCACTCTAGGGAACCGAGAAAAGAGCTCCCGTTTATTATTGGTCCATAATTATTGTCCTATAATGTTGCTTTGTAAGCATAATATAATGAGCTGAGCACTGTTATGTCAGAAGCAACCAGCTACTATCTATCAGGAAGAAAAGGCAAAGACAATCATCTAAATTAACTCCCCAAGCTAAGGGATAAAACCAGCTTCACTGAAGGCTCAGACAAAAAAAAAAAAAAAAAAAAAAAAACAACCAAAAACCAAAAAACAAAAACCGCTTTGCTCATTAACAAATGTAGACAGAAACTGGCCATGCTACTTTGTTTTAAGAAAACCTCTCTCCTGGTGGAACACTCGTTGCAAAGTCCAAAACCGTTACTCCTGCTGGATGGCACGTGAGCCATCAGCCATCAGCTTATCATCATGTCCACCAGTGGGTGTGCTGGGTGGAAAGGAAAACTCATTTGATTTTTCTATTTATTGGCAAGGATAAGGGATTAAATGAGAATAAGCTGTAGGTACCTTATTTATGGGCAGAGGAAAACAATCTGGGCTCTGTCTGTTCTCCCTTTGGCTTTATCTCTTCTCTCACCTGGAAACTTTGATGTCAAAAATATTATCAATTTCCAGACAGTTCTGATAACCAAGCAACATAGACTTGAAGGATTCAGTTTATAAGAAATAGATACATAACCTTTCTCTAGGGAAAAAAAAAAAACACTCTGATTTTGCTGGGATTAGACAGTCGGCATACAATACGGTTGCTTAGAAACTTTCCTTTTTCACACACAAATGCAACATAAAATAGCTTCCAACAAAGGAATCGAGTGTCGCTAAATAAAATATCTTCCCAATGACCAAGTCCTTTGCCCAAGGTGAAGGTGATCTTAAAGGTGATCTTAAAGTCCTTTAAGATCTGTTCGCAAAGACAGTCTTTTGTCTTATGTCATGGATACAAGCTGGAACTATGCACAAGTTTTACTTTTGTGGTTTGTCCTAAGAGCTCCCCAAAGCGCTCTGCTTTCCAATTCATAACACAGGTGCAAGGCCTCGATTTGATTCAAAGCTCTGCTAGAAAGTTTCCTTTTGGCCAATGCTCTTAGGAAATGTTCTGGCCAGACTTGTGGCCATTTTACACCTTCTGCTACATTTTAATTTGAGATTTGACCAGTTAAAGACCAGTGGGATGTGGGATTGGAACAGCGCCCCCGTTGTCTGCCTGGCCTCGCGGGAGGAGGGGTTTGGAGTTAGTTTCATTAGCCTACTAATGAAGATCCTTTCTTTTGGGTTTTTGCTTCAGGGATACACATCTTTGAGTGTTTTACCTCTACTTTCAAATTGGTTGGAATTCTGAGCAAGATTCAGAAAATCATTTCACTGTGGGATCACGGGTTTCTGAAATTTCCCAGGCTTCCATCTCTCTGTCTTCCTTGGCTCCCTTTGGACAAGAGTCACTGTAGAGCCAGGGGCCAGTACATTCAAAGTGCTTTTCATATATTTGCTGAATAAATACAGGGATGAACATTAATTATGTCTCCTAGTAAGTTTTCTTTCAGTTTGGCATTGTAGATTCCATTTTAAAAATAATTCTTTATTGTAGGGGTGCCTGTGTGGCTCAGTCGGTTAAGCAACTGCCTTTGGTTCAGGTCATGATCCCGCGATCCTAGGATCAAGCCCTGCTTCGGGCTCCCTGCTCAGCGGGGAGTCTGCTTCTCCCTCTCCCTCTGCCCCTCCCCCTGCTTGTGCTCTCTCCAGTGCTCTCTCTCGAGAATAAATAAAATCTTTTAAAAGTTTTTTTAATTGTAAAATAAAGCCAATATACAGAATAACACCCAGAACAAAGATATAGCTTAGTGAACTATTTATAAGGCACGTACCACCATTCACAAACAGAACAGACCTTTGTCAGACTCTACAGAAGGCCTTCCATGGGGCCTGTCCCTCTCAAAGATTCCCTCTCTTCCCTGACTTTTGTGGTAACTACTTCCTCGAATTTCCTTACCGTTTATTCATCCAGTTGTGCATTCCCACTTGCCATTATTGAGGTTTGCCCATCATAAAACGAATTTATCTTTTATAAAATCTCTTTCTAATCTCATTACCTTGCTCAACTTTTGTTTCCTTCAAGTTAAACTATTCAGAAGATCTGGGCTACATTATTCGGCCCATAGAGACTCCCACAGTCTGGACTTTGCCGACTGCATTTTCTTTGTGCAGCTCAGCATGCTCCTCTGTCCTTTACTTTTCCTGCAAATGGACAGCTGAATCTAGTTTAATGCCTTTGGCAGGAACATGGGTGATGTCATACTTTTCATCAGAAGGCACAGAATACCTGAAATGTCCTTCATTTTTGGTGGTAGTTATTGTTTATACTCAGAGCCTAAGAAGTCTATTCCTTCACTGGGGTTGCAAAATGATGATATTTCAATTCTATCATTTAAAAAAATCATTTGGAATCATTTTAAAGCAAGAAACATTCATCTCTTTCTTGGCTATCCAGTGCTGCATTTTATATTTTAAAAACCAGGAAAAACACCTGCTTCTTCTCTTATACTTATCCAGTTTCAAAGGCATCTCCAAAATGCAATCGATTATTATTTTTTAATATCATAACAAACTTATGACTTTAATCTATTTGATGGGTTTCAATTCATTGAATTTTGATCCTTTTTAAAGTTCAAATTTTTCTATTTTGGCCAGTAGAAACCTTTTGAAATTGGCTCTTGAGTCTTTTGACCTGATCCTACTAAGCTTGATAGCTTCCTTCCTTTGAAATGCTCCAAACCACGCTGAAGTCTCCTCCTGTGGATCTGGGGTCTGCCGCTTCTCCGAGAAGCCCAGTTTTTTTTAATGAGAAATGGCAACACAAGGCCACAGTCTTGGCATTAGGAGTGTTCATTGCTACCTGATGCATCATTGGTTTTAGGCCTTTTCAGCAGAAAGAGTTTAAAACTAGACACTTGATAGATGATTTAATCGTCTATTTAATCATAAACAATTTCTTGGGTGCATATCGATGTTTTCAATTTAAATTCAGGTTGAAAGAGCTTACATTTGACCTATTCTATATTAAATATCTGTTTGTTTCTTTCAGGCCAAGAATCCTGGCTCTGAAAGACACAGATGATGAAAAACTTATAACATCCCGTAGCGACTCATTGCCTTCCCATGTCGCAGAAATAATAGTCTCAGAATCGGAATACTAAGCCACCAGTCCCAATTTTAATGATGAAACATAGTTAAAATTTATACATGTATCCAAATTCTCTCTCCAGTTTTTGCCCTGTCCTTTCTTGTCCTTTGTCGTGTCCTGTAAGCATCTTGTGCCAGGCTCTCTTAATTCCTCACTTAGTCTGACTTCCCTCAGTGACTGAACGCTCAGTTGTTGCTACTGGGTCTTACCTCAATTTTTCTGGAGTCATTTGGGTTGCCTGAAGCTTGTTCTTTAGTCGATTCTGTAGGAAGAGATCAGGGAAGAAAATTCTCCAGATTTGTCAATGTTATATTTATCACATTTCTATATTTATAAGTCTGTCAACTTACGAAGACCTCTTTCTTGGGCTGATTTGTATAGTTTCATAGAACATGGCAGCTTGTTCCTGGACTCCCATGTCCTCCTCTGTCCCTCTCTCCCACCTCGGTATGAACCTGCCCCCTTCTTTCTTCTCTGTTTTTGTTACTGACCTCAATTATGTTTTCTTCCGTGGTTGCTCCTCAGTATGGGGCCTGCCCTGGAAGACCACGTGGGAATTCATTTCCAAGGCTTCTTAGAATCTAGATCCTGTCTCGAGATCTGACCGCAGACCTTTTGCACTCAGTCAGGACAAACACCCTGGTCAGCACGACTCACCCCCTCTATTGGCCTGTTGGGGGCTTCTTCTGGCCACGGTCCATATTGCTGCTTCCATCGCTTCCCACATGGATGTTGGGAGGGTGTTGACCTCTCGTCCCAGCAACTTGTGTTCACGCTTGGTGGTGACACCTTGTTATTTCATTTCATTGTAAACATTGTCAATGGATATTCTTCTTTGATCATTTAACTGCTCCTTTTATCTAGGCCCTTGGGGAGGCTCAAAACTATCTCGGCACTATCAACACCATGCCTGGTGATCATTCTTCCAAAGTCTTCGAATTATCTCGTGTGGTTGTCTTGCTGCCCCAGCGCCATGAGGGGGAAGGACTTCCAGCCTTTGGTTCAATGTGTTGAGGTAAGCGGGTGTGTATGGTTCAATACCTGTGAATTATATGAAATGCATTAAATCAGTGGAAATTTAAAGCTGAACGAAATGGAGAGGTCAGCTAGTCTGATGTTTTCAATTTACAGCACTGAAATTTGCCTTATGTTTTTTTTTTCTAAATATGTCATTACTCTATTTTTTGATGTTTTTATTAATGAAGGGTTCTAAAAAGTATAATGTAACAAGTTTACCCACCCATTCTTTGAGTTTTCTGAGTTTTTCATGTTCTTAGAAAAGCTTCCTCCTTCCCAAATAATTCTGACAGAAGTCTTCATGGGAACCTGTATTATTTGTGTGTTTATACAGGTTTATTTTTGTTACTGATTTTAACAAATGTCGAATCCAGCTGAAAGTTATTTTGGTGTTGGCAATGAGGAAGGGAGTCTCACTTCATTATTTTTTCCTGCAGATGGAGACCCAATTGTTCCAACACCATTTGTTAAATAATCAAATTGTTTCTTCCCAAAGGACTGTAAGTACCATCTTTATTAGTTATTAAATTCATGTATATATTGAATCTGTTTATGGATTTGTTTACTTTCACCCCTTCTTTCCTAACTTCGCACCTCTCATTCCTGCCTCTTACCTGACGACACACAGTGAACATCACCGCTGATGGCTGATTTAATGGAAGTGCTCCTCAGGTTTGCCTTTTGAGCATGATACTGTGCTGCCTTTTGGGTTGATATATAAAAATATTTGTATCTAGTAATTATCTGTTTATTCCTATTTTGATAAGATATTTTGTTCAATTAGGAATAGAGACTAATTTTTAATAAGTGCCTTTTCAGCTTCAATGGAGATAAGCTGGTGATTGTTTTCTCTTACTATTTTCATATAAAACTTGCATTGATAGGTTTTCTAATATTGAATCATTTTTCTTAAAACAGAAACCCCTACTTCTTCATAGGGTGTTTTTTAATATAAATTTGGATTCTGTAAGCTAATACTTGGTTTAGTATTTCTGCTTCATTATTCCTCAGTGAGGCTGACCTGTAGCTTCTCTTTCTTTTCCTGTTTGCTCTCCATGCTCGCATTAAAAGAAAAATGCAGAATTATTGTTTATGCTCTGAAGCAGTTTATAGGGTATGGAGGTTATCCGAATATTGAAAGATTGCTGGAAATCCCCAATGAGTCCCTCTGCTACATTTTAAGAGGTATGATTTGTCAACTGTGGTTATTTCTCCTTTGATAGTTAGTCTGCTCTGTGTATTCCCATCACCTGGGGTCAGTTCTGTTAGTCTTTCCAAATCATCCATTTATCCTGATTCTCAAATTTGTGTACATAGATTGGATCAAAATAGTCTTTTATAATTGATGTGATCTTTTTTGTATTTCTGTTTTCCCTTCAGGAGTCCTTGAAAAACATGTGTATTTGTGTTTTAGCCCTTTGGTCCCCATGAATAAGTTAGTTATGAGTGAATCCAGTTTTAAATTTTTTAAAGATTTTTGTTTTTGAACAATCACTTCAACTAGTTTTTCTTTTCAGACTCATACATTTCTGTTTGTGTATTTATTGGTGCTCTCCGTATGCTGTATTAGGTGAGCTGCAGTGTTCTTTTCTAATCTGTTCAATTTCGTGTTTATTTATGTGATTTGCACGCCTTGTTTATTAATGCAAATAAATATTTAAGCCTATCAATTGTCCTTTGAGTGTTGTCTCAGCTGTCTGGCACAGATTTCCATAGACTGCATTTTATTATCATTATTTCCTATGCATTACGCAGTTTGGGTTTTTATTTTTTATCCTAGAGTTTAAATAGGTTTTTTGGGGAGGGCATAAATATTCGTAATTATAGACAGCAGTGTTTTATTGTTTTCTACCTTTATTTAAAAGATTTTATTTATTTATTTGACAGAGAGAGAGCACACAAGCAGGGGGAGCGGCAGGCAGAGAGAGAAGCAGGCTCCCTGTGGAGCAGGGAGCCCGATGGGGGACTCCATCCCAAGACCCTGGGATCATGACCTGAGCCGAAGGCAGGTGCTTAACCAACTGAGCCACCCAGGTGTCCTGTCTTCTACCTTTAAAAGTAATTTGTCTTTAATTTCTTTGTGACCAGGGCAGTAATACAAACCTGCCCCACCAGCTCTGGAAACAGTTCATGACAGTGGGAGCACCTCTCCTAAGCCCACATGCCCCCTTTCCTGACTTATCTCTCTGCCTTTCCCAAGTAAACACATAATTGTTCATTCCAGACCATAGTACTTTTTTTTTTAAAGATTTTATTTATTTATTTGACAGAGAGAGACATAGCGAGAGCAGGAACACAAGCAGAGGGAGTGGGAGAGGGAGAAGCAGGCTTCTTGCCGAGCAGGGAGCCCGATGTGGGACTCGATCCCAGGACCCTGGGATCATGACCCGAGCCGAAGGCAGACGCTTAACGACTGAGCCACCCAGGCGCCCCAGACCATAGTACTTTAAAACAGAGTAGCCTCTTGTTTGAAATGCATGTACAAAATACTAAAAAAAAAAAAAAAAAAAAAAAAGATCATTATTTACTAGATATCAAATCTAGTGGATTTACAGAGTTTGATTGTGAAATGTTAAATTAGCAGCAATAAGTGGGCCCTAAACTTGCAGTTGTCTCCCTGGGTATAAGAACACCAAACCAGTGATCTTTGTGATGACAGAACCTGCTTTTTCTCATTTGATGATTGCGAATCCAGCTAAATAATCTTTCTATCTTCTGATAATGCATAGCACGTGCGAATTGAAAACAGTGGTGAAGGAGTTAATTCCAATGACAATTTTCTTTTGCTAAGGTCAACTGTTTGATGTGGAAACTGTAACACACTATAATTTCTGTCCATCTGCCCACAGGAGACCCAACATGCTCTTAAGATCCGGCACACTTTTTGTTGATATGAGATGGATACTTATGCAACACGGTCACATAGATTTGGTCAGGTGGCAGTGTTGTGGGGACACATCCTAGAGCCTCAAGAAGGCCCAGGAGAGGGCGCCTGGGTGGTTCAGTCGGTTGAGCGACTGCCCTCGGCTCAGGTCATGATCCCAGGTCCTGGGATCGAGTCCCACATTGGGCTCCCTGCTCTGCGGGGAGCCTGCTTCTCCCTCTCCCACTCCCCCTGCTTGTGTTCCCTCTCTCGCTGTGTCTGTCAAATAAATAAATAAAATCTTAAAAAAAAAAAAAAAAAAAAGAAGGCCCAGGAGGCCCACAAGGTAGACTCTGCTGAATATTTATTTTTGAGCGACACATATCTCTCTTCTAGAAATCTCACAAAAGCCATGATCTGGATCAACAGGATGATGGTGATGAAGCACGTCTATGATATTCGCATGGACACCATAATCTTTTCAGTTCACTAGAATGGAGGTCCGTTAGCATCACTATTTTAGCTAATGGTTATTGAGCCTAATCTAGCATTCCCCCTACACATTTCATGTAGTTCTCATAACGCACCCTGCAAGGTGGGCATTTTTGTTGTCCTCATTCTACAGATGCAGAAATGAAGCAAGTATTTTTTGTGCTAAGCATTTTACACGCACAAACTCATTTACTCCTTATAAAAATCCTGAGAGGCAGCTCGTTCTATTTTCCACATTTTACAGATGAGGATGAAATTTGGAGACTGTCACTCGTCCAGTTTTATGTCTGGTGGGTAACAGCCAGGCTTCCCACTCAGTTAGGTCCAAAGGCTCCCAGAGGATGGGCTTGCAAACCTCAAGGCCCCTGAATTCAACTCCGATGCAGGCTTTGAAAATCCTTGCACTGGGGATCTGCCTCGTTGTTAACAACACAATTTTGCGAGGGTTGCTGGTGAAGGATTAAGAAACACAGGAAGTTTAATTAAGCTGTTCTTTTAACGTCTGGTAAAGCAGCCCCCCCTGAAATGAAGTGGGATATGAACGTGCACCTCATCAAGCCATTTTTAACGGTCAGGCCCATGTTGTTCTACTAGAGAATGTCTCAATTTCAGAAAAACTTACTTTTCTGAAATGTTTTCTCCCATCAGGGTTGCAAATTTCTGATGACCCTCGTCAAGTTTGCCGATTGCTGACCGTCCTAATGAACATCACACAGCGTGCATGGGCTACGCTGTCAGGTAAGCACGTAGAGCTCAGAATGTAAAGTTAATACCAAGCCAACTGAGAGAACGGAGCAGTTGAAAGCAAGCTGGCAGTGCTCTAATCAAATCTTTCCTTTGTGTTTCTTTAATGTGGGACCTGTTTCTGCTGGATTTTCAAGGGTAACTTTCATTAGCATTAAAGAGATAATAAAGTCCTATGATTTTCAAAGATCAGTGTCTGTATTTTATCCTGCAGTTTATTCGCAGAGACTTTGCCATATATTGAGGGATGCCCCTCGGAGGTGTAAAGGTCAGATGCAGGTCCTAGCGGGTCACGGGTTATCCGTGGGACCGTGAGTTCTTTCCATTTACTATCTCCGCACTTGGTCTCTGGATGTAAAATAAGGGTTTGTACCTGCTGACCTCTGATCCTTTCCCAGTCCGATTGGCCAGACCTTGGTACTAAAAATCTCCAGGCCCCTGGGATTTTACCAGCTGTCTCCCCCATAGTACATGTAGTAGTATTAAATAAATTGTACCTTTCTCTTTTGCACTCAAGAAGCCCCATACACGGGCGCTCACCTGGACATATGACTATTACTAATGCCCCTTCTGACACCGTGATAAATGGAAACACAACAGAATCATCACTCTCTCCCTTTCAAAAGTGAAGCAAGGGTAGACACAGGCAGAAAGCACTTAGACTCTAAATATTCAATAGAACTTAATTTTATTTCCCAACTGAGGCAGCTTGGGGTCCTGGGCAGCAGGGCCGACCCCCACCCCCAGCTTCTGTGGTGTTTGCCCCTCTCCAGGAAACAATGCGTTCCCATCAAGTTGGAGTCTTTCCCTCTCCTAAAGATGTCATCTAATGCCATAATGTACACGTATCGCATTTGCCAGGGATCGCTTAGCAACAGAATCCAGTGTTCTGCCAACTTGCTCTTCATGCTGACAACCTAGATTTCACAGAAACTGTGTTTTCTAGAAGGCTTGAGGGATCGGGAAGGGTGACGAAAGGATGCCTCATTGCAGACACAGACAGATATCGGCACTGGCTGACCCTGTTTATGATTTCTGGGGATATTTTAGATGTTATTGTAATGGCACGCCATTCGACAACAATTTATTTTTAATCACTGTCTATTAATCAGCTGCAGACTGACGTCAGTTACCGTACAAAGCTGATGACAGAAAGTGCTGTGTTTGTGCAGAAATGTAAACTTGATTTTAGCCACAAACATTAAAAGCCAGCATAAAGCCAACGTACTGCCAAGGGGGTGTTACCACTTTAGTGATGTCTACTCACCTTGCGAAAAACGAGGCCACGGTATCTTACACGTATTTGTTGTAAGACCTGGGACTCATCCTGTGGGGTGAAGGATAAAGTACAGGATCTGTCGGTCATTTCATCTTAGTCCTTCTGTTTCTCCAGACTCAGGCTGCATGGGGAAAGGAGGTGAGGCTGCAGATACAGTTACAAAGGAGAATAACATTACCTGTGTTTGAATGTAATAAATGCTCCTCCCTTTAATGACAGGCCCTTGTAATGATGTGATATATGGTTTATCTTAAAAGAGTATCTCATCATGGCAATGACAGAGTACACAATGGGCAGAATAATGGTATTCCTTCTAAGGAAGTCACTGCTTCTCATTCATTATGCTACCTACTTATTCTACAGATGTTATATATAGTTGATTGATTTTTCCTCCTATTTCTTCATGGGATTATTATCTGATGATAAGAAAGAAGATGATGCTGTTCTTTTTTCATACCAGTCATACCTAAATGTGGGTCTGAATTTATCATAGGAGAATTCGTATAGCATTATCCAACAATTTTCTGGAATTCCTTACATCTGCTGCTACCACGAGTGAACGGAGGTTTCTGCAGGTAAGTTTCCAGACCCACAAAACATTTCTCACACTTTTAAGGTAGATAAGACTAAATTATTAAATGGGTTATTTTACACCCAGACCATATGAGGCTGAAACTGATGAACGGATGGCCGTTCGACAGCAAGTTGATGGGCAAGCGGACTCCATTTTCTCTTCCAGTGTACGCTCTAAAACAGGCCGTCTCTTCGTTGTGTTTGTTCTACCAGACACGTGCTTGCTTATGATAACCATTCATTCCACATACGCTGCATCTGGAGCTTCTGTTCCCCTGGGCGCGCACACACACCCATACACACACATGACTTCACAGACTTCAGGCCACTAAGCGAGCTGAAATATTCAAATAATGACTGTACGGAAATATTTTTAGTTTTTCAAGCTGGAGTTTAGTGACATGCTGGTACTGGCCTGTGGGAGGGTCATCCCCAGGAAGAAAACGGCTGTACTTCCTTCAGACTTTGCGTAGGATGTGAGTGGTTTACGGCGTATACTTTGGAATTAGACGACAGTTTCAAATCTCATTCCAGTGTCCTCTCTGTGTCACCCTGACAATCTACCTAACCCGCCCAAGTGTCCGTGTTGTCAAACATAGGTCAGTGAGGATGGCGATTCCCACCTGACAGGGCGGTTTATGTGAGCGTGTTAGGAGATAATGCACCCGTGTGCTCCCCCCGGGGCCTGGCGCACAGACCCACTCAGTCAATTGCAGATTATTTTGTGTCTCTAGTTCTCTGGTATCAGGCACGGCTTCCGACCCCTGCAGGCTGGATATCGGCAGCTGTGAATTTATCTCTCTTGTCCCATTTGAGGCTATTTTAATCTAGGAACACAATTACATCCCTGAAAAAGCCTTGTGAGGAATGGAAGAATCGGAGGGTCAGGGGGACAAATACTGGTGTACGGATAAAGTACAGTCGATTTTTCGTGGCGGTTCTAGACTAGCTTGAGTTGCACCGCTCCTAAGGGAAATGCAGGGTTAGGTTCCTGTGAGCCTCTGGTCACCGTATTCTCATCAATGGATCAATACAAAGCTTTGATTTATGTGTTTTTCTTATTTAGTAATATTATTGATTCATTAACACTGAACTCAGGGCCAACAGCCCTGCAGCTCAAGCCTGAAGAAGCTCATCTATCACCTGTGATTTTCCTGTAGTAGACAGCTCTTCAGCACTATGCCTGGCCATTGTACAGCAGTGAAATCACACACACAAAAATCACAAAATGTGAAAAACATGGCACTAAATAAACTGCAAAAGGTATGCTCGTTCATTCTACGAGAGCTGAAACAGGAAGCAGAGTGCCATCTGCTCAGCCTCAGCTGGGAACATGCACCACGAGCAACTCAAACATCCGGCCACTCAGCGCATGTCTGCACATGGCCACAAGAGCTCCATGGGTGTTGAGTTGGGGGGTCACAAAAAACTTTAGTGCATAGGCTAATTTGCAAATACAGAATCTGTGAAAGCAGAGGACTTATGTATGTGACTCTCAAGCCATGTTCTCGGAAGAATGAAGGTCATGAAAGCCTGAGAATGGCCATAATGCAGTTGAAAGAGCTTGTTTTCATTTATAAAAATGGACAAGCAGGAAGTCCTGTGGTTGGATAGAATCACACTCTATGTTCCTAGGTGTCAATGAACCTCAGTTCAGTGGTGAAGGAAGCAAACTAGAACAGTGAAGAAAAATAATTTCAGCAAGATTCACTTAATTTTAGTAGAACATCTCCTTGCAAATGGCAAAGAACTTGAAAGTTGAGGATGACTTTGTCCATTATTCTGGAAATATTAATTAAATGCCTACAGTGCTCATACTCATTTAGGAGGTGCTACAGGAGCTAACAGAGGATAAACAGATAGAATAGCTACCCTTATTCCACTTTAAATAGTATATAGTCCATATTCTATATTAGTATCAGGAAAGTTGGGGCTCATGGACATCCCAGAAGAGTGGCCCAGGATCTGGTGAGTCAGAGTGGTGGTTCTCAGAGGTAGGGCCCGCGGCACCCTGTCCTTCCATGCTGTGTGGGCAGGCAGCGTGCACCATATTGGGATGCTGGACAGTGAGATGTGAACCTTCCCAGGCTCCAGACTTTGGAGCATCTTATCTGTGCTTAATATATGATACTTGGAAAGGTTTAAACTGCCCACTCGGGCTGTGTGCTGCTAGTTCTTGGAGGTGCCTCAATGAGTGCCAGAACCAAGATGGAAAGAAGATTTGACAGGGCTGGTGCAGTGGCCAGCTCTAAGAAAATGAAATTTAACTCTTCACTTGGGTCTTTAAAAACCTAATTGTATGTATCCAAGATAGAATGGCCCAGCTTAGCTGTAGTTGGCATAAAAACAGCCCAGGGCTTTCATGGGCAGTAAGCTGAGGCCAGCTCACAGGGGTTGTGTCCTGGGCTGTCAGAACCGAGATAAGTTTGATGCAGATTGAAAGACACAGAGAACAGAGTCCTGCTTGTCCCTGCAAGGAGACCATGGTGCAGTATGTAAGTCACACAATATAAGTCACAATTGGAAGACTGGGGGTGTTTTCTCTGAAAGACTGAAGAAAATGAATTAATTGGAAATATTCCATTGATTGTCTCATGAGAAAAAATTAATAGGCATTTCTTTCTGGGTGAAAGGTAAAGGGGAATCATAGTTGTGCTAGACGGAGCTCACCGGGGCAGCCTGCTTGAGAGGTGACACCTCCCCGTCCCTGCGAGCATCAGACGAGAACCATGCCAATGGTCTTAGCTTCGTCTTCCAAGATAATGCATTGGAGTGTTCTTCCTCAAAGTGAGGTCAATCCATCACCAAAATAAGAGAAATGACAGGGTGTCTTCCTGAAGCCTGGCAAGCGCACTTCATTTCTGCAGGATTCCTACGGACACACCGACGAAGGCAGTTGCTTCATGCGGGGTGAGCGGCGGGCCACAGGTATGACCAGAAGCTCCTGAAGGGGAGCCGGCTCTGAGGCTATAGGAATACGTCAGAGTCGAAAGAATTAGGAGTAGCTTCCTCGTTGGAAACCACACGTGGCACAGGATAGAAGCAAAATACCACCATGATTTTTAAATATCAGTACACCGAGGAGTCGACAAGAAAAAGTTAATGAATTATGTTTCATTTTCATTTGTTTATATTTTAGCTTTGTTGCCTTTTTCAAAAAGATTTCATAAATTAAGTCAATTTTTTTATTTGGACACAGGCCACTCTCGGGGAAATGATCTTGAGACAAATAGTCTTAGAGATGTGAAAGTGACAGGACTCGGTATGCCATGAGATTTTAGTGATGATCAATTTCAAACATAGACCTTTTCTTTTAAAATATGCATTCAATCCTAATTTGTGTAGGAAGATTCAAGTGTATATCCCGAACCTTTTCCATCCAGGCCTCTGATCATAAGCCATGGGAGATGCAAGAAAAAATGAAGTACCAATTTTTGTCTATCAAAATGACAAAAAGAAAAAAAGGTATGCAACCTATTGACAAGAGTGCACCTTGAACCAGCTATTAGCAATATTGAGACTTTGTGGGAGGGCAGGTTGGCAACCAGTAGCAGAAAACACTAAAAATGGGTATATATCATATCCAGCAAGTGCAATTCAGAAAATGAACAAGAATGTGCACGAAGACTTAACTATGATGCTAAGCACGGTGGAACACGAAAAAATTGGATACAAACGTCCAAGAATGGTGGTGTAGCCATTTGCTACCATTAAAAGTCATGTTGCATTTAGTAACAGAAAAAAAAATGAGGCTATTTTTAGGAGAATAAATTAAATAATAAAACCATATAATTCTTATTATATAAAGAACACATATCTATATGTGTATATGTGTGGATAGAAAAAGAAAATAAATACATATAAAATGTTCAAAAAGTTTTATTATGGGAAATCCATAATATACACCAAGTGGAGAGACCCGTAGAATGCATTCCACCGTGCCCATTCACTGGGCTTCACTGATCGTTAGCTCAGCCGGTCTTGCTCCGTTTATATCCCCACTTAAGCTTCTCCACGCCTACGGACGCCAGCTGATTATTTCAATCATCAGATCACGTCATTTGTAAATATTTTATTATAAATGGCTAAAAACTAATGACTTTAAAAATCAAATAATAGGGATACGATTATCATAAAATAAAAAACAGAAATCGTAATTTCTTAATTTTATTAAATGTCAATATTTTAATTTCCCCAATTATCTGTCCTCTTAAATCAGAATCCAAGACAAACATACACCTCGATGATTGACTATGTCTCTTAAGACTCCTAACTTTTAGATTATTTTTCCCTTTTTCTGTTTGTTTGTTGCAATTTATTTCCTGAAGAATCTTGCTTGATTGCAATCCTCGGTATTCTGTAATGTGTTTTCCTGCCACCCATATTTGTTAGAAACTCATGGGACCTGCGATGTCAACGAATAATGTTAACCTGTTACTCCACTGGGAATGGTAAACGGTGATATTCTGAATCTGTCATTACTTTTCTCAGCCAAAACCAGAATACTTCCATAAAATGAAACTTCCTTCATCAACTCTCTGATCACTGTGTTCACTTAGGAATAAATGCTGGAGTTTTCCTCCTTTAGTTGCCACTTTCCCAAAAAGTTAGCTGTTTCTCTAGAATCTTCTAAACAAGCAAGAAGGTCAACGAGGTAAACATCATTATGAACCAAGAGATTGGAACATGTGATGCATTTCGATGCTGCTACTACTATTGATGTTCATATTGTCCATTGGCCAATGGGGATGACTTCGGGTGGACTCCCACAGCTCCCTCCATCACCCCAGGGATTTTTGATAGCTGTCTCGCGGCCCCCGTGGCCCCCTCCCCGCTGCGGCGCCACGTGGCACCTGACCGTAACCCTCAGAGGCTCTCAGCCCGGATGTCCCGCTGCACCCTCAGGCTGGTCCACAGAATTTCTGAACCGCAGAAATTGAGGTACTCACACGATTGTCATTATTCTCAACTCATTCAGTCTTCCGACAGGGATAACCAATAATTCTGGATTATTAACCAAATAAATACTATGAACCAAATAAATATGATTAACCAAACCAAATTTAACCAATAAATAACCAAAGGGAACATATAAAATAGACATGTGTGTCTGAGACACCTATCTGTGTGTATAGAGAGAGAAAATAGAATAAGGTCAAGAGGACTGGAGCCGAACGTCTCTGTCTATACGGTATTTTGTAGATTTAATTTGGAACTATGTAAATGTTATACATAATTATACATAATTTTACAAAGCAGTACCTGAGCACTAAAACACAGCGGGGTAGATGAGCCTGTGTATTGAGGCGAGGCGGTGGCATTCATAATCACAAAGAGAAGAGTTATTTCAAGGACTTTTAAAGCAGTAATTCCACTGTGCCTTCTCAGTGTCAGAAACGTAAGGACAAAAAGAACCAACAACTAAAAACAAAACATGAAAACATGAAGCTCTTTTCAAAATCATCTTATTAATAATAATACTGCTATTATTTTGCTGACAGGAATTACGATACAATGTACAGTAAAGCAAATAAGTAATTCTGTTATTTTCTCGAGAAATCAAAATTGATGACATACCATAAGAGAAAAACAAATATAGAAATCCAAGACGTCTGTTTTGTTGCCTGGAATCCTAGAAACTCACCTTCCGGGTAAAATTCACCAATCCTGTCTCCTGGGTTGCCATTCTGGTGGTGACGTCAGTTTTCCCATCGCACTGCAAAAATGAGACGCGGAGGAGTGGGGAAGTCGGAATGCACTCACACCCTCGCTCTGGAGCCCGCTGGAGTGACAAGCGTTCTGTCCTCCTACTTCAGTATTCCCGAGGGACGGCAGCGGGAATGAATGGGAGTGTGTGTGCGGCGGGGCTGGGGGCAGGAGGAGCTCCGGGAAAGGGAGAGCAAGGTGGAGGGAGGGGAGGAAAAATAATATGTAAGAAAGAAAAAGAAACAACATCATATAGAAATTGGCTACTTTCTGATTCAGCATCAGCCTAAGCCAATTAATCACACCAAGGGATGCGCACCACCGCACGATGGACAGTTCTGTCCGCATCTCAGAGCTTCAGACACCTTCGGGAGAGCTTGAGCCATTTTTATCCTCATCCCAGAGATTCGGCTACGGCTCAGCCGACACTTGCTCATTGATAACACACCTGGGAGGCTCTAAGGGTGTCCGAGAACCTGACGCAGAGGTTGGGGACGCTTCCAGCTATACCTTCCGTGCTGGCTCTTCAGCTCTCAGGTCATGTGCCTAAATAAGCTCTTGTGATTTCAGTTCCCATTTTTAACAAAGCTTGACGTGGGCTCCTGCCTTGAAAGGGAAAATGAGACTTCTAAGATTGGAGCAACGATCAGTTTGTGTTTACAGCACCTGTGCACCCCAGGGTTGAACTTCGTACAAGCTGGATGCCGCGGCTTCCAGAACCCCAGGACCACCTTCTCGGGGGTGACTGATGCTGTCTGTGGACTCACCTAAGTCAGGCGGTTGCCAGGCACATCATTTCCCAATAATCTGAGCGGAGAAGCTGGTGATTTCTGCCATCTACCTTCACGGGATTTTAGGGGCAGAGAGCATGGCTGCTGAACGGCAACATTATGTCCGTGATCTGAGTTTTTCACAGCTCCTATTCCAAAGAGTCGGAACTTACTGGGCACATCCCTGTGTTCAGTGTTGTGAAAATGTAAGTCCGGCACCAAAGAATTACAACAACAGACAGGCACAGATCGGGGATAAGCGTTTTGAGCAAGGAGCAAGGCCCAGCCTTGCTCCGGAACCATTGGTGATTGTCCTCTAAGTTTCTGAACGGATTTCTGTGGAACTGGCTGAAATCTGCCCCTCTCTCTGGAGAAGGGAGAGGGTTCCAGATGGTAACTGGAGGAGAGCTGCAGGAGGTACCGAGCGCCAGAGGTGGGGAAAATGTGAGCTCGCTCGCGGCCCCGGATTCCCGCGTGACCTCCACATTCCACAAACCCGACCTGGGGCCGCTTCCTGCCAGAAGATCACCTGAGAACTTTATTGGTCTGTTAGTGCAAGTACTTTAGAGGTAACCCAGTAAGCTTGTACTCCCATTATAATACCCTCTTCTCTAATGAGAGAGCAGTTTAAGCAATCTTGGTCAAAACCAGGCCTCTCCATATTCTGTTTTTGAAACGATACATGGACTTACTCCACCTGTTTCCTGGGTTGGGGCTCTGACGATCTTTGTTACCTTTGAGTAGATATGACTTCTTTCCGTTACTACACAATCACCATTTAATATTTACAATATCTGGAACACCCTTTCTGAACCACACGCTTTGACTTTCTTGGACATTCCATTCTTCTCATGAAATAGACATTAAAGATTACTTTTCATCCAAATGAATACCTGTAGCATATGTCCTAGCATCTTGTGAGATCTGGAAAGAGAAAGTGGTATAATAATTAGCATTGCAAAAATTCCTATTCTCGTTCCTATTTATTAAGCAAATGTTCTTGGAAAGGCCCTTAAATTATAATTTATATGTTGCATATACATACATATTCTTGGAATTTTACTCAGATTTTTCTGCATAATTTTTAATGCCTTAAAATGCTTACATTTGCATTTAGCTACTCTTCTGAAGATTAATAGAACCAGCAAAAATAATCAAATTATGAACAATTTAAAAATAGGATTTTGAACATACATGCCCATCTTTTTCCTTTTCATTTTTCTCAGCTATCATTTGGCCTGAAGCCTCAAAGATTTGAGGAAAGGGAAAAAAAATCTAAATTACAAAACAGTTTGTATCTTAGATTTTTATCTCTTCTTTGTCCCTGTAGGATATGGACTCGGTTCTGGCCCGCCGTGGCCCAGCGGTACTGCCCATGGCAAAGGGCAGCCTTTGCCGGCCCTCTGCAGAAGGAAGGAGCAGGGCCACCCTGCTTCCCAAGGGATGCCACCGGTCCCCATGTGACTACCGCCGGTGGGATAAGGAGCTCTCCCGGGCAGAGCAGACCAGCGTGTTTGCTGGTCCATTCAAACTGAGTGAGATCTCGCTTCTGCCTTCAATTCTTGATGAGAATACCTTACCTTAGTAGGGTACCCTAAAGGACTCATGGTGTCCTTTAGCCTCTGTTTGATGATGAACAATCAATCGTACAATGAGCACAGTTATTCTGAACCTCACATATGGTGGTATACCATATAGGGCGGGCTCTCTCTAAGTGCGACCCCTGGGCCCACTACATCAGCACAGCCCGGAGAGATGGTTCAGAGTTCCCCCAAAAGCAATACGTCAGGATTTGTGGGGTAAGAACTGCATTTTAATGAATCCCTGCTAATTCTGATGCCACTGGACAATGGTTCCACGTCATGCAGCAGCGTGAGCTTAAGCTCCTAGGGCATAAAGAGAGTGCAGCCCAAGGAAACTACGGTATAAGGAGTAGGAGTCTACACCAAAGCCACAGCAATTGTGGTGCAGGACACGAGTTCTGTGACTTAGAACCCAATCCTGATAATCGGTGGCAAGTAGAGTAGTGATGGTGTCATGCTTTTTTGTTGTAAAACCAAGGTGCAAAAGAGCCCAGCACGCTTCCTGGCACGTTAGCGCTTCTCCGTAGCATGGTGTCACTCTGATCATATGCTGGTCATATATTTTCTCTTTGATGTTCAATTCTCTTCTCACCTGGCTACCAAAAGAGCTATGTGGGAAATGAATGGCACAGGGAGTAGGCAAAGGCATCATGGCATCGAAAGCACCAACTTGGAATGAGAACAGCTGGATTGAGAGCAGGCTCCTCCAATTTCTCATGACCCACCTTTACCTGCACCACTTGAACTGGGTGAGAACAGCCCCGCCAATGTCCACGGCATGCATAGGCCTGATCCGGCCTAAATCCTTCAGCTCCTCAGTTACTATCCAAGAGCGGCCTTTAACCCCACTTCCTTCCTGGAGCATGCTTCTCTGTGTTCTCCATGATGCTGAGTCTTCCCGCCTTTCCTTCTATTTCTCTGGGGCTCCTTTCGTCTTTGGCCTAAATCCCAAGCGTGAGAGTTCCTTGATCCTGAACTCTGTGCTCTGCTCTCTGTAGTCTCTCAGTGCTTGTCATCGACAGCCCATGGGGTCCAAAATCCCATCTGCACACAGATGCCTTGTAACCTCCAATCTCTACCCAGAGCTCACATCTGGGTTTCCCACTCGAAGTCCCCACGTCAAAAGCACATCAGACTGCCTCAAAAGCACATCAGACTGAACAAAGTCTTACCTTCTCTACACCTCCCCCCTACTTGGTCCTTCTCTGCTGTTTCCTACTGGTGAATGGCCCCTCCACCTTCCATCTGCCCATCCCCGATGCCTATTTTCCTTACTTCCCACACCTACCCATCAAGCTCAGTGGTTACCTTGCAAATCTCAGCGTCCCCCCTCCTTGCCCTGCCCATCTCCAACTCCACCCACCTGGTCCAGCCTGCAGCCACCTCTCATCTGGATTGATGCAATGGTCTCTTAATTACTTCTCCCTGCTCCTTGTCAGAAACGCCTTTAGAAAAAGACTAACTTGGTTGTGTCCTCCTTCCCTTGGAGAGATTGAAGTCCTGAGTTCAAGACTAGAAGCTCCACGAGGACAAGGACCAGGGCTGTTTTGCTCCTCTTTAGGATCAAGGCAAACCAACCCTCCTTCAGCTGGTTCTCAGCGAAGCTTTGGAGGAAAGCAGACAAAGGCAGAAGCCCACAGCATGGACTAAATCCTCATTATCCACAGGATCTGGCCCTGCCTGTCTTCCTTCTTCAAGCTCCCCAGGGTCGCTCACAGGGATGCCCCACATCTGCCAGGATCTCCTACCCTCACCGTGAAAAATGAGGAGAAAGGTGATGGGGAAGCCTGGGCGTGCAGGTGTGAAGCAGACTGCCCACAATGAGGAGGAGAGTGGGGACTGGTCCACCATCATTGTCATCACTGCCCCGTCATGTCCAGAACGTCACCTCTGTTCCTGAAAGGGATTTATCCCTAAGTTTTATTTTTTCATTTTTTTGTTTGTTTCATCTTGATATCAAGAATGAGTGGAGGAAATTTCTCCTGTCTTTTTTTTTTTTTTTAATTTTCAGGAAGAGTTTGTAAATGTTTGAAAATCTCGGAGAATTTACCTATAAAATTGCATGAGGCTGTTGTTTTCTTTGAGGAAAGATTTTTAAATACTTACTCAATTTGTCTGTTGCTTATGAGATTGTTTAAGCCTTCTAATTCGAATAGAGATAATCTTGGATTTTTCAAATGCCAATTTTAGTATATTTCTAGGAATTTGTCCATTTTGTTTAGATTTTTATAATTTAAAAAAAAAGTTTTAAATCTCTTCTTATGCTCCTCTCTGTAGCCCTACTGTTGACTATTTGTGCCTCCCCCCACCCTGCCCCTCTTTGGTCTTGATCCGTCTTCCGGGAGGTTTATTTGCCATTGTTTCTGAGAACCCATTTTTGACCTTGTTGACCCTGACTATGCCATTTCTTTTTTCTTACCTTTATCTTGTCTTTCCTTCTACCTTCTAGGCTTCTGTTGTTTCGCTTTTCCTAAATTCTTAAATGGAAAGCCTAGCTTATTGATATTTCATTAATTTTCTCTCCTAATATAATGTCCTAAGCTTCCCTGCGAACCCGTCTTGAGCTGCCCCACCTGCCCCAGGTGCGCGGATTCATGCTATTCTCGTCAGCGCTCACTTGCACTCTTTCCGTTTGCATTTTGGCTTCTCTTTAATTGATGTTTGACCTATAAATTACAAGTTTTAAAAGTCTCTCAATACATTCCATTTCTTCAAGTTCCCTTCCTCTTTTTGATTTACAATCTGGTTGCACTGTAATCTGAGAAGGTGGCTTGCTTTATTTTGACTCTGAATTTCACTTAGACTTACCTCGTGGAACCAATTTGGGGTGTAAGAAAGAAGGAGAGCCAATGGAGTATGCCACCCTGGAAAACAAAAGAAGAACATATGTCAAGGAGGGTGGAGGAACGTGCTTTGCTGAATACATTTGGAAGGCCCAGTAAGAGAATGAAGACAGCTGATGACTGGAGATTGTGCACGAGATTCATGTAATGTTCCTGGTCGTAACGAAAATAATGGTATCTTCAAATTGTTGAGCAGCGTTTTCATTATATGGCCCTTACATCCAGCATGTTAATTGTGTCGTTGCAATCTCCCTGTCTGAGCTACACGTTTTCCGCCTGACCTGGCAATCGCTACCGAGTTCCGAGGGTGCATCCCAGTCGGCCAACGATGTTGCTCACATCTCCACGGAACTTCGTCAGTTGTTAGTTTTTATATTTGCAGCTCTTTTATTACATCCATAAATATTTCAAATTGTATATCCTCCTGGGCAATTTAAACTTAAATTAAGATATAATGACCCTCTTCATCTGTAATAATGGTTTTTGCCTTTTAGCCTTTTTTTTGACATTAATATGACTCTGTCAGATTTCTTTTGGTAGTTATTTGCCTGGCACACGGTTTTCGGTTAATTACCTGAGCAATTTCAATGTCTTGTGCTTTAGGCTTATCTCTTGCAAAGGGCATATAATTTGATTTTTAAAGTCCCATCTGGAAATTTCTATCTTTTACTTCCCAAATGTATTCCTTGGGATTACTAATATACTTGGATTTATTTCCACCACTGCACTGTATGTTTTCTATTTGGTCTTCTGTTTTCTGTATCACTTTGTTTATTCTTCTCCTTTCTCTTATTTCATATATATGACAAAATATTTATTTTATATATGTACATATTATTTCTATATATTTTACATATTTCCATTGAAAATAGCAAGCCTAATGTTAATTCAGTATATCTACTCTAGGGGCCCTGGGTGGCTTAGTCAGTTAAGTGTCTGCCTTTGGCTCAGGTCATGATCCCAGGGTCCTGAGATCAAGCCCTGCAACAGGCTCCCTGCTCAGAGGGGAGCCTGCTTCTCTCTCTGCCCCTCACCCCGTTTGTGCTCTCTCTCTCTCTCTCTCTGTCAAATAAAGAAAGAAAATCTTTTTTTAAAAAAGTATACCTCCTCTTCTCCTGAACAAGACAGAGACCTGGGGATCTCTGCTATCACCCCCCAATGAGGCTCACCTGCTACTGTTGGCCATATGATCTCAGTATTAATTTTATCCCTGTAAATTAGACATTTCAGTTATCGTCCTGTAAGCCAACGTTGGCTAAACTTTCTCACCTGCTCCCAGACCACTTGCTCAGCACACTATTTTTGGGGTGTTTTTTATTCTCTCTAAAGCTGTTCCTGCCAAGACTCCTTCAGGAACGATCTGGGGCTGTAAATTCTTTCCGTTTTTGTTTTCCCAAAAAAATCTCCTTATTTCACTCTTGATCTTGAGAGATAATTCTGTTGTGTATAGGAATCTAGACTGACATTTGTTTTTCTCATTCCTTTGAGGATATCATTCTACTTTCTTCTGATTTCATTGATTTTAATCAGTTCTGAAAAATTCTCAGTTATCAGCTTTTCTTTATTCTCTCCCTCATATTCTATATTTTTGGTCATTTTACATTTCAAATCTGATTCTTATACTATGTGAAGTCTTTGAGAATTGCAGTAAGTGACTTGTGGCTTTGTGGAGACTTGTTTCCTTACGGTGCAGTAATTTCTTTTTTATTGTGAGCTAAGACTTGGCCAAATGTAATGTATAGAAATCCCTAGGGAACAAGATTGAGGGTTATTTGCTCCAGAGGGGATTTGCCCTAAAATATATTGGATGTCGCCTGCCTGGAGAAGGTTCATGTGATGCCTTAGCCTTGAGGTTCCCTGAGCAGAGGGTTGTGTTCGTTAAACTCCAGATCCGCAAGAGACCGAGCTTGTGACCCCGTGTTCTCAGGGGATGCTGTTTCCTTTTGGAAAAGAACAGAGTTAGAGATGTTCTTTCGGGTTTCCTTGCAGGCAGGCAATCAGATTTTTCTCATCCACCATTTCTCTGAAGCTGTAGTTCCCTCAGCTTCCCTAGCTCTGTGTAGCGGCTTGATTCAATAGGCCACTTTGCAAGCATGCTCAAAGCCCAGTCTCTTCCTGCTAAGTGACCCCATTAATCCCCAGAACTAGGGTACCACTGCTAGCGTTTGTCCCCAGACCTTGTCACATTGACTTCTATGCTTACCTTCACCCAGCTCTGGCCTCGTTTTATTCAGTTTTTTTTTTCTAGCCCTTAAAGTGTTCTGAGGGGTGTGTGCGTGCATGTGAGTGCACGTGTTCGGTGAGCAACAGGTATTTTTTTGTAACTTATTCAGGATGAGGACATGTTAGAAAATCTGCTCTTCTGTCAAAGAGGGGTTTTGACAATTGGATTCCCTTAAGTTTCTAGTTTCTACAGAATGTCTGAAGCCCAGTTAGGACTAGATATCATGGCACCTGTGTGTTTAAAGCAGAGACTGGGCTAAGCTAATTGAGAAAACTTTTTTCCTAATCTCCTCTGTCTTCCACCAGGGAAGAGATTCCGGTGAGTGACAGCACTCTGTAATTACTGCTCTATCCAAGGACCCTCTGCTTCCTTTTATTTCATTGTTCACACAGACACAATCATTTCCTTACTCAGGCACTAACTCCAATGTGTTTATTCAATGTCCTTGGATACAAATGTATCCTTGAAAGACGTACGATATAAATGTGATCTTAAACCATACAAATAATTTTGGGGTACAGATCCTGTTTTGCTTTTCCACCCAATGCTGTTTTTACGATCTCAATTGTTGCTAAATTTTGCTTCACACTGTGGCATTAAATGCTACCATATGTGTTCATCATACTTAACTGTTCACCTAGTGATGGGCACCCATGTTTCTTCCAAACCCTCCTCCCATAAACAGTGCTGCACACATCTCCATATGGACCTGCATAAGCTTCTCCGATCATGATTCAGGCATGCTTGCCTCTAATGAATGCCACAGAAAGTTCTCCAGGATGAACGAAGCTAATTCTTCTCCCTATAAGGAATCAGGGTGCCCACTTGATATTCTGTAACTAGTTGAAGGAAGAGGGATCAGGTTTGGACCAAGCACTAGCAGTGAAATTGTAAGAAACAAGATTATGGATATATTTTGAGAGCCTCAAAAGATTTTCTGGTGGAACCAATTTGGGGTGTGAGATAGAAGGAGAGCCAATGGAGTATGCTACCCTGGAAAACAAAAGAAGAACGTATGTCAAGGAGGGTGGAGGAATGTGCTTTGCTGAATACATTTGGAAGGCCAAGTAAGAGAATGAAGACAGCTGATGACCAGAATTGCAAGAAGGAGGCCATCAGTGACTGGGGGAGGGGAGTAGTAAGGGGCGCCAAGCATCTAGATTGTAGGATTCGGTTCAAGTGAAAATGGGAGTGAATTTAGACTATGTTTTCAAGGAGTTTTACTTTTAAAGCTGTGTTTGTGGGGATAGAGAGAGCCCAGTGTTTTGTATGTTATTTTTTAAGTAGGGAAACTTATAACATTGATGTGGTGTTGGAACCAGTCCAGGGAAGGGAAAGCTCAGGGGCATGGGAAGGAGGAGGAATGTCCGGGACGGTATCTGGGAGATCGAGTGCACATGTGGGGAGGGTGGCCTTAGGTGGGGGCGTGAAGGGGTCACCTCTGGTAACAGGTAAGAAGGCAGAGTATTTCATACAGATGTTCGCACATGGATAGAAGCAATTAGTGAAAGTATGTGAACATACTCGCTTAATCACTTCAAGGCTGAGAGTGAGAAGGGGACACCTGTTGGCTTTCAGGAGCGAGGGCAAAGTGAAAAGCAATCATTGAGGTGAATGAACAAGCACACGAACCATGGAAACAGAGTATAAATGCCCGAAGTGCCAAGGGACCCCTTGAGGGCCATGGTCTTTAACATGAGACTGGAATGACGGTTGGCTTTTCGCCACCAAAATTTAGGCTGAATGAAGTGAGCAAGGATTAGGTAGAAAGTTTTAGTTCATCTGTGATTTTGACGAGTATCATGAAGCAAGAAAGGGATGAGGGGCTGAAATGTACTCAAGGGCATGGTGGTTATGGTCGGCCATGGAACTTGCACAGGATAATGAGGAAACAGGGGGTCTCCGTGGACCAGGGGAAGGGATCTGGAAAGAGGGGAGGTGGTGGTCAGAGTGTAGCAGACACAGACTTGAGATGAAGTTGGAACGGGATTTGTTGGCAATGACAAAACTTTGACCCTCAAGGTCAAAGTCTATGGCAAGAGGAGGACGAGATGAGCGGCGGGTCTGGTGGGTGGGTGCCCTTGCTCTCAGATTTCCTGAACTTCTGAACATTGGGGGTCTTCTTGGGAGGACAAGAGCTGTTCTTGAGACTTGAATGAAACTCAATTTATTCAAATAATTATTTTTTTGCCTGGGGAAGGCTTTGATTATCATTTGAATTTCTTCAGTGGTTATCCATCTACTCAATTTTTCTATTACTTCTGACCATTTTGACATTTTATGATTTTTTTCCAGAAATTTACCCTTTCAACTAGTTTTATTCTTTTTCTTTTTACATCAATTATATCTGCTATTACTTCTCCTTTTTCTTTCAATATTATTTTTTCAAATTTTCTTTCACCAGAGTTTAAATTTTTAAACTACCATTTCAGAGGAACAAATTTTGTTCCTATTCATGTTATCGACTGTTTCTGAGTTTTATTGATTTCGCACATTTTTATGCTCTTCCTATTTCTTTGTGCTTGCTTTTATCTTTTTCTAGCTTTTTGATTTGCATGCTGATCTCTCTTGTTTTTTTTTTTTGTCTTTTTTTGTCTAATAAATGTGATCCCAGTTATAAACTTCCTCGAGCACATTAGCAGTTTCCCACAAAACCTGACATGCTCTGCTCTCACTGTTACTCACTTGAAAGCATTTCCCAGATTCATTCCATATTTGTTTTAACACAAGGCTTATGTAATATATTTTTGTTTATTTCTTCATATATGGAATTTTAAAACTCTTCTTTTTTTGTTGGGTTACAATTTTAATGAGTCATGGACTCATGGTCCCGAGGTGGTTCAGAATGCACTGAGGTTGTATTCATAGCAGAAGTCAGGGTGGGTCCCCACGATGCTCCCCACCCCCCACCCCCGTGCCCTCCAAAGTGTGTGTTCTGTCTCCTCGGCCCTGTGTGTGTCCAATGTCGCTGTTACCTACTTTGTCAAATCAAGTGTCCCCTTTGGGTCCTTTATAACTAGTTTGCCTTAAATTCTGTTTTGCCTACTGACAAAATCACTATCTTAAGTTTCCTCTTGGTTTCTGTTTGATAGCTTATCTTTCTTTTATTCCTTTATTTTCAAAAATGTGGTATATATTTATTTTCAGTGTCCTTTCATAACAACTAATTCCTGGATCCATTCATTTGTTTGCTTTTTCTTCACCCAGCAAATCTGAGAAGGCCTGTCATTTGGCAAGCTTAATTTATTTACCCTTACAGACATTCCTGATACCTTCTATTTTGTTTTCTTTGCTAAATTTCATTTTTATTTCTTTTTTCTCCTTGTTATTTCTAACTTGGTAGGTTTTCTCTGGTGGCTTGGAACAGACTTTAGTCTACCTTTAAACTTTTTATATTTCTCCTTATTTGATTAAGATCTATAATTTTGCTTGTCTTACTAATTTCTTCAGTAAATCAGTTTCTACACCTCTTCCTGGAACAAGATCTTTACCTGCTGAGCATGGTCCTTTCTCCAACAATCCCTTAGCTGTTCCTCCACCTGTCTGGGCCTCCGACAGCAACCCGAAACATGCTGCTGTCACCCAGAGCTGGGGTTTAGACTTCTATACACGGGCTTCTCCTGCCTGTTGTTGTTCCTGATGTCGTTTTGGTTTTGGTCACAGCTTCCTGAGAAAACGATAGAATGTACTGATTTATTTACTTACCCTTGCTGCTCATAGTGTGGTCCTGAGTTTCCTTCTCTCCTTAGAAGTTCATAGCCCCCACATATGTTTTCAAAGAGGAATTTGTGTGCCAAACATCCCGTGGCCTTTTATGCCAGAGACTACATTTATTTCAGGCTCACGTTAAGTGTATTTATATGGACCTAGACTGACCCCGAGCCCCCCGCCCAAGCTAGGACACCTGGAAATCAGACTCTGCTGTCTTCCCGTGTTCCGTTTGCTGGGCTAGTCTCATACCAGCCTGATTCACTCCTCTGTGGGTGATGTGCTTATTCTCTCTGGCAATGTTCTCTGTTCTTCATGTCCTTCAATCCCTTCTAACATATGCAGGTGTGGGTTTTCTCTCATCTACCCTGCTTGGTGCCTTATGCATCCTTTCCACTTGAGTCTTAGGTCTTTCTTTAATACTGGGAGGTTTCCCTCATTGTCTAGTAATGTATTTCATCTTCTCCATTCACTATTTTTTTCCTACTTATTCATCTACATGAGGGGTCTTGCTACATCAGCTTCTTTCCTCCATTTCTCTTAACTTCATTATTTTAATTATTTTATTTTCCATACAAAATATTTCCATTTGCTTTACATGGTGATGGTTTGTTCCTACCTCAGACTTCCAGTATGTTCCCTTATCCCTGTATTACTTGATGGGCTCTGGACCCGGACTTCTCAGAATTGAGCTCTACCTCCTGTGCTGTGTGATTTTTAGCAAGATGCTAAACTGCTCTGCTCTTTGCTTTAAAATGGAGATATGCACTGAATCATGGAGCTACTGGAAAGAGTGAATGAGATAAAGTAGGAGAGCTGCTTAGAATAGTTCTTGACATACATTAACTGCTCAATAAAAGTGAGCAGTTGTTATTTTAAGTTGTCATTTAAATTCCAGTACAGCTAACATACAGAGTTATATTAGTTTTAGGTGTACAATATAGTGATTCGACACTTCCATACATCACCCGGTGCTCATCACGACAGGTGCACGCCTTCATCCCCATCCCCTATTCAACCCATCCCCCTCCCGCCTTCCCCTCTGGTGACCGTCAGTGTGTTCTCTGTAGTTAAGAGTTTGTTTCTTGGTTTGTCTCTTTCTTTTTTTTTTTTTTTATCTCTTAGCTTCTTTGTTTTGTTTCTTAAATTCCACATAGGAGTGAAATCGTATGGTATTTGTCTTTCTCTGTCTTATTTTACTTAGCATAATATAATCTAGCTCCATTTCTGTCATTGCAAATGGCAAGATTTCACTCTTTTTATGGATAAGTAATATTCTGTTGTATATATACACCACCTCTTCTTTATCCATTCAATGGACACTTGGGCAGCTTCCATAATTTGGCTATTGTAAATAATGTTGCAATGAATATAGGAATGAATGTATCCCCTCGAGTTAGTGGGGTTTTTTTTAAAGGTTTTATTTATTTATTTATTTGAGAGAGAGAGAGGAAAAGCACGAGTGGTGGGGTGGGGCAGAGTGAGAGGGAGAAGCAGACTTCCTAATGAGCAGAGAGCCCCACGTGGGGCTCCATCCCAAGACCCTGAGATCATGACCTGAGCTGAAGGCAGATGCTTAACCGACTGAGCCACCCAGGTGTCCCTGAATTAGTGTTCTTGTATTCTTTGGATAAATACCCAGTAGTGCAATTGCTGGATCGTAGGGTAGTTCTATTTTTAACTTTTTGAGGACCCTCCATACTGGTTCCCAGGGTGACTGCGCCAGCTTGCATTCCCACCAATAGTGCACGAGGGTTCATTCCCCTTTCTCTGCATCCTTGCAATTATCATTTTAAATTAACCTCTGTATCATCCATTAATTCTACTCTCCCTGAAAAAAAGTTATTCAGTCTCTGTTCTTTCTCCCACTGGGTGCCAGTGGGCAGACGCCTTGATATTTTCTTCTGTGAACACATGCTCAGTGGGCACACAATCAGCTTCTGAATCACCTGGGATTTCTCACCCCTGTTGAGTTCCCATTTCCATCAACTCTCTTACTTTTCTGCTATGGCCCAGACAGTGTCTCTAGTTAATTATCCTTCTTTCCTTCTAACACATCTATTGATGCTTTATTTTCCTGTTTAAATTATTGATCCGAATAAAAAGAGGAAAGAGAGAATGTGGAATTCTAGATTCATGGGACGGGAGGTGATGAGGGGTGAAATAGTGCAGATCTGGAACTGTGGGAAACGTTGTCCCCTTAATCCTCCCCCAAATCCTCGGTGTACCTCTGCCCCGAGGTATACGTCATCTCCTTGAGCATTTGCAGAAAGGTCTCAGAAAGGGGACCAGGGTGAGGAGAAGACAGGAGGGGAAGATGAAGTCTGGTCTTAGAAGCAGAAGCGTCCCTAGTCCTTGTGTAGAGAGATGGCTTTGCAGGAAGGAGAGTCCACCTACCCACATCGGCTGCTTCTCGGCGTGTTGCTTCCTTCAGCTCACAGCGTGGCGCAACCGAGAACCAACCCGGCAAAGCAGAGCCAGAGGGCGTGACAGAGTCGGGAATGTGTGTCTCGTGGACTCAGAGCTCAGTGGCACATCACAGTTGAAGCTGCATATTCTCAGCCACGCCTGCTCTTTCCCTATAATTATTAATGCCACTTTCTTTCTCTCCCGAGAGAGTGTCCCGCTTTGCACAATAAACTGTATCCCCACACCGGCTGTCCACTTCGCAAGCCATAAGGAAGAGCCCACTAAAAATGCAGCCTTTCAAGACGGTGAAGTGATGTTCATGACCTGTTGCAGCCGCTGCAAGCTGCCACAAACTCTGAAGCTTAGAAAACAGCGACAGTTCACCAGATGACGCTTGCAGAGGTCACAAGTCCCAAACGGACCTCACTAGGCTACAGTCGAGCCGGGGCAGGGCTGGTTCCTTCGGGAGGCTCCAGGGAGAATCCCTTCCCTGGTCTCCCCCGCTTCTAGAGGCTGCCGTGTTCCCTGGCTCACGGCCCCTCCTCCTCCTTGAAAGCCAGCAGCGGCTAGTGGAGGCTTGTCCACATTGGACCCCCGCCTCCCTCTTTTGCCCTAAGGATCCCTGTGATTGTAGCGGGCCCATCCAGATAATCCAAAGTCATCTCCCCACCTGGAGATGCAGGACTGTTCCTTTGCCATGTCAGCTCACCCATGCACAGATTCTGGGGGTTGGGACATGGATTTTCTGGGGTGGAGAGAGGGCATCGTTCTGTCCACCACAAGCGAGTGCAGAGACAACGGGTCCACCTGCTTCTCCCCGGAGACGAGGTTAGCGAAGTCTGACAAGCAAGGTGGAGGAAGGCACAGAAGGTTCCGATGAGCCGGTCCGAGGGGGGGGCGGTGCGGGGATGGGGGGATGCGTGTCTTTTCAAAGTCCTAGAGAAATGACATAGCAACAACAGCATCAACACCAACAACCGAAGCCTTCCGTGGAGAATTGACGGCAAGATAAGCATGGGGGGGGGCTCGGAGAGGCACATCGATAGCCCGGAACAGGCACCATGAGTCACGGGCACCCACTCCCAGTGCATGAATAAGCACCGAACACAGCGCTAGAAAAGGTTACACATGAATATTCAGGGGGTTATTATACTCGAGAAGGAACCGAAAAAAATCAGTGCTTTATATTGCCAAGTGCTTTACGCCCCAGTCCAGCTCAAAACTGCCTGGCTTTTCCCTCTTCTGTTGTGTTTCAGCCCGCACTCAACGTGTGGGAAACCGGGCCCCAGAGGCCCATGTGTCTGGGAGAGCGCAGGGGTCAGGGCGAGGGGCGTGGCTGCTAGATTCGCTGAGCACTGGGCCGAAGTGCCAGATGGATGTGCTTGCAGGGCCCAGGGAAGGCGTGGTCTTCAGAGGCTGTTTCCAGATGGACCCCAGAGGACCAGCCACTCTGTTCTGCTCCCCAGACCCTACATGGTGGGGTGTACGGGAGCAGGGTCCTCTGAGCTCCAGTTCTTGTCATAGAATCTCAGGCACCCCGTCCCACCGGCACCCCTGGATCCTCCTTTCTGTTCTCCCTCCTGGTCTGGAAAGAACCAGGACAAATTTTTTTCTACTTACACGTTTTATATATTTATATAAGTTTCCTTTCTTCGGGAAACCTGGGGGCTCCGTTGGTGAAGCGTCTGCCTTCGGCTCAGGTCATGATCTCAGGGTCCTGGGATCGAGCCCCACGATGGGCTCCAGGCTCAGCAAGGAGTCTGCTTCTCCTTCTGCCCCTCCCCTCTGCTCATGCACTCTTCTCTCTCTCTCAAATAAATAAATAAAATCTTCAAATAAATAAATTGCCTTTCTTCGGGGGAAGTATATGGCCCCTGGAAGTTACTGATTAAACAGAGTACAAAAGGGACACCACCACATAACACGAGTAAACGGTCACTTCGGGACTCCAGCAGAGACTCTCGTGAGAGAACCCGGTTATAGGATGAGGACATTAAAACACAAAACAGGAGGGGAAAAGAGGAATTTCAAACTACATTCTGGAGTAAAGCACTTAGCAATATAATTAATGATAAAATAAGAGTGTATTTAATATATGTTGGACACTCTTCCAAGAATTGTTCCTGTATTATCTCAGAGGATGCTAATAAACTATAAATAGGCTGGATTATTTCCGCTTACATGAGATAAGATGGGAGCACAGCCGTGTTAAATCCCTTTTCCAAGGGCAATCTTGTTAATAAGTGACCAATTTCAGAACATACATTAACACGTAAATGTCCTCTTTCTTTGTTCGACGGGAAAAAAGTGGATGGCATTTAGAAGTGGAAACTTTCTAGAAAATCCAAAGTTGTAATAATGTCTTTCTATCCTCACCAACAGAAACACTTTGGAGGAATTGAAATATTTGCACTCCTGACGTCTTGGTCTGCTTTACAGATTCCGTCTCTGTAAGCATTTTCAAACATTTTGAGAAAATTAGTGTCACTTTTGCATTTGTGGTTCAAATGATTTTGTTTGGTTGGGAGATAACTTTCCTCAGACTCCAGGTCAGAGGGCTCTCCTTGCACACGCTGGGAGGTATACCAGTTCCCTGGGGCTGCCGTAACAAACCACCACAAACTCAGTGGACGCAAACAACAGAAATCTCACCTCTCACAGTCGTGGGGGCAGAAGTCCCTAGTTACATGTCAGTTACATGTCAGAAGTCCCTAGTTACATGTCAGCGGGGCACGCTCTCTCTGAGCCCCCGGGTAGAATCCTTCCTTGCCTCCCCAGGCTGGTGGTGGGGGCTCCCATCCTCACCATTCCCCGGATTATAGCTGCAACCCTCCATCCTCTGCCTCTCTCTCCCCGTGATCTTCTCCCCGTCGGTCCATCTTCACGTGGAGCTTCCTCCTCCTTTACTGACATTGGTCATTTTGGATCAGGGCTCCCGAACGATTTTCTCTTCACTCAATTATATCTGCAACAACCCTACATCAAATCAGGTCACATCCACAGGTACTGGGGGTTAGAATTTCAACATGTCTTTCTGGGGAACATCATTCAACCCGTAATAGGAAGCTAGGAAGTCCTCAAAACGCAGTGATGTTTGCATCATATTTATAAATATATTTAACATGTACTTGTATGCCTAGTATATACCGCCCTAGGCTAGATATGGGGAGTTCAGCTGGGAGTAAAATCAGTACCTGCCTCACAGTGATTCCAGCCCAGCCAGAAACACAAATATGTAACCGCACATGTTTGTGTATAACTAGGTTGTAACAACAGACGGAGGGCATGTTAGCTTGTTAGCACTCAATCCAGGGGAGACAGGTCAAGGAAGGCCTCCCAGGGTGTAGACAGTTGAGTTGTCTTAAAAGGTGAATACGGTTCACAACACCTGGGAGTACAGGAGATGCTGAGATCATCCCAGTGTGAGGGAATAGAGTTTGCCACGTCCCAGAGGCGAGAAGGACCATCAAAAGTCAGTGACCAAGACTGCAAGCCAGAGGAGGGGCTAAGATGACAGAGGGATTGGGAAAGGCAAGAGGGTCAACTGTGGTCTCCAGGCCTGGCTCTGCTTCTAAGCCACCTAGACGCTTGGCAGAGTGCAGAGACCCAGGGTCACCTCCGTTCATCACGCTGGTCCTCGAATTGATTCTGTGAAACCTTCCTGTTCACCTCGTTAATGTTAGGGTCATTGGGAAGCCATGGAAGAGCTTTGCATCAGGGCATAAAAAGAGACAGCTTTCTGGATCCCTTTGGAGTCATCTCCCTGGGTGGGGAGTCCTGACCCACGTCTCTGGGCAGAGCTAGGGGACCCTTGTCTGTCTCGGTCCCCAGCCCTGTGTAAATGCACTCCCATCGGGCATTGTCCTCCTCTGATCTCCAGGCCAGAAGTCCTTACGTGGTTAGAATCAGCAGAATGCCCCACGTCACCTGCCAAGACAAGAGCGGGTTCCTGCTCTGCCCCTCTGACTTCGGGACAGCAGGAGCCTGGAGCCAGATCATCCCTCCACCGCACCTACGGATGGGGAAGCCGACCCCGCGGCCCTGCTGCCGCGTGTCTTGGCCGCTGTTCTGCCTGCCGCCACGTTGCTCTCCAGGCGCCTGGCCCTGGGCAGTGGTTCTCATCTACCTTCACTGAGCTGTCTGGCCTGCTTAGTCACCTTCTGTCCCTCAGGACACCTCTTCCTGCAGGGAAAACCCACACAGTGCCTGGACCACCCTGAGCTCTGCACCCTTTGGAGCTGTGAGTGTGAGTGTGCCCGGCTGGAACACCATGAGCTGGAGTGTGGGTCACAAACCGATCCCACCCACACTGGGCCCACTTTGTCACCTTTTACGACTGAGTCACCGTCACGCTCCCCCTCACTGGTGTCGCCTCTGTTCTCCCAGTGTGAATCATCTCAACTTGCTTCACCCTCCATCTTCCTGATAGAAACTCTCTCCCTGTGCCCATGTGATCCCCACATAGCCACACTGGGATACATCCACGGTGACCAAGGTGTCCCCAAAAGACCCCGTACAAAAGGGTATATCACCTCCCAAAACAACCAGCACTGTTCCCCGCTGGAGTCTCCAGAACATTTCCTTTTTAAATTAATTAACCAATTAATTAATTTATTTATTTAGAGAGACAGCACATGGAAGAAAGAGGCAAAGGGAGAGGAGGAGAATCTCAAGCAGACTCTGAGCTGAGCACAGAGCCCAACATAGGGCTCGATCCCATGACCCTGAGATCATGACTCGAGCCGAAATCAAGGGTTAGACATTCAACTGAATGAGCCACCCCGGCTCCCCTCCAGAACATTTCTAAGTCCTGTGGCTTGATAAGCGTAATGAAGACTTTTGATTCCATTATATTTTTTAATAAAAACATCTTCACTGGTCCTGGCCTTAGGCGATCCTCCCTGTGAATATGGGTGGACACTGCACGGAGGTCTCCCTAGCTGGATGGCCGCGATCAGGGGCAGTCACACCAACAACACAACCAAAGCCTGAAGCATCACGTCTGATGTCTGAACAGCGCTGGGGCTGATTACTGTGAACTGTGCACTAGGGTCACTGTCATCGGGGCAACGAGCTAGTGTTTCTGACATTCAGAAGGTCTATGACGTTTTATCTCCCTGTTCTAGTCCCATTTTTCAAATCTGCTTTCTTTCTCACGTGCACCTTGAATTCTACCCTGGCTGAATACCATTTATGCCATCCCTTTCCTTCTCCTCCCTTCCTCCCGCCTGCCTTCTTCTGCCTGTTTTCCCAGGTATGTGGCTTTCTTAGACTTCGTGACATATGGTTGGAGTTTTCTATGTAAAATCTGAAATAGTTTATCTTTTAATAAGGTATTTTAAACCACTCCTGTTAACTTCTGTAAACAGAATAGCACTGCCATATCGATTATCTTGTTTTCTGTATCCCTTCTTCATCTTCTTCTCCATTCCTGAATTCCACCACCCCCTCCCGCCCCGCCTCTTCCCCCCAGTACAATTCTGTTCCCTGCACGAAGTCAGTGCGCTCCCTCCTGCCTCCTGGCACCTTCCCCTCCCTCGTCTAACATCACTGCCTTCGCTGGAGCTCACACTCATCTTTGAGGCTCACCTTCAGTGGTTTTGCCCTGGGAGATCTTCCCTAGCCCTCTGCTCCCTGCATCCTATACTTCCCGACCTGGTAGGATTACACACCGTGTCGAGTTTCTTTGTGACCCAATAAGCTCCACGAAGTTAGGGATGATTTCATAAGCACTCAGCATGGTCCCCAGGACAAAGTAGATTCGGTACATTGTTGTGGAAGAGCTGAATGAAGAGTTAATTAGCTGCGACACCCAACTAGCCAGCGGATTATGGAAGACCATAGAAAGGAGTGCTAGTCTTTCTGTTGTAGGAGCTTCATCTTTGTTTAGCCTGCCCTCATTTTGTGCCTAAAATCAGCCTGTGGTCAGTCTCCATGCCCATCTCTGAGTGGCCCCTGTGGAATCCGACTCCGCGGAGAGACACGACTGCAGGGGTAGATCATTTCTGTAGCTGTGGGTCCAGCTCCGAGCTAGTCAGAGCCTCCATGCCCTGTGTGCTCTGGCTCCACGTTTGGCAGTTCAACCCCTGCTCCCAACTTCTCATCCACCAGGCAAAGAGGAACAGGGAATGACCCCTTGACTCACTTCCCTGGTATGCTGGGGAATCCACAGCTTTCGCTGTCCACTTGGATCCAGGCACCTCTGGAGGGCTCTGGACCTGGACCACGTTGCTTTGATTTCTTAACGGAACTGCACTGTTGGAGTTTAAGAACCACCTTCCCCAAACTTGGGGACACATTAAATTTACACTTTAATAAATTTCCATAATTATACACATACCATTGTTGAGGACCCATAGGAAACATCCCACTGGTATATAAATTGCAGAAGAAGGTGTGTTCCATCTGCCTGGATGTTTAGTTGTTGTGTGTTTCATCTCATTACACTGTGAATCATTCATGCATCTTTGATTTGGCTGCTTGGCAGCTCAGAGCACAATGTGCGGCTTCCTCCCCCGATGTCACCATAATGTGTGCGTTTCTGCGTGCTCGTCTGCCCTTGTTTAGTTTCTTCCCTTTGTCCTGATCACCATAAGCATTGGTTTTACCCATTTCGTGTTATAAGTATTTTTCTGCACCCTTAAAAAAATAGCTGGGGGCACCTGGGTGGCTCAGTTGGTTAAGTGTCTGCCTTCAGCTCAGGGTCCTGGGATCGAACCCCACATTGGGCTCCATGCTCAGCAGGGGTAGACTTCTCCCTCCTCCTCTGACATACTCATGCTCTGTCTTGCACTCTCTCTCAAATAAATAAATAAAGTCTTCAAAATAAATAAATAAAAATTTTTAAAATAGATGATCTTTTGATGCCTAGATTCTCACTCTACCTGCCTTCCTCATCAGCATAATCCATAAGGAACTGATCGAACTTTTCCTTAAAGTCTTCATATTCACACCATCTATTACCATCATGACTGTAATCTGTTACTCAGTGGAACTAAAGACTTTCTCTCTTCCTTCGCTCCTTCTTTCTTTCTTTCTTTCTGGTTTATGTGGTCATCTGTATGTGACACAGATTTCTCTGTTCTAATATCAATGTTAAGTATTTCGGAGCTGAGCTCCTATCACTGCGGCTGGGCCAGGCGGCCGTGTGTGCACAAAGCCCAGGGATGCAGAGGAAGTGTGGGCTCTCGCTGCCACTTCCACGTCAGAAGTAGGGATGCTCTCGGGACAGGCACCGTGAAGTCTCCGCTTCATTATTTCTCACCAATCTCCACTTGCAAACTGCGTTCTCCTTCCTCCTTTACAACGATTGCACCTGCCCTTCGCGTAGGCCGTTACGGCTTTCATACCACCTTGGCAAACACAGTGAAGCCACATAGTTGCTGTTTTCATGCTCACTTTTTCATGTGAGAAAGGTAACACTCAGGCGGGAAAACCTGAGGTCCTTTATTTGTCCAAGAGCGCAGTGGGTTTGAGAGCATCATCCCCAGGGCTGGCGAGAGTGGGGTTCGAATCTGCCTCTCTTCCCCATCCTCCCCCTCTCTGTAGTGGTAAAGACAGATAATGAGAGGGCGCCTGGGTGGCTCAGTTGGTTGAGCGACTGCCTTCGGCTCAGGTCATGATCCTGGAGTCCCGGGATCGAGTCCCGCATCGGGCTCCCTGCTCGGCAGGGAGTCTGCTTCTCCCTCTGACCCTCCTCCCTCTCATGCTCTCTGTCTCTCATTCTCTCTCTCAAATAAATAAATAAAATCTTAAAAAAAAAAAAAGACAGATAATGAGCGACTCTGCAATACATGTGCTATGAAGTCAAGTGAGTTTATCAAAGCAGACGGCTGGAGTTCAGTGCCTAAAACAAAGTAAGCTCTCGGTGGGTGTTTGTTTAAAAGATAAATAAAACACTGGATTTGAATCTGGGGCTTCTGCTTCCAGACCCAGTATCCCTTTCCATGAAAGCACATTCTCAGTCTAGAGATGGTCAAGAGAGTTTTGCGAACCGAGTGGAAAAGACCCAAAGGTGAGTGACGAGGCGTGAAACCAGAAGCAAGTCAGCTGACCTCACGTAGGCAATGGGTAAAGGACCCCATTCTGCATCCACAGACGGAGCCTCTGATCCAGAGACTCATGTGAATAACTGGCTAAGAATAACACATACCCACAGAGAAAGTACCTTCCTTCCTGGGGGCTAACACCCAAAGGTTGGTATTTCAGACCCAAACTGGGCAGCTAGTTCATAGAGAAGAACACTGGGTTGTGACCCTCCGAGTCTTGCCATCTGCATACCACACACCAGCCCAGCAAGGCAGGTCTAGAAAAGGTTTCAAAACACCGCTGTAAGCCTTCATGGGAGAATAGAATAGAGTAGAATAGACCTGACCAAGCCCTTGAGGTCCACGGTGACCCAGAAGAAAGACTTACTTTGTGAAGCTGTAACAGAGGGACCAGTTTGGCCTCTTCCATCAACGGCTAACTGGAATCCAGTGCCTGAACAAATCCTCACATTGCATGTGGGCCGAGTGGAAAACCTCCACCCATCAGTGATGTCTGCCCGGGAGAGGGGACAAAGCCCCAGAAGGCCTGGGGATGAAGTTTCCCCCATCATCCTGCCTATTGAGTGAGTGAGTCATCGCCGGTAACGGGAGAGAGAACCACGTCTTCCTGGCCCTGCTCCCTCCCACTAAATAACACGGTACAATGGAAGTCAGGTATCAATAAGACTACATTAGATTTTCGGATAGCATAATAGTACCGCAGCTCTCCCAGAAATCCAAGGACCTGAGCTGCGCAGAATGATTCTCACTGGGAATAAAACATCTGCTTCAGGAGGTTCTAAAGGTGAGAGCAAAACAATTTGTATTTGTTTAAAACATAATGTCATCCATAATTAATGGAATAACTCTGGCTCGGTAGAGCTTGAAACTACTGTGTATATTTGAAGCTGGGTTTCTAGTTCTCGAGATGAGGAATAAATTTACCCTTAAGCTTTTATTTTATTTTTTCGTGGAAAAGGTGATTTCCAGTGATTGAACATTTGGTTTCTTTTTAGTATGTTTTGGATGAATGTTATTTGCTACTGAGTGGGAAAAGGAAGACCAGTTACTGAAATCTGCTTTCAAGGAGTAGCCGAGAAACTAGGAGGTGTTAACTTGGGTTATCGTGAGCTCCTTTCATGCCTTTTCTCCAGCCTGTAATTTAAACTCTTGATTCAGGTTTTAAAAAGAAAGGGTTTTTCGTTGTTGTTATTTGTTTTGTGAGTAGCCTCCATGCTCGGCATGGAACCCAGTGAGGGGCGAACTCAAGACCCCAAGATCAAGACCTGAGCTGAAATCAAGAGTGGGACACTCAACCGACTGGGCCACTGAGGCACCCCTAAAAAAGGAAGTTTTTAAAAAAATCAGTTAAAAAGTGTTTTTTCCTATTTTTAAATGCATTTTAAAACAATAAAATCTTCCATTTTGTAAATCAGTATCCAGAAAAAAACTTCTGACCCATTGCAATATTATGGAAACCTACTCCTCAGCACACACCCCCCCCCAAATGCACAACAATACAACACAGAAGGACCTGAATTCCCCTCAGGTGACCCTTCCCACAGGAGTCTCCTACACCCTGCGAGCAGGGGCACGGGAGGGCTGCCTTTCTTGTTCGTGCCATCAGTCTTTCCAAAACATCTCCACTTTTGGCCAGCGTTCTGCTGCACGCTTTGGCCTGATGCCTCTGGGGGAGCTCACCTGGAGAAGCCCAGGAATCGTTCCAACTCAGGAGGACCGCCTTGAGTGACTGAAAGCAGTCTGGGTACCGGGATCATCCCTCATGGTCAGCAGGAGGAGGGGATTCGGAGAGGCAGGTGGAGGAGGCAGGCACCCGTGGCGTGGTTGGAAGGGTGGCAGAATTTTGACAAAAATGGATGAGAAGAGAAAAAGTAATCTAGGCAGGCAAATGTTTGGGGAAAAAAATACCAAAAAAACCACAATCTCTTCGACCCACGAGGGAAACGGTGCCCATTGGCCTTCCACTCCTTCGTTCGGGGTTTTTGTGGACATGACCCTAGCTACTCTTCTTTGTTTTTAACATTCTTCTTTACCTAGAGTTCCCAGTATCATTAAAAAAATAAAAGTGCACTGAAAAATGCTCCACAGGTCTATCCTGACTCTATTTATTTCATTTTAGGTAAATCCTTCAGCTTCTTTCTGTTTCTGTGTCTTCCTATTTGCCCTTCAGATGCGTGATTCAGTGACGGTCTCCCTTCCTCCAGGAAGCCTTCTTTGATTTGTCCAGTAGCCTATGTTCTGTCGTCCAATTTCTCCGCAGTGTTGTTCAGGCAATTTCTTTACAATCCCCCGAGGCAGACACAATGTGCCCAGGGCAATGAGAAAACATCTGTACCCAGGTTTTCCACAACAGCAAATTGATGAATTAATGCAAGAAGCAAATACTAAGGGAAAATTCCATGTCTCTCTACGTAAACCCTGGTGCAGAAAGGAACTTTCTACTGGCATTTTCATCTGCAACTGGAGGGCAGAGAGTAGAAATTCAGCAGATGTCTATTGACGATCGGATGGTAACAAAACTTGTTCAGAAATTGAAAAGGAATGGTATTTAAATATTTGCAAATATGCAAATTTTAATAGGGTAGCGTTTTACATAACTTAAATAATTCATGAGGCATCAATACTAAGAAGCTGGGAAAAGTTCTGCCCTCTTTTTCCTTGTAGGAAGAAAAATACGTTCTTCAGTCTCACCCTCAAGATTCTTCTGGAATATAAAATCCTCAAGAACTTTCTGAACGAAAGCCAGGCCTTGACCACATCGGGGTTTTTCCATATTAACCTTTCTAATCGCTGGGCAGTATGCTGCAAGAGGGACAGTGCATTTTATAAGATGCAAATCAGCAGGTGCAGGGGAGTAGAGAAGGTTTTGCTGACGGTCAGACCTTCCACAGACCCGCCGAACATCAGAATGTGTTTCGTCTGTAGGACTCCTCACCCGGAGACAGGCACCAGGCCACTCACGGTCACTCTCTTTCTGACTCACTGTCGTCTGGAAGCAGTAAACAAACGAGAGCCTTCCCACTTCATAAATCGGGAAAATGGGTAGGGAAAGACAGAGTCACTCCTTCTGGAAACTGACAACCAAGCTGTGTTTATTTCCAACACTTGGTTTCCAGAATGTGCTCTGGTCTGGAACTCTCTCTTGGGCTCCTCACTTGAATCTGAGAGTGATGGGGTTTTCGCCCTGTCCCAGGCTACGCGACGCGGCTCAGTCCCTAACTCCTCGGTCGATCCTTGACTTCACTGATATTGCGGAGCCCCAGAAACTCCTTCCGAGGCCTTCCTTACCCTCCTCCAGCAGAGAAGAGCTTTGTTCAACTGTTTATCACTGTATTCCTTTCTCCGCCTAACGCTGGTGCATGCACAAGTCCTGTTTTGACAGCTAAGTTCACCGTCTCCTCTTGTGTTCCCCACCTTAGTGCTCATTCTAGTGCTGATGAGTGCTCCATTTGATCTACTGTGCACTAGGCACTGTCCTAGGTTCTTGGGATAAATACTACTGAACTCTGTGCCCTCACAGAGCTGACCTTGTGTCCAGAGGCAGACAATAAATACCAAACATAATGGATAATTAAATGATAGAGCATGTTATAAAGTGCTAAGAGATACAGTAGAAAAAAAACATAGCACAGGATCAAAGGGACCAGAAGTAACAGCAAGTCATAATTTTACATAACTTCTCTGAACCTTACCAGGAGAAGGTAAAATTTGGGCAAAGACTTGAAGGAAATCCGGGGGGAGAGTATTTGGGCAGAAGAGCCAGGCAGTGCAAAGGCCCTGAGGCAGGTAGTTCTGGTATGTTTCAAGAATAGGGAGGAAGCCAGTGCAGATGGAACAGCATGAGCGGGAGGGAGAGTATCACTGAAAATGAGGTCAGATTTAGGGTCTTATGGGCATTATAAGAACTCCGGGTTTTGTTCCGATTAAAATGGCAAACCTCTGCAGGTTGTGAGCAATTGAAGGGCTTAACATGCCTTAAGTTCTCAAAAGGTCGTTCTAGATATTGGGTTGAGAATAAGGAGAACAAGAGGAAATGAAGGCAGAGCAGTCAGGAGGCCATCACAGAAATCCAGGCAAGAGTGTGTGAGGGCTCAGAGCAGAAGACAGCAGTGGACGGGGAGAGAAGTGGCTGGATATCAGGCATAAAGTACTCTGAGGTCAGAACCCAAAGCATTTTCTGACAGATGGTTTTGTGGCCTGAACCATAGGAAAAATGTTGCGGCCACCAGTTGAAGGTGGGGAAGGCTGTGGGGCAGCTTACGGGGGACAGATCAGAGGCTGTGTTGGATGTGTTTGAGTCTGAGGTGCTACCACAGAGGCAACTGGAGATACTGGGAAGTCAGGCGGTCGAGCAAGGATGGGGCCCGGGAACCAGGTCTGAGCCAGAGTTACACACGTGCGAGCCTCGTGCCCACTGACGGTTGGGATTTAAAGCCTGGAGACGGGGGAGGGGGTGGGGGGATAGGGTAGCTGGGGGATGGGCATTCAGGAGGGCACATGATGGAATGAGCAGTGGGTGTTACATAAGACTGATGAATCACTGACCTCTACCTCTGAAACTAGTAATACACTCTATGCTGATTAATTGAATTTAAATAATTAAATAAATAAATATAATAAATAAATAAATAAAGCCTCGAGACTGGAGGGGAACCAGCAGGAGGATGTAGGGTGGCCTGGGAGAAGAGAAAGTCGAGACCTCGGTCCTTGGACACTCAAACACGAGGAAGTCAAGGAGAAGAGAAACGGCCAGCAAAGGAGAGGGGACAGAGACAGCAGTGTCACAGGAAGAGAGACGAGAAGGTGTGGTGTCCTGGGATCAGCGAGGCAGACGGAACAGCGTCGAGGGGTCAGCTGAGCTGCGGGCTGAGAATGGGCAGCTGCAGGGGGCCTTGATGAGAGCAGCTCTGTGCAGAAGGGCATGAAAGTATGATCTGGGTGCATTGGGGAGAGGATGGGGGAGAGAATTTAGACAGAGAGCGGAGGCAACTCTTCTGCAGAGAGAAGCTGGAGGGGAGATGGAGTCAGGGGAAGGTGGGTCTGGGAAGGGAGAGATGATGGCCCGTTTCCATGGTGATGGGATCCGTGCCGAGGAGAGGAGGAAGTCGATGATGGAGACAGTGGGAAGCTGCCGGAGAGACGCCCCTGGGAAAAAAGGGAGAATGGGAGCGAATGCACAGGGGAGGAAGAAGATCAGAGTCAAGGAGGCAGGCAGGAAGGAGGGTCAGGTGGGGCCGGAGGCCGACCCCAGCATCCAGGGGCGGAAGAGCATCTGCACTCCGATGTCACAAGTCACATATCAAAACAAGAGCAAAAATCAAATGCATCGTCTACAATTGTTCTGGGCTCCACCCCTTTCCAGTGCATTTGCTGTATCTTGTCATTCACGAAGATGCCTTGTCCCTGTCGTCAGGGGAGCTGCGGCAGGCAGGCGGTCTCAGCCAGGAGCGCGTGTGCCCCGGGTGTAGGAGACTGTCCAGTAGTCTGTGGGGAGGAGAGCCCATAACGGAGCTGTTTTGCAAATCCTCATGTTGCATCGAGTCTCTTTCCTTTGGTTTGAAATGGCACCCCCGGGCCCCCTTCCCATAACCCCCCTCACGTTTGCCCACCTCGTCTCCCACTGTACCAGAGGGTCACACGCACACCCCTCGACTGGACTGGAGCCAGGCTTGGAGGGAAACCCTTCCGGGCCCGTGGCAGCCGGAGTCCTTTGACGACACGCCAAGGGAGCCACGGCAGGAGGCGCTAAGGGGCAGCCCCCCGATGTCATGCAGGCGACAGACACGGCGGCTCTCACGCTGACCTGCACTTGCCAACCCCCTTAGGACGGACCCAGAAGAACACGGCTGTCCCAGCAGCATGTTTCATTGAAGTACAAAACCAAGCCAGACATCTCCTGCCGAAAACGAGCCCAGGGTAGCCACCGGGTTTGACCTTGGAGACCGGCTCATCCTGTTAGAGTATGTGATGCTCACTTTCCACGAATGGGACAGAAAACACCTTCAACTCCACCGTTTTAACAAAACTATGTTTAGAACAAATATACCACATACACGTTATAATGGAAAGCTCATCCATGCAGCTGTGGGACGTGATAAAATGCTCATTTTCAACGTAAATGTGTGAGGAAGCACGTTCTGTCCGGAATTCCTTCAGGCCACGGGAGCAGAAATGGCTGAAGACCCCAGCCCAGCCGGTCTTGTCCTCAGATGCTGTCCCAGTATTCCCTCTGCACAGAACACACATTGGACTGCCTCCAGAAAACCAGAGGGGCCCTTGTCCCCAAATGCACCAAAAAGGCCAAATCACTGCCTTCCGTGCCCACTTAATAATAAACGTCGCCAGGAGGCCTGTGAGTTGCTTTCTGGCCGCCGAATCCCTGGTGGTAACATCGCTGGGGAAGAAACCCTGGTCTGGTCCCTCCCAGGTCTGGTCACGGCAGGAACCGGACAAGCGTGAACAGCCACAGTGGCTTAAAATCGTTCATGTGGGTCCCCGCGTCCACATGCAGAGGCAGACCCTTCGTCAGGATGGGCTCCCTGCTGCGGGCCCCTCGCCGCCCTGTCCATCCTCACGGGACGAACCATACCTGACACCGTGCTTTCCGTCAACGGAGTTCCTAGTACCGTAAAAAGTTCAGTTCTCTTTGATAGCACCCTACTGTTCCCTGACCCCAAAAAACTCCCCATCCCCAAATGACAACACTAAAAATATTCTCACAACAAGGCATTTCTCACATGAGGGTAAAAGCAAAACAAACCCCTCAGCATTTTTTACTCAGGATGAAGAAGAACAGACTCAGAGAGACTGCTCGGAGACAATTTTGTATCAAACCCATTTTTATGTCTCATTGTTACAACAGTGAATTTAGCCACCTGGGTGGCTCAGTGGGTTAAGCCTCCGACTCTTGATTCTGGCTCATGTCGTGATCTCAGGGTCGTGAGATTGAGCCCCGCGTCAGGCTCTGTGCAGAGCGTGCAGTCTCCTTGGGATTCTCTCGCTCTCTCTCTGCCCCTTCCTCCATCTCTCTCTAAAAAAAAAAAAAAAAAAAGAATTTACAAAAGGAAGTATTAAAACATGATGAGAATTTGAGCTTTTCCTTTTTACAGAACCTTCTGTGAAAAGAGATACCACGGGATCCTCCTCGGGTGGGAGGCACCAAAATGAAGGTGGGGTAAGCGAGGACACAGGGACCATTTTGGGGGACTCCCCTCCGTGCCCACCTGCTCGACGAGGCTGCTGGTCCCAGTCCAGGCATCAGGACCCATGCCCTGGGGACTTTCTATGTGTCTCCTTCTGTGAAGTGACAGCCAAGGGCGACGCAAAACATTCACCAGCTCCGCTGTAATATCCTGAAAACTCCGAAGGGAACAAGAAAAACCAAATCTGAAGCACTTCAAAAGGAAGGAAATGTAACATGTTGTTCATCATTCCTCCAATATACACATGGACTGTACTGGGTGAGGTGTTTGCCTCTAATTTTAAAACGTACCTCGCTCGATGGAACAAAGTTAACATTCTATTCTTTGTGCAGCTCAAGGACCTTTCAAGTTGCAGCAGAGCTTGAGGGAACTAGCTCATAAAGTACCCTCGCTATCTCTATAACTTAGGACATTCCAATTAGCAAATATTTAGTTAGCAAATCACAGTATCTGCCGCTGTGGGAGAGACCGCAACACGTCCCTGTGGGTTTCCAGCCTTGCGGAGTTGACAGTCTCGTAGGAGAGATGAGTTATGCCATCACAGGATCATTCCGTGGCTTCCCTTTGCTTTTAAAATAAAACCCAGGTTCCCCTCGTGGTTCTGGAGGCTCCGTGCTGCACCCTCAGCTGCTCTCCTCTGCTTCCCCATGCAGTTCCCGGCTCTCTGGAAGGCCGCCTCCCTCCCTCTGCTTGGACTCATCCAAACCACCCTTTGGATCTTAGCTTAACTGTAACGCTCTCAAAAACAAGGATCCCGATGATGACCATCAAATGAGACACTCATGCTCCTCCCCCTTCACACGCCCCCATTCACAGCATGCTTGTTTCTGCGTCCGGGTATATGTCCGGTCTGGCCTCCTCTGCCTAACTGTGCTCCGTGAGAGAGAGAGAAAATGTGTTATGTTCACTCTCACCCCTTGGCTAACATTATTCCCGGCCCCCACCGGGCACTGTCTAAGTAGGTTTGATCCATAAACAAATGCACTTTAAAATGTGTGTTTACACAATCCACCTGCATGTCCTCAAAATGCTGTCTACGCGGGATACATGTGATCATCCCCAGGGTATCCGGGTGGAGACCGGGGCTGAGAGAGGTCTGTGATTTCTGGAAGATGAAGGAACTGCAGTCTGGGACAGAGCTTTTTCCATAGCTTCATAGAGATGAAACTATCTGTGCCTGACTTGTCCGGAGCCTGAGTCAGGGAGGAGAGGAAGCCTGGGAGGCTGGAGGGGCAAGACCACACGGGACGGACGCTGCTTCCAGGTGCCACATCTCTGTCCTTCGTCCCTGGAGCCAGACTTGGAGGTGGCAAGATGGAAGCTTAGCAAGCACGGTGGCTGCTAGCTTGGTAACTTCCAGGAAGCCCGGGCTTCTGCTCGTCTGTGAGATGAAAATGCACACAACTCACGGCGGGGGTGGAATGCTGACAGGCAGCGAGGAGGGCCCGTTCCCCTTCACGCCACGCACGTTGCCGCGAGGCTAGGACAGTCCAGAGCCACGCTGGGGTCTTGGCAATGGACGAGAATCATGGTTGCAGGATGGCTCTGCACTGTTGTAGGACAGGACTGGGTTCAGGCTACCTGGTCAGTGTCACAACTTTGGAATGCCTAAATCAAAGGATTTTTTTAATAACTAGTTCCGAAATTGAACATTTAATATTGCTTTTGGCTTGGGCGCCTGGGTGGCTCAGTTGGTTAGGCGACTGCCTTCGGCTCAGGTCATGATCCTGGAGTCCCTGGATCAAGTCCCGCATCAGGCTCCCTGCTCGGCAGGGAGTCTGCTTCTCCCTCTGTCCCTCCCCCCTCTCATGTGCTCTCTCTCTCATTCTCTCTCTCAAATAAATAAATAAAATCTTTAAAAAAAATATTTCTTTTGGCTCACGCATCTGAAATGCCACTCTCCCTTTGTTTGTTGAAACAGAATCCATCGTTCAAATTTTAGTTAAAATCTGGCCTCCAGAACCAGACCTTCCCTGGAGATACCAGCTCAGTGTTCTCGTCCTCTCCACCTCGCCTAGAAGGCTCATGTGTATTCTTAGCCATTAGTTTTGTTTGAGGAATACTGCTCCTGTCGAGGTTATAAGCTTCGTGACAGCAAGATAACGTGTTCAGAGAAATCTGGTTCTCATGTTTATCTTCATGAGGTTCATCCTCGGGCACAGTGTGATCTGAGGCGAGGGCTCTTGCTCTGGGTCTGCCCAGAGGAGGCTGAAATGTTGGCTCAAAACCGTCTCTCCCATGGGCGCCTGGGTGGCTCAGTTGGTTAAGCGACTGCCTTCGGCTCAGGTCATGATCCTGGAGTCCCGGGATCGAGTCCCGCATTGGGCTCCCTGCTCGGCGGGGGGTCTGCTTCTCCCTCTGACCCTCCCCCCTCTCATGTGCTCTCTCTCTCATTCTCTCTGTCAAATAAAATAAATAAAATCTTTAAAAAAAAAATTAAGGGGCGCCTGGGTGGCTCAGTTGGTTAAGCGACTGCCTTCGGCTCAGGTCATGATCCTGGAGTCCCGGGATCGAGTCCCGCATCGGGCTCCCTGCTCGGCAGGGAGTCTGCTTCTCCCTCTGACCCTCCTCCTTCTCATGCTCTCTGTCTCTCATTCTCTCTGTCTGAAATAAATAAATAAAATCTTTAAAAAAAAAAAACCCGTCTCTCCCTATGGCGCCCATGCATGCACACGCATGCACACTCATGCACACGCATGCACACACATACACGCACATGCATGCGCACGCACACGCACTCTCCGGGCCACCCTACCACATGCCACCATCGCAGGAAACTGTCACATGGGTTAGAGCCCGGCGGCCTGGGTCTGCTAGGGGTGGGCTTGCAGCACCTAATTAGCGGCACCCAGCCAACTGTCGGCCACATCTCCGCTCTCTCTCTTCTGTGAGGTCATGTCAGCAGGTGGTCTGACGGCTTGGCACTTACGATGGGAACACGCGCGCTAAGCAGACGAGCCTGGCCTCTCCACACCAGCTCGCGGTGATGCCCGAGGTAGTAGTGGTTGGGCCGAGCCTGCCTGCACGGAGGATGGAGTAGGGAGCAAAAGCCTTGCTTAGGTCCCGTAACTTCGCTTAATCATTAACCCAAACTGTCGAACTTCGCAGGCACCAGGTACCGGGGAGAATCACGGGCGTGCCTGCTGCTGCTAAAGTAGTGTTTGTTTCGCTTTCGGGTGTAGACATTTGTGAGTATGGCAACCCCGGCAGGGACCCTCCCAGGGAAGAGGACAAGAAAGAAACCTGCCTCCGAGGCCCATCCAAAATCGCCGGAATCTTCCGCTTAATAAGTATGGTTGAAATGAAGATCCGTTTTAAAATCACAAAGATCGGAAAATAGCACATTCTCAGCTGATATGTTCAGAGGCGCCTGTATCTGAAGATTTGCCAACTGTCGCGTCTTGCTGAAAAGGTGGGTTCTGGTGTTTTCTGGTGTCGGGCCTGTGTTCCCCCCGCTCGAGGAGGGGAGGCAGTTTCGATAGACACGAACCCATTCTTCCCGGTCAAACGTCACTAAATGGATCTTCTCCGTGGGCGTCAGCAAAGGCAGGTGCTCTCCCCTTCGGGGACCAGGATGTTTCTGCGTTTGTCTGCTACCACACATGTCACCTTGTCTTACGACCTTCTGTAACATGTGTCACGCTGGGTTGTAGCTGGTGGGTCTCTCGGCCTCTCTTAGCTGTGAGCTCTCAGATAGTAGGAACCATGCCTGAGCCTTCCCATAAAGCCCGACAGCTGTCCCAGGGGCAGTAATGTGGTTAAGTGAATGAATGAACCACTGACGGCCACCAAAGCCATCCTTCCTCACACATGCACCAACCAAATGAAATAGTTCAATTTAAAATAATCTGTTCATCATATAACATATTGTTATAGTTTTTTTTAAGTGCCTTCGATTCTTCCCCCCCCCCCCCCATCACAAATGATGTGTATAATAAACAGATTTCTGGATTGGGACTTAGAGACATTTTTCATAGGCTTCTCTTCCTCTTGGCCCTCTGTCAAAGCACTTGATATAAGGCACTGTCATCAAGAATGTATAGATTTGGGGCTCCAGGGTGGCTCAGTCGGTTAAGCATCCAAGTCCTGATGTCGGCTCAGGTCATGATCTCAGCTTCGTGGGACTGAGCCCTGTGTTGGGCTCCAAGCTCAGCAGAGTCTGCTTGAGATTCTCCCTCTGCCCCCCCACACTCCCTCTCACACGCGCACGCTCCCTCTCAGATAGATAAATAAATAAAAGAATGTAGAGATTTGCCTCCCTGATGTGAGGTTCACAAGGGCAGATGAGCTCGGACGGGTCTCTGTACCTGCAGCCTCGGTGTCACGGGGACAGATCAGGGCTCACGTGGCCCCGGGGAGTGAAGGTAAGCCACCGGCTGTGTGAGCTCACACCTGTCGACACTGTCGTTCGTGAAGATTTCCTCCCCTCGTCCCACCTGCCCTTTCTAATGCTACCCTGCGTGCAAGTTTGGGAACTGACAGAGCAAATCACCAAACGTCAACGGATGGCTAAGGGCTGAAGATGGTAACACTTTCTTCCAGAGGTGGAAGAGATGGCGGAGAAAGGGGCCTTTGTTTCTAGAAGGATCTCAGAAGGTAGAGAAGCTCTGCTCTGAACATGGAAAGCATCTGACGTTTCCAATTCAAAGACACAGCTGCGCACACGGTCACTGAGCTGAACTGTGTGATGTAGATACACTCAATTATTTATATCTGCATCAAGAATTTTGTTGGGAAAGCTCTGCTTTCAGGTTCTCACCAAGTGGATCGCGATTTCTTTTTTCGACAGATTTCTGTATTTACATTGACTGCCTCACGCAGCCCCCCAGAACCCTGGGAGTGGAGCTCTTCATCGGAAAAGAGCATGTGGCAGCCGAACTGTGCTTTAGGTTTCCTCGATTTTCCCTGTTCTTTGGCTAATGGAAGACCTTGTCTTGTGGGGGCTTTTCGTGTGCTAGAGACACCACCAAGGCCGCTCCCCGGGGTGGGGGGCACACGGCAGGCTGTCCCACCAAAGCAGCCGGCACTCCCACCGCGGACCACGTAGGGGGGCAAACCAGTGCGGGCAAACACTTTTCCACCAAGGCTTTCAAGGAAAGACTATCCAATTCTGTGAGCATTAGCAAGCTGGTGGTGAGTTGAAAATTATTAGGGGGCCTCTTGTCTGCGGGGAACCTCTCCCTTTGCCCACCCCACTGCCGAGATGCTCTTCGGACATCCCTAATCTCCTGCGACTTCACCACACGTTTTCAGATCTCCTCTTAACGGGTCAGCCTGCTCTCTTTTCTCATTGGACCCCTCCAGGCTCTTCCTACACAGCTATGTGAGTCAGCTTCTAAAATGCAACACGATTATTTTACTCTTTTGCTTAAGACCCTTCCAGGGACCCAGACTAACGTGCCAGCTCAGGGAGGTTTGTAAGTCTGTGGGCACCTGCTCCCGCCTTGCACGAGCCACCCCGTGCCCTTGCTCCAGCCTCGCGGAGCTCCCTGCAGACCCGAGGACATGCTCCCTCTGTCTCCTGGCCCCATCTTCCTCTGCCGCACCTGCTTTGCATTCGCGGATGCCCTGTCCCCCTCGCTGCAGCCCTGCTCTCTCTCTGCATGCAGTGACCACATTGACTGCACAGTTTGCACCCCTCATGCTGGGCCAGCGTCAGGCCAAGGGCAGGTGCCCTGCAGTCAGTGGCTCCCCACCAACGGCTGGCCGAGAGCCTGCCGCCTGAGGACGGAGGCTGGAAGGCCCGGGAGCACTCACGGTGATGGTCCAGGGAGGACAAGCAGGCTGAACAAGCCGGGTGGATGAGCATGACGGGGGACAGCTGTGGGCAGGCGTGAGGGTCCGCCCCGCGCCTCAGTGTGTCCCCCTCCCCCCCGGCTCCCGGGCTGGGGTGCCTGTCTGCGCGGGGGTGGCCGCTGCAGCTGTGGGGACAGCAAGGGAAGCCAGGGCAGAGGAAGGACAGAGGGAAACCGCACTGGAGGATTTCACGCACATCGGGGATCACGAGCGGGGCTGGCGGTCGCCTTGCCCGCAGCTGAGGACAAGAGCTGGCGGTAAAACTGAGGCACACAGGCCTGCAGGGGAAGGGCAGGGACACACGGACAGTGGGACAGAGATGCCACCGGGAGGCGTGCTCCCAGCAGCACAGGAAGGCACTGGGGAAAGGGCACAAGCAAGGAAGACGAAAACCAGTGGGGGAGAAGCGTGAATAGAGAGAAACTGGTAGGTTCATCTCTGAAATTCCGAGGGCAGGCCACCTGTTGAGAGTTCTCAGGATTCAGGTGGAAAGCCTGAGGGCGGGGAGCATTTGCTGTGGTCTCCGTGTCTTCAGCAAGCCGCTCAGGCCTCTGTTCCCGATTTCGCACATCCCCGTGGCCACATCCAGGGAGGACACCTGAAGGCTTCCCAGAGATGTTTTAAAAGTAAACTGTTTTATAAAAACAAGGAAGTGTGTGTGTGTGTGTATGTGTGTAACAAGGGCTTTGTATTGAATAATCTCCCCAATCTTTTCCCCATTCCTTCCCCCTCCCAAAATGGGCAAAGTTTTTATTTGATTGAAATAAAGTTGAGAATCTCCAAGTACAGTGGCGCTGCTTGGAGACCTTTATGCAAATCTAAGTCTAGTCAGTCACAAACACTTGCAACGAACGATTTCTCATAACTGTAATCCCTATCCTGGGAGGTTTTCTTTCTCTGAAATACACGAGTTGTACCTCAGGGAGAATAAAACATACAACCTACCATTTTTGAATCATCAGACAAACCTCTAAAAATCTATCTCGAGCCGACAGGCAGTTTAGGTCAGATCGGATTGTAAGGGTTGCCATGAAAACCGCTTTCTGGAATATTTTAAATACCTACCTCCCTGTGTTCAAAACGAAATCAAGATGGTAGGCTCAGATGTACATTTCTGGACCTCTTCGTAAGTTTATTTTGCACGTGTAGAATTTGAAACCTTTGGCTATCCTTGCTTTTGACTTCAAAGCATTTTTACAAGCTCTATAAATAGAAGATATTGATGTTTTTAAAAACGGAGTGTTCTCTGTCTTGCATTTTCTCCAGCGAGAAGGGAAGTATGGGAGGGAGTGTGTGTTTCTATCTACAGCTACAACAGCCCTTCCCCTCAGAAGCGAATCCATCCCTTCAAAAGATCCAGACACAAAAGGAATGCATCGGGCTTGTTGAAACAGAATCTCTTGAAGGTGGCTTCCCGTCTAGTTTAGAGCCACCCCGACTTCTTTTCTTCCTCCCCCACCGAGGTGGCGATCATCGCCCATTCCCAGGCTGCCTTTGGAATAAAGCACGTGGCTCGTAGGGCTTCTGAAAGATCCTTGAGAGCAGTGCAGGCTTGGCCTCCCCCAGGAGAAGAGAGGGGTCCTCATCTCTGATCACTGGAGCCTCCCTCAGCCCATGGAGGCAGGAATCAGTCTCTTCCTGGACGGAGCCTCTCCGGCACACTGCTTTGCTCCTGAGCTTCAGGAGGACTTATAAATATGCATTTACAAATGCATCCCCACAGTGGGGCAGGCATAAATCCCTATAAACGATCACGAGGCAGAAAGTAAATTTTACAGTGCTTGCCACGAACACCGACTCTTTTCTTCTTTTCCAGTTAAAACAATTTAACCTTCTCTCTGAGTCCGAGACTCCCTCTCCCTCTTTTCATTTTGACTTTATGACCTAGAAAATTTATCCCAGTGACAATGCTTTTTGTAGCCTACATCCTGTCAGCGTTCCCCAAATCACAGTCTGTTCGCCTGCATCGAGTTAATGCCTCTATGTACAATACTCATTTTAAAACCATGTGCCGTGCAGGGTTCTCTGCATTATTACTGCCAGAGACCGCTGGAATATCTGCTCCCTGCAAAGCATTACTAAGGAGTTTCTGTGAGTTGTAATAATCCATGTAAGGATCATGTCTTTTCTCAACTACAGATACGAAAGAGACATGCAAGATGATAGTGCAAATTACGTCAAGGACCAACAACGACAACAACAAAAAGATAGGGGAGAGATTAGCCACCGTCCTTCCTCGGTCCCCTCCGTCCCCTCCCGGACGCCCACCCCTCCCCCACGCCACCATCTGTGCTCTTACACTAGATTTCTCTATTAACAGAGCCCCACCTATTGATTCTGCCTGAATTCACTACCCTGGCTCCCGTCCCTCTCCCTGTGCCCCCAGAAAACGCAATTCCTAATGGTGATCTCTTTGTCTGCGGAGTTATGTTCTGAAAAGCCATGTCCACCCCTTCCTGGGCTGGGTTTCCAGTGTCACGGGGTTTCAGATGTTCCTTCAGGTTACAAACCCAGAGAAAAATTCAGGGTCTGTCCTTGCCGATTTTTTTCCCCCCAACAGTTTCTAGAACCCACATAAGAAAGAATTGGACTCAGAGTGCATGTCACCCAGGAACATAAGGACGCCCTTCCCGGTTAGTCCCGGGCTGCTTAGAAACACCACTTCATCGCCCAATCAGCATTTTATTAACAAATTAATGCCCATGAAATGAATTTTTGATACAAAGTGGCATAGCTGTGACTTTTTTTTTTTTTTTGGTTTTAAAAACATTCACCTCTTCAATAATTCATCTTTTATTTCTTTAGCCTTACTAAATATTAAACAGGTTAAAGTTAGACAGTTGAAGGCCCCGTGCAGCTCGGGAGCCTCGGAGAAGGCACGTGGCGGGCGCCCGAGCGTCACTGCCACCCTAAGGTGCAGTGACGGGCGCTGCTGGTACCTGGGGGCCAGGTGTTTTCCTTGCTTGGCTCTTACCTGCTGTGCAGGAGAGGTACCCACGCATGCACCCTCACCTCTGAGCTGCTACCAACGTCCCCAGGGATGACCTGTGACTGACAGCGGAAACGGGGATTCCAAACCACGGGCGGACACGCTCACGTATCAGCAGCTGGGCCCAGCCAGCTCCCGAGAGAGGGGGCGAGCCGAGATGCCCTGACCAGGGGCCGTGGTCGGCTCCGCAGCCTGGCCGCGTTAGCAGCCCCCCAGCTCTTGTTCACTCGCCCTTACCACTTGGTGGTCACCACGTTCCCGCCCCAGTCTGGTTCGCCAGGGCAACAGCAGGGTCCCTTTCCTGCTGAATAGTCTACACAACTTCACCTGAGTTGATCTGAGCTAAGAGGTGTAAATTCCTTTCCTATCTGGCCCCCTGATAACACACACCTTTTTTTTTTTTTTAAAGATTTATTTATTTATTTGAGAGAGCGAGAATGAGAGAGAGCACATGAGAGGGGTTAGGGTCAGAGGGAGAAGCAGACTCCCTGCCGAGCAGGGAGCCCGATGTGGGACTCGATCCGGGGACTCCAGGATCATGACCTGAGCCGAAGGCAGTCGCTTAACCAACTGAGCCACCCAGGTGCCCTAACACACACCTTTTAATTATTAGCAGTACTAGCTTCTAGTGGGCTGAGAAATTCATCTTAGAATGCGTGCTTGGGACATAACTTCCAGAGTACTCTTCCTCAGGTGATTTCCACGCAGGCCATCGGCATGGCCGCATCCCTGTGATGCCTTAGGACGGATGACAGTTACCACACTCTTGATGTTTCAAAGCAGCCTTTGCCTTTTGCAAATAGGACATGCAGATTGACTGAGAGGTGGGGGGTGCTTGGAAGTAAGTGCATTTGGTTTTAAGCACCCAGAATAGCACAAAAACTGCCTATTCTAAAGGCCAACCGGAAACCTCAGCCCCAACGCAGAAGACTCGCAAGACTCACATCTCCCGTTCAAAATAAACACCGGAGAACAAACCCCTGGAGGGCAAACCAAGCCGTGCTGGCAGTTCTAAATCCAGCCCCAGATGATTTCCCACCTACTGGAAGAGAGTAAACTTGGCCATACCTAAATTCAACCTTCTGATTCGTGAGCATCCATCAACAAGCCCGTAATATCATCCCCAGGGAAACAGGTGGAGGGGAGCACGGCTCTGTGACGAGTGTAGGTACTGGGACAGCAGGGGCGCGCTGACTCTACCAGGGTTTCCCGCCCTTTCTCCCCCTCCTCATCCTCAGAACTCCACCAGCTCCTGGCACACAGACTTTCGATGCTCTATCAAATAGAGGCTTCCGATGATGGCAACAGAGCTTTTCACGAGGTGGAGAAAGCTGTAGGCGCAGACTGGACTGGAAACACAATGAAAATGCTAATAGGGGACTCAGATCCCACTTTCATGTTTTATTAATGACATCTGCACCATATTTGTAAAATAATTTGCATAATATGTTAATTCTCCAAGAGAGGGGGGAATGGGAGCTCATAATAGCATAGGAAATCAGCACTTTCCCCCCACCATGCCAGAGCTTCACAATGCTTCAGATTGTGTTCTTTTTTTTTAAACAGAGATCCTTATTGGGCTTAGGTTACATTTAAAAGTCAGTCAAGATTAAAATTTTAAATCTACTTTTGGGGCTATAGACTCATTAGTAAATGTTCATCATGGCTTCAGAGCCTGTATAATAGTTTTGTTTTAAAGACGTAGGAAAGATTCAGCGGTAACTGAGCCGCACGGGAAATGAGAAGCAAGAGTGCTTAGAGCTCACAAAGGCACCGGGAATCTGGTCCTGGTACTGACAGGAGGCTTCCCAGAGTTGCACTCACCTTGTTCGTCAATTCCCTCCTCGGGCATTTCTTTTCGTATAACCTGGGAATGCCATACGATGACTCCTTTCTTAAGGAGAGGGATTTGCCAGAATTGTTCTAGAACTTTCTAAGGAGGCAATGAAAATGCCGGGCGATGGAACTAGTTTAAGGAAAACGACTTCGGGGCAGCAAAGTGCCCTCGTGCACATGAGAAAGCCGAAGAGATGCTGATGCAGGAGCTGGAGCAATACCAGTGAGGCTTTTATTTTACAGATGCTGGGTTCCGACTCTGCTGGCAGGCCCCTGTGCACAATCGAGCTTCGCCTTTTTAAAGTTTAACAAGTTAGCCTTTATTAACACTAATGAGTGCTGGGCACAGAAGTATGCCCATTTCGAGGTTTTTTTAAAAAATAAAATTTGAATTCTCCTTGTTCCCAGTCCACTGAAGATTTGTAAGTTAGCAAAGTGCATTTGTAGATGACCATGAACTTGCAAGCCAGCGTGCTAGGTAGAATCCTCGTGACTGGAAACCTGGAGGGGAGGCTTTCTAAAGCACCTTCCTCAGACCCAGAAACGCTTCGTCACTGGAAAATCTGGGCAAATTTTCCTCTACATCCACTACTGTAAACTGATGAGGATCAAACAGAACACTGGAGATCCCTCTCTTTTTGCCTTTGAATTCTGGAAGATGCTACTTACAGAATCAAGGCAGTATTTAAATGTGGCCACATACGTATGTGTGACACCCAAAGACTCCAAGAAGGTACAGGAAAAAAGAAGAAAGAATTTTTTGGTGCTTTGCTCCTGTATTTCAGGAGTGTGGTGCTCATCCAGGAGCAATAAATGTTGGTAGGAAAAGGTTGGATACCTCAAGGCTGGTCTGAATGAAACATTTGTCATATAGTCACTTTGAGAGATGCCGAATTGCCCCAAGTACATAGCTTCTTGCTTCACCCTAACATCAAGTGAATTTCAAGCTCTTTTCAGGATTTAGTTATTCTAGTCATTGAATGAGGTTATACACACATATGAGTAAATTTCACCGTTCCTTTCTTGGTTCACTGGACAGCTCGTATGGGCACAGACTCTGCTCTGTGCTAGGACTGGTGTTTGAGAGGGCTCCTCTTGGAAGTTGGGGAAATGTATTTCTCCCTACACTATTTCTCAGGGTCAGGTTTCTGAGGCTGAATTGCTAAGTGGGCCTTGCCTTCGACAACCTGATTTCTTTCTATGAAAATGGGGACGAGAAACGGGATGTTCAGGATTTTGGCACCGTTTCTGCGGGTACTAATCATCTAGATGAATGTTGGCTGGGTTTACCTGCGTACTGAAACACCTGTAAACTTACCAAGAGAGCAGCTGGCCATGGAACCAAGAAGCTACAGTGAAGACTGTGGGACACCTAGCAGTTCTTTCGGCAATGGAACGAAATCCTCCACTGGAAATTTTAACAGACTTATGGGTTCTTCAAACACCCTCCCTGATAATTCCTCCGAAACAGGCCAAAGACTGACACCAGCATCAGTCCTGGTGGAAGGCTGTGCATTCATCCAAGCTCACCCCTGACATTGGAGGCAACCCTGAATGCCTGTGTCCCCCCAAATTCACATGTTGGAAACCTAACCCCCAAGACGACAGGATTAGGAGGTGAGGCCTTTGGGAGGTGATCGGGTCATCAGGGCAGAGCCCTCCTATTCGGGATTAGTATCCTTATAAAAGAGACCCCACAGAGCTCCCTCACCCCTCCACCGTGTGAGGCCATAGTGAGAAGTCTGCGGCCAGAAGAGACCCCTCACCTGTCGTCCCAATCTCAGATTTCCAGCCCCTAGAACTGCAAGCAATAAATATCTGCTGTTTGTAAGCCACCTTGCCTGTGGCATTTACTTACAGAAGCCCAAACAGATTCAGACACTAACAAACTGCTAAATCAAAGGCAATCTATCTTCTACCTTGATGAATAGTCTTTATAATTACAAAATAAATTAGGCATGCATAGGTCTAGCTGTTCTGATGATGGGGTAGACATGTTTGGGCTCGTAATAAAATAGTCACATACAAAATTAATAAATTATTATATATTTATTTCATACAATTTTCCTTGTCTTTATTTGAATCACTAATTTGGGTGCTATCATGAAGATGTTTTTCCACATTGTTTGTGTTCTATTGATAACGGGTTGTTAAGCAATCTTTCTTGGGTCATCATAGTTTTAAGATTTCTGTAAGCAGTTTTTGTTATTTTAATTTGGAAAGATACCACACGGCTGAAGCAATAGAAACTGAAATTATAAATAAAATTCTTAAGGCAATGCATAGATTTGAAAATAAACCATGAGTTCTGCAAATCACATTTGAACAATATAATGTGGTTATAGGGGAATCATTATTACTGCAGAAAATATAAAAATATTTTATCATATAAATGACTGTTATTTATAACAAATTTTCACTTGTAGCTGGATCTACCAAAGTATTTCTTTAGTTCTTCCAAATTTTTCACTGCGGGGAAATCTTTAATAAAACCAAAAATAGAAAAATGTCGTTCATGGTCAGAACGGTCTCCTTAGAAATTCACTTCAGGGTTATGTACCCAGGAATTTTCCTCATGATAGTCATGCAAAATACAAACCATAAATTAATGAGTGGCAAGAGAATGCATCTGAATATTCAAGCAAGTTGAAAAGTGCTTTTGGAAATATCATAAAATTCTATTAACTCCTTTTATTAAAATAATTTGCTACTTTGTGTTCAATATCCATTGAGTTCCCGTGTAAAAAATGAGCATCCTGTCCCAATCTTGTAACATGTAGGCCTACATATACACAAACTTAAGAGTAACTTGACTTATTTAATGTTGCAGAATGTTCCTCTTACATCTTATCCAACCATTGCCACATCTGCACTAATTCACAAGGACCTTTGAAACAAAAATCGGTACATGAAGAGAAGCAAGGTATGGAAGCTCCCCATTCCTGGGGAATGATATTTCATTATGCAAGAGTCTGTTGCATTTGTGCTCTCTGAGAAGGATTTGACAAGCTAATTAATTTGTCTTTTCTTTTACCTCAGTCTTTCTGCCTCAAATCCCCTCAGCGCTTGAGAAGCAGCCTCTACCTTCCACGCTGGCGGCTCAACACCAACCTTCGTGCATTTAGCTGCCTTCTGTGTCAAGGCCGTAGTGGTGGATGTTGGGGAGGAGTTCCTGGGGACTGCTCCGTGCCACGTGATGAGCTATGGGGGTTCTGGGTTGCACTGAGACCACATTGACAGCCCCTGTAGCTGAACAGGAGCTGGGCACCCCGCAAACTCCGGTAGGGGCTCTTGGACTGACCGGCCGGCCGTACCATTATGTGTCCTCTGATTACCACGTTTCCCTGGCCCCCGGAAGGCCCTCCGGGTATTTATCAAATGGGTGGATGAAAGAATGATGAAGGCAGAATAAATGAAGAGAAAGCCATATTTGCCATCGAGGCAGACAGGTGTACCAACCATTTAGTGACAGTCTGGGGAAGTGTACTGGAAGGGGGTAGAACTGGGGGGAAAGGGGCATCACACCTTCCAGAGAAGGTGGGCTTCCCTCTCTGGACCTGGCCACCGGACTTTTCTCCATAGGAAGCAGTGGTATCTTAAGCAGGCCGGGGCTCCACCTGGCCCCCTGTTGCATCATGAGAACATGAGAACATCGTTACAACGATGGCCAACTTTTTAAATATCTGGTTGACAGCCTGAGGCTTTGCTTCTGAAATCCCAATGCTTCCTCTGCAAATTCAAAGAGAAATGCCAGAATCCAGCCAGAAAGTGAGGCTGTCCTTTTGGCGTTTCCACACCCCGCTGAAAACAGGAGGCCGGTCCAGGAGTCATGTCTGCCCTGCACGCACCAGCTGCCTCCCACTGGGAGCTGTCCTGGGCGCCAAAAGCAGCTAGGGCCTCCGCGCAACACTCTGACTCTGGAGGGGTGACAGGTGGGGCCCGAGAAGGGAAGGCAAAATAAGTCCGAGAAATCAGCATCGACCTGTAACTGGAAACCAAACATGAATCTTGGGTCTCAACCAGCAGGGATTTGAGAGGAGCCATGTGTATACCTGTTTGGCGTGAGCTTACCTGCCCCCACTGCTAGGTCCTCAGCCCCCTAAGGAAAGAAACTCAAGGCTGTTCATCTTCGAATTCTCGGAAGTTTGTCCCGGGTCTGGAAGACGGCGGGTGTGCCGGTTCTGCTGTTCACAGAATCTCTGCAGTCCGTGAATTGCACCTGCTACGAATTCCACATTTAGCTCTCACAACACCCACCATGTCCCGGGGCTTCGGTTTTGTACCCCGCCCCTCTTTTTATACCAAACAGGCAGAATTTCGGGAAGACTCATTTAGTGAAGTTCACCTCTCCCAAGACACTGGTTCTCTAACACAGCGCTTTATGCAGGGCTCACATACAGTAGTTGCTCAATAAATGCACGGGGAAGAAAGCGATGAAACAAAGGAGGAAAGCAGAGGGATGGGAATCGGGGATGACCGGAGAGGGGCTGCTCCCTGCCCCACGGAATCAGCAGCAGCCGCTCGGAGACTGCTTTCAAGCTCTGACTTCTGTGAGCATAGTTACCCAATTTCAGAGCATCTGTGTAGAGCGGGGAGCACGCAAACCACACACCCCTGAGCCTGCCAGTCACCCGCTGTTAACACTCCTATTCCGCAGGTCTGGAGTGGGGTCCAGGAGTCTGCACTCCTCACAGGATGCAGGTGCCAATGGTGGGGGTGGCCCGGGGACGGACACGACGGAATTGTCACTCTGTGACGGGACACTCTGAGCTCCCAAAGGCACAGAGCCTCACACTCTGGGACAGACCCCAGCCTGCTTTGTGAGAAAGACTGTGTCGCTTTGCATCCAGTTACCCCCACAGCCCACCTCTGTGCCTAGTGGGGTAGCCTTCCCATCGGGTTCTCTGATATTTTAAGGGAAGAATTAACTCTACCCCTGCTTATCTGCCCACCAAGGTTTATGTGTCTGTCTCCAATCAGCAATTAAGGCCATCTGCTTCCATGCTAACGATTGTCATCGTTATCTCCTGCAGCCCAGCTGCCTGCCAAAGCCGGCTCTCCGCGAAATAATACCAAGGGGGATAATCGAAGGGATGCTCTGACACAGATATTCCAAGTTCCATCTCCGGACCCAATGAAGGACTAGATACAATAAACATTTTAGTGAAATCATACCTCAATTTTACATCTGATTTTTATTAAAGGTTGCCTCAAGCTGTATGTAAATGAAAGCTATTGATGCGTTTTGTCGTGAAATGGTGGTGATAAGGCTGTCCAATGAGGTGTCTGAGTCTGGCTGGCCAGGAACAGGGCATGAGGAGAGCGGTCCTCCCCTCAGAGCGGCGGGGTGCTCCCACCTCTCCAGCGACAGGCCCTGCAGTGTATGCTTCCTGATCCCCCCAAGGCTGCCACAAAGCTCAAAATTTGGGTTTAATTTAGGCACCGGATCCACTGCTTCGCCTGCTTTGCTTCCCATGCACTGAATCTTTCATATGATGTTTGTTTGCTTGTTTTCTTCCATCTTGTTTGCAAGATGCCTTCACTCCTTTTTGGAGAGAGGAAAGATATACATTCCTGAAAAGTCAAAGTGTTATGATGATAAAGGGCAAAATTATGCCATGTTATCTTACTATCAATTATTAATATGGCACACCAGACAGGGAAATTGTCCTCCCTGGTAACCAGGAACAAGCCTCGGGCATGGACCCCACAGCAGGCAGGGGTGGCCTGGCAAGGTGAGACCTCCACTGCCTGGCTTGTGCTGTTTCTACCCATCTTCCCTCCCCTCTCACTTGTCAGAAGGGACCTGGAAGGCTCCTTCTGTAGGAATCTCGTGTTTATCCTCCGTGGAGGTCTGAGCTGCCCTCTTCCAACCTCTTCCCACCTCATTCCTCCTTAGGTTTCACCTGCCTCTGAGCTCGTGGCTCCCAACCCAAACGTCCAGCTGCAGAATCTCTTCAAGTTCCAGAACATATTGGAACCAAATAACGCTCTCCTGCTGTAGCGAAAGTCTTGGGTAAATATTAGACAAGTCAAGAGCATAAGATTGCATCTGAAGAGTTAGTTGTTCTCAAGGAAGATGAGTAAGCAGAAGTTGGGATAATACCTGTGTACCTTGACTAGAAAGCTCTATTCTGTAATCCGGGTTGTCTAGACTCTCTTTTCTTTGTAGATCCTTGGTTATCGCTCTAACCCTCAGTTTCTACCTGTTACTCGAAAACACCGTTCCATGGGCAAATAGATTGCAAAGCCCCTTGTCTTCTCAGGCACCGGATACGGAGGATCTATGAGGGGAGGGTGTACCTGTAACATACTGAGTCTCGTATGTTCCTGTGGGATGCACCAGTGTTTCATGTACCACTAGGATGGGAAGAAAAACAGTGCTCATTAAAAATGAGACAAGGCTACCTTCATTTCAAATTTCTGATTTCTCCTTATGAGGTTTTCAGTACCTTATTAAGGCATAATTGACGTGCAATAAACTGCCTATCTTAAAAGTACACAGCTTCACCTGTCCCATATGTGGAAGGGAAGCCATTGCCTCTGTCAAGAAGATGAACTCATCCACATGTCCAAATGCCTCCTCGAGTCCCTTCATGATTCCGCCCTGGCATCCTTCCCCCCACCTCCACTATTCTCCCCAGGGAAATGCTGATCTGGTTTCCTGCTTCTACAGATCAGTTTGCTAGAACTTTATTTAAGTGGAATTGTACAAGTTCCTCTTTCTGTCTGACTTCTTCTTCGTAGCTTCGTTATGTTAAGATTCATCCATTTGTAGTATGCATCACCTGTTCATTTTATTTACTGCTGAGTGGTGGTCCATTGTTTGAATAGACCAGTTTGTTTATCCATTCACCTTTGATGGGGTTTTGGGTTATTTCCACTTTTTGGATATTACAAAGTTACCCTCTATAAATAGTCTGGTACATTCTTATGTGAAAATATGCTTTCGTTTCTTTTGTTTTATGACCAAACATATCTTGGTAAATATTCTGCATGCATTTGAAAGGGCTGTGTATTCTGTTTGGTCCATAATTGCCAGTTAGGTCAAGTTGGTTGGCAGTGTTGTTCAAATCTTCTATGTTCTTGCCAATTTTCCATTTTTTTGTATCAATTGTTGAGAGATAGGTATTGAAATCTAGGGCTATGGATTTTTCCACTTCTTCATGCATGTCTATCAGTTCTTGTTTCATGTATTTATAAGTTCTCTTAGGTGCATAAACCTTTAGGATTGTTGTATTCTCTTGGTGAATTGATTCCTTTATCATCATCAGATGAGTTTTCTTATCCTTTAAGTGTTTGGTCAGCTGAACTATCGAGGGTTTTCACTGCCTCTTCATGCCCCAGGAATAACAGCTAAGTCACATGTGATTCAGGCAAGGGTAGCCTGGCTGTCAGTGCCCGGCAGGTGCATGGGAACCTCAGAGATGCTATAATGTAGAACACCAGTGTGATCAGTGCATGCTTAGACCTGATGGTATATGGACATTATACCAGGTTTGTGAAACTGATTACTTTTAATGGAAATCTTCCAGGAACATTCTCTGGCAAGTCTTTCATTCACCTTGGGTTACTGTCTGTTTCAACAGTGCGAACTCATTTTAGCTGTGCTGTGGAGTGACATGGGAAATGGGAAATGTCGATGTGGGCTCACTGTGTCAGGGATGGGGAGGGCTGTTTGTGCTTCTCCCTGAAGGGGTGGTGAGTAAGTCCTGGGCTCCTGCTGCCCTCCCCGCATGGATGCCATCCTGCCTGTGCCAACCTGGAGGGCTCTGTGTTTTTTCGTTAAAGATGTCATTCCACTTGTAATTCTGCCTGCATTCCTGCCATCTCTGCATGGAGGTCCCACACCTCTGCGCACGGAAGACGCCCCAAATTGAAATCGCCATCTTTCCCACAGAGTCTGCTCCCCTGTGCCTACGCTCATTCTCAGGTAATCAAATGAGCGTGGATATGACCACATACATGCACGTGTGTGCACACGGACACACACACACACACACATCATGCTCCCCATTCATTCTGGCCTCGCTGGTCTTCCCCAAGCTCCCCCGTGAGTGTCATCTCTCATGTTTTCCCCTCCCTCCCCTTCTCCTTTCCCATATAACACCTTTGCTCCAGCCCCCCTGAAATTCTCATTATGCCTCAGGCGTGCATTTTCCTTTCATTAATTTGTGCCAAGAACACACTTAACTTTTAAATTTACATCTAGAAAATTATTTCTCATCCACTACGGCAGAACTCAAATTGTTTCCCTCAGCAGAGATTTCCTGCAGTCCCAGGGCAGACTTAACCATTCCCTTCGAGCTGCCTCCGCTCTCCATCCGTCCCTGCAGGTCTGAGGTGCCGACTGCATGGCTGGCTCCCTCTCTGGGCTACGTCCTAAGGAAACAGAACCTGTTCTATGAACGACTAGTTCTCCACTCTCGGTCACGCACCTCAATGCGTCAACTGACACATGTAGGTGTGAGGGTTTCCGGACCTACCTGCCCCTCCTTACAGACCCTGTCCTCAGTCTCGGCTTTCCTCCTAACACTCTGCCAGGTGAAACTCACAGGTGCTTCCTTGCTCTGTGTGCTTCTGAGCCCGGCCGCAGCCTGCTCGTGGCTGGCGCCGAGGTCTGCGCACGGCTGTCCGCTCACCTGTCTGGTGCCCTGCGTGCCCTCCGTCTTCCTCGTGACAGGTTCGTGCCTCAGCTCTGCACCCTCAACGCTGCCCTTGGGTGTGTGCCTGGAGTTCCCGGGTTATCTTATTAACTCTCCATATAATGGGAGGGGATATTTATCTACCCTTTGGAAGAGCATTATTTCTGGGAAATAAGCCTGGATTCCTGGCAGAGTGTAACCAGGAGGACCATTGCCCTGTAAACAAAATCGCATCCGTGCCGCACCTAAACGGTATGTTCAAAAGGACTATGTGCCTGCGAGCCAGCCCCGGCCAGGCAGGGCATAAGCATTCCGCAACTGTTTGCTAGGACCCTTGGCCCCAGCTCTCTAGAACATTCTAGGCTCTCAAGGGTATGAAGGAAAAGTAATAATTTCCCTGTGCCTACACTGGTAGATCAAGACAAAATGAGAAACTAGTAAAAGTAACTTGGAAAACTCAGCATGTACAGAACTCAGATGGCATTTTTAGGACCTTGACCTTGAATTACAGTCATGCATGAGAATGGGAAGCAACATTGATCGACTCTTTTTTAAATCAGTAGGGGAAAAAAAAGAAAGAAAGAAAACTACAGATAGTCAAAGTGGAGAATTCCTTCTTTTATATACCTCTATTCATTCAGTCGTAGTCAAATACTGGTCAGTTCCTCTGCCAGAGGAAAGGAACGGAGAGCTTGATTCACGGATTTCCAAAACAATGGAAGTGCTATGGTTTTTAATGTGTTATCCAAAAATGGGAAACTTTTATTAATCTGCTCATTTTAAAACTCAGGAAAATCTTCTCGGTTTTGCTTGTGGAATAATTTGCCAAATGCTTAAGCTGATATTTTATTTTTGCTTGGACAGGTCCTCTTGGACATTTTCAAAGTCAGCCAGCTTTTACAAATGGGCAAGTATCTCCCAAGCACTGTGGTGTGTATAAACAGAAACTGCACTCTTTAGGCTTACTCCCCAGATCATAAAGTTAAAGATAAATTTTAAGTCGTTTTTAAGAAGTCTAAACAAGTATGTCTACATTCTAAGTAGTCATATACATTTTATGCAGATGCCCCAAGCTTTCCCAATACATATGTTAATGTCCTGAAAAGAAAGAATTTGACTATATTGCCTCAAAGTAAAGTATTTGGATTTTTAAATTTAATATAGTTTGCTTTCCCATTCAAAAGAGCATTACCATTTTCCAGTAAAGAAAGTAATACAATTCAGAGGATTTCTTTCAACTACATAATTTTCAACTTTCAACTACATAATTCATAATGCCTTAGGATTTATTTTAAAAGAGGCAAGTCATCACCAGATTGCTTACATTAATTCCTGTAAAGCCACATTCGAAATTCATTTTGGGCCTCTGACAAAGCTTTTATATTAAGGATGGTTTTTTTCATTTATTAAATTCACTTATGGGAGAGTTAACAAAAGCTGTTTACTTGAAGACTTAAACAGGCTATAATGTTTTCAGTGTGCTGAAAAATGTGTGTTATCTTTGCCTTTCAATTATTAAAGGGAAAAAAAGAACACACTCTTCAGTCTGTCTACTCCCTCTCGGACGATTCCAGTTTATTTCTGCCCCCCCCCCATTGCCGGTCTGTGCCCCCAAATCCAACATAGATGTTTTCAAAAACAGTTTCTGCTCTAACAAAACAAGAGTTTATGATTCACTTTCAGACTTTGTTCTTTCAACTAACTTGTTTGCCCAGGAAAACAGATTTCCAAGACTTGCACACACAGCAGGATCTTTGTGCCCCTGTTTTTACTCCTCTGTTGCTCAGATGACACGACTTTTGGCTCATAAAACAAGCACGAGAGATAAGTGGAGAAAAACACGATAATCTTGTGAGGTTTTTTTTTCCCCAGTGATGCACCATCCCTAGCCGAGGAAAAGGGCAGGCTTGTAAAATGACCCAGCGACATGGAACCGAAACACTTAAAATCCCCCAACCTGTGGGCTGCTGAGAATGCGTTTCTTCCCTGTGTATCTGGCATGCCTGGACCTGCCAGAGCATTCGTTACATTTTGATACATTTATCCAAGCTGTTTGTATCCTTTTTCTCTTTTCTTCCAGGCTGCTCCCCACTCTGCCTCAAGTCCATCCCCTGCTCCTTGCCGGCTCCCTGCTCTGAGTCTTCACCCTCTGTTGCATTCGGTTAAAATTGCTGTCCCCGGATCTCCCAGCCCATCCACCTACTCTGAGGCCTAGAGGCAGGTGGTTACGTCTTCAAGTTCAATCACAAAAACTGCTTCCTACATTCCTACTTGGAGGAAAACCACCACCGTGGAGGGTGTGCCATGCAAATCAGCCGGAGGTAGAAGGCGCCGTCTTGCATTTCTAAGCAGTAGAGCGGAGAGATAAGAGCCAGTGAAGTTTAAACACCTCTCCCTTCAAGCGTGAAAAGGAAAAGGCAGGTATTGCCTGCGAGTGATAAGTAGGGCGCACCAACGTCCTACTGCGTCATTGGGCCCCGGTGCGCTGAGGTCGCGGCGAGCGGCGGCCGTCACCCCGCCGCTGTGCGGGTCTGCGGCTGTCCTGATGCGGGCGCAGCACCCACAGGCTCTGGTCCCCTGGGATCAGCCAGCTCCCCGGGAAGGAAACACTAGGCCCAACATCCGACTGGAGCGGCAGCTTTGGCCCTCGTTAGGCAAGAGAAGGGAGATCCTAGTGACCACCCACTAATGTGGGATTACAGCAAGAGAAGGGAAACCAAAAAACCGCAAGTGTGTCTGACTTGTGCTTCGAGTCGGGGGTCCCTCCCAGGACAGTGCGGGTGCAGACCAGGGGCTGTGAGCTGCCGGGGCAGCCGAGGGAGGGCCTGGTCTGCTCTGCACTCACACCCTCCTGCATGGCCTTTGGGACTCGGCTGCAGGGGGACCGGGCGTCCAGAAGACCCCATCTGGCTTCCCACCACCACCTCCTGAGACAGAACCGCAGGCAAGGCCCTGACCACTTTGAACCTCAGAGTCCTCTTCGGGCAGGACAATCACAGGATTGTTTGAGGGGCAGATAAAAAACACTTGGTGAAACTCCGCAAGGATTGCACGTGGCTCTTCCACTGTTTGCAGTTCCATTTCTTCTAGCTCTTTCTCCGAGCCCCCGTCCTCTCCCAGCTCCTTTCCCCCGACTCTCCTCTGCTCTATCCTCACCAGTAATTCCTTTGCTGACTTCAGTTTCTCCATTTACCGGCTTTCCTTCCTCTGTCCCCATTTCGTTTTCTCTTTCTCTGTTTTCTGTACCAGCGAATTCAGAAAATGTCAACAGAAGCCTCCCATACCGTTTTACCCTCGCTGGCAAGAGAAGGAGGGCTAGGACCACATGAATTGAAATTAGAAATGGTTCCAACCTATGCATAATTCTGCTTGCTGGAGAATGAAGGACAAGACTGTACTTCTTCAATAACTTTGCTAATAGATGAGAGAATCATGTACGATTTTCTGCTAAAAGTTTTCAGTCTAAAATAGGTTTGTCCTAAGAAGGTAGATTCATTTTTTGTTAATACACAGACCAACTACGGAAGATGTGTGTGTGTGTGTGTGAAAGTCGTTTTCCATATGCTACTATTGACTAAGAAAATACTTGCAGGCCGCAAGGGTAGAATAAAACATAATGTAGAAATTATTTTTTATATTATTACAGTAAGAACTGAAAGAGAAAGTGATGGGGAAGAGAAACATGACAGACAGGGAGAGAGGAAGTGGGAAGGAGAAGGGAGAGAAACAGGGAACTCTACTTAAATGTAAACACTTGGTGCATAATGTAGGTAGTTCCCAAAATTCCGTTTGTAAAAAACATTGCCAGGAAAGGTTTCTGACAATTTTAAATCCACGTCCTCGGCCCCCACCCCATGTATTCTGATCGGGGGGCTGGGGCTGGTGTCTGGATCCAACACCTGCTCAAGTGCACCCCGGGAATTTGTCTACAGGTGTTGCATTTTCAGGTTAGTGAAGTTGTCCCCAGATCCATGACTCATGTTAGATTCCTTCAGGGGGCTTAGAAAATAAGGATGCTGGTTGTTGGATGGGGTCCAAGCATCAGTCCTTGTAAAATCTTCCTCGATGATCCCCAGACTCAGCTAATGTCCCGAGCAATCGCCCGAAGGGTATTAACGAACGTTGGGCTCAGAAAACCTAGGTTAATAGCCATAGCTCCCACACCCAGCTGTGTGACTTTGAACCCATGACTAAACCCCTCTGGGCCTCTGTATTCGCCTCTGGAAATTAGGGGACACTCATTTCCACCGCAGGGATTGGAGCAGTGGTTCTTTTTTTATTATTATTATGTTATGTTAATCACCATACGTTACATCATTAGTTTTAGATGTAGTGTTCCATGATTCATTGTTTGCGTGTAACACCCAGTGCTCCATTCAGTACATGCCCTCTTTAATACCCATCACCAGACTCACCCATTGGAGTAGTGGTTCTTAACCTCGGCTGCATATCACAGCTACCTGGGAGGTTTTAACCAGGTCAAGCCCCCCCACCCCAACTGAACCAGAATGTGGGGCAGCCAACTCAGGATTGGAACTCATGCTTGAGAACCCATGGACTGGAGATAAAATGAGATACTGGTGTTGATATGGATGCTCTACTCCTCATAAAGGAACTCATAGCTGGCCTACACTGGGTCCTCTCTGGGTGGGAAGGAACGTGCTAGTCTGTGGCACGGGATGCCTTTTCCCATCCTCGGCACCCCCACGAGGTAGATTCTGTGCTTTTGTAGGCATCTCCCACAGTCACTGGCTGCTGGGTAAGTGTCCCCTTTCCCAGTGTAGACAGAAAAGGGGGCAAAGTGTGTCCAAGGAAGGCATGACCTCTGGTTCCCTGGCGGCAATGCCCGGGGATTTGCGGGCAGTCCGGGCCGGCTGCCATTCACTGCCAGTGGCAGGATGGGTGCCTGCAAGTAAGGGATCATCCACTGGAAGCAGGCAAGCGTCCAAGTGGAACAGAATACTCAGGAGAGAGACAGACAAAGGGTTTTCTTGGGTCTCTGACAAGAGAAACTGAAAAGATTGTATTTGACATCAATTAGCAAAAACTTTGGTTGCAACCTGTGGCCACGTTTTGTATCTTGGATTGAGGAGCTGGTGCTGGGGCACCTCAAATTCTCCTCTTGGTCTTTGAACTCTCACCTGTTCTTTCCCCGGGGACTGGGGTCGGGGGAGTAGTTAGTGGCCCTGATGCTCTTAGTTTATCCATCTATGAAATGGGAATTTCTTTGGTATCCATCCAACCCAAGAGTCCGTAGGAATATGAGCAATCACGTCACGTATGCTGAGTGAAAAATCTCTAAAAGGGCGTGGGAGCTCCTAAGGATTTCTCCCACTCCTGCTATCTAATTTAAAAAAAGAAAAAGACAAAAGGTGTGCTTTCTCCACACCCCTCATGTAACGACCGCGCTTTCTGTGTATTTCTACAAAGACAGTTCCATGTAAATTTTATGATCGCTACCCACTATTATAATTAAGTAACAAAAAACGATGTGGAAGATTATTTTCTCCGAGAATCAGAACAGTGATAATGAAACAGGGCCAGTAATCTTGCTTTAATGAAATGGGGAATCCAACCCACTACATCAGAGAAAGCAATAAAATGTGTTCCCATATCAATAAAACTCACTTCTGTATGTTCAGATTATGTAGGCAATACGCCCTGTTCCCTGAAGAAGACAGTGCTTGTCCAATGCTGGTTTTTTGTTTTTTTTTTTTCAGGAACACCTTAAAGCTGACTTCAAATGCGATCGGTGAATTAACAGGTCTGTATGAAAAGTCTGTTCATCACACCACTAGGTTTCCTCGACGGCATTTTCGATGATAAAGCAATTCACACGGCCAATAGATGCTTATAGGAAATTAGGAAAATGGTAGAGCTTAATGCATAAAGGCAAGAAATTAATATAAAGGTGGTGGGTGCTCAAGCCACACTTTCTAGTAATCCTTCCAAATCTGTATTTCATCTAGAAAGCTTTCATTTTAAAACCAACTTAAAAAGTCAATAATCATTAAATATGCAGAGACATTTGCATGTTCCCTGCTCTGTATTTTATTCCAAATTAGGCTACTATCCGTGTTTTGTCTGTCTGTCTGTTTGTTTGCTGCGTCTGTAGAGAATAGGGTGCCGTTGAAACCGATTACACTGGATTCCCGAACACCGATGGTTTCCCCGCCTTCCCCGCAGAGGTGACATGAGCCCAAAACAAACACTGCTATTTCTCTTTTGGGCCCTTGAGGAACTGATGAAGAGCAAGCTCCCCAGCTGCAGACCTCTTCCCGGGCTGCCCCAGCCTGCGGGTGCAGGACGGCCTCCGGGACCCCGCACGCCCCGCGCATCTTGCTTCCGCTGCCTCTTCCTCCGTCTTGAACGGATTTCTGAGTGCCTCTTCCCACCTTGACATTTTGACACACTGACAAAAGCCCGGAATTTTCCCTATGCTCTTTTTACTGAGCTTCTACCTGCCCCCATGGATGTGGAGGACTGGTTTTTGCTGGGCAAGGTGACCCTTGTTTAAGGGCATGTCCTGAGGCAGCTCGTAGTGACCCCGCCCTGGCCAGGACACACCGGGTACAGAATATAACTTCTTGGTATTTGGCCTCTGGAGTCACTCATTCATTACACAAAGTCTTTATCTTTGTGCACATCCTGGAACAATACTCTTAAATAAATACTCTCCGAGGCATTTTACTCCATGGCTATTTACTTTGCATTTCCATGATCTCAATGGAACACAGAAAGGGAGGAGATAGAAGGCTTGGCAAACAATAATTTGCCACCATCTACGCACAAGGGGACAACTGTGAGGGACATTGTTTTGTTTTAAAAGAGAGACACGTCATTGACTTGACATAGTACATCTGTGTGCAGACCAGAGTCACTTAGAAAATTCCACTTGACACAGGCTGCCAGACAACCTCTGTCCCAGGAGAACGGGGCCACGTGGCTTCGGGGTGAGATGGCCCCGTGCCTCCTGCAGCCCCACCCCTCGGCCCCGAGAGCTTGGGCAAGCCCTTGACATTTTGAGTCTCGGTTGCATTCTTCAGTCAAGGACTTGCGATTAGGTCTCCCACCTTCTCCTTGGAACTATTCTGGGTTTGAAATGCAATACTGTCCCCTGACTGCACGGAAGTCTGAAAATCCAAGGGAAGCCATACAAAGGTGTGGATTAGCAGCCCACCCCCTTTAAAAGTGATTACCCTGACACCAAGGGCCGTGATTACTAGCATCAGTCCCACCGTATTTCTATTATCAGATTCTTTGAAGCCTCGTGAGATTAAGAACTGTTTTTGAAAGGTCTTCAAGTCCACACTTAAAAAAAGAAAATCAAACTCTGCTTGAGACGCGCCCTCATTTGTCAATGAAAGCTTTGCTGCTGCATTTACCTACCTCTTCCTCCTTCTTATCCTTTTCAGTTCAACTACGAACACAAAGATCGGCCCTCAACAAATAAACACAGATTCCCACGAAAACCTGCCAAAAGGAAAAACAAAAGAGAAAGAGGATATAGCATTTCTCAAGGTTCACTGCGTTTGTTCCTACTTAAGCCAGACAGACTTCATTCATCCCCTTACGAAAGCATGTGCTAGTTCTTACAGTAACAGAGACAAGCAGGCCACGCCAGAAGCTACCGATCTATGTGTTCTTTCGTTTGTGGACACTGGGAAGGATCCAGGCACTCAGACTCAGATTCTGAATCTTTCTGTAGCAGCTCATGACAGGGAAGGTTGGAGAAAGTCACGTGGGTCCAGTCCCAACTGAGTTCTTCGAGCTCCAAAAGAGAGCAGGGGACATATGCATGGCTCACGTCTAGGTGCTGGTTACTAACGTGCTTCTCCTCACATACCTCAGACCCAGCTGTACGTAGTAGAATATCTTTTTGTAAAATACAAACATAGGAGCTCGGACACTTTCAACCTCGTTGGTCAATGGCCCTATGATGACATGGGAGACCATGTTTGTAATTCATTTTAGTCCTTCTTTTGTTCAAAACATTCTAGGCCCTCCTCTTTTAAAATTTCTCTTTAGAGGGTGCAACACTCCTGATTAGCCTGAGTGAGGGAAATCACCAAACTCTGAGGGAGGCTTGATTTGGGGAAACAATAAATATTTTGATGCCTCTTCAGTAAATGTGACCAGTTCTGAAGCTAGATAATACTGCTTATAATATTAAAGGAAGTAGAATTATGCATGAAAGGGTTTCCTTTGAAAATGACTGGAGGATGTCTCTGAAGAGAGACATGCCTTTCTGATAGCAGTATTCGCTGGGAGGATCAGGTAGCGTCCCAAAGTAACTCTCCTGACAGGCCAACAAGGTAGCTCTCATTACTCCACGGCCACCATGCATTTTATTTAATGACAATGGTGATCCTTCTTAGAACAGTTGCAATGAAATAGCATCTCCCTCCGTTTCCCCACCACCAAGTTCACAATACACAGAGAATCTGTACGGGGTTGCTGAGGAATGAAGGGAACCCATTCATAACCAAGCAGAGCAAATGCTTACACCAACCGAGTGGAGAAATCCCAAGGGTGCTAAGAATGAAGAAGAAGAAGAAGAAATGGGGCCCAGAGTCGCCCTCCTCTTTCTGAAGAATACCCCAGGTCCTACGCCTTTGGACCCCCAGTGGGATAGTGCCCCATGGAGAACTCTCATGATGATGTTAAGGAGAATCATACCAATACATCATAACAATTAATTCAAGTAATGAATGATTTCATGGTTGAATATGATACTAAAATATTTGTTTGTGACCCTGGCTGCTGTCTGTAAAACTGAGCTTTCTTTCAGAATTTCATTTTATTAATCATCGACGGCATTTATTCGAAATATCAGAGGGCACCCTGAGAGCCATTGTTCAAAAGGAATAGTCAAGATCGTCCCCTGGAGCCTCCCATCTGAGACAGACCCCTCAGAAATAAGTAACAAAGGTACACGTGGAAACAGAGCCCTGCAAGGGTGCGGAGATAATCCCAGGGCCTAAAACAAGAAGCAAACTTCCATTGCATGAGAACAGTCTGATGGGGGCTGAGAGCCACAGGTGAGCGAGGGCTGGAGGTGGCCGTTCGCGCAGCACGGGAACGGGTGAGGAGTCACTGCCTCCAACCTGGCTGGTGGCCAACAGAGGCTGGGGGAGAAGTAAACGTTTAGAAACCATTGAAATGATGGGAAGGAAGAACCTAGCCAACATCATCTCTGCACAAAAGAATTAATTTAAATTAGTACAGTCCCGGGGGATACTTCCAATCAGCTATGGTGACAAGAAAAGAAATTGTCAAAATGGGACTGGGGACTTATTTTATCTAAAGAAAAAGTTTGAGCTTTTGGTAGTAGTTCTAACTTTAACATCGTAAAGCTATAGATTTCTATAACATTCAAGATACGGGGGGGTGTCGGGGGAGAGTCCATTCTCTCTATGTGACAGCAAGCCAGCCGCCACCCAAAGGAAAGGTGAGCTAGGAGTCTCACTTAAAAAGCCTACCTAAATTGACAGGTCCCACAGATACACTGGAATTTGGGGGTAAAGATAGAATCTTCCCTCGGGTTTGAAAAACAAGCTCTTATTCACATTTTCTATTTTCCCATTGACATGAAAATTGCCTAAGAAAAGTAGAAGTCCCGGGGGTACCCTGCTCTTCAACTCATACCTTTCTCTTCGCTTCTCGTCGCTTAGTTGCTCTGTGTGCACGCATGTGTGCGTGGGTGTGGGTGTGGGTCTCCATGAAAACTCTTCCTTAAATGCAAGCTTTGACCTTCATCAGTGGCAGAGCTGAAGCATGCACACTTCCAGTACTAGACTCGTCCTTCTTTTGGAACATCTAGGGTTTATCTTGGGAAGCTGGGCAGACATTTAAGCAGCATGTAAACTGTCTTTCCCTCTGATACTCACTCCCAGAAAGGAAAACTGGTCTGAAGAATAATTTCAACACCACTTGGCTCACTAAGACTTTAGAATGTGCCTAAGGCTGTTTTGGAGAGAAATCTGTGCATTCAGGTGGCATGGAGACCTGTGGGTCAGCTTATTTGGAAAGGCAAATTATATTTGATGTGTTTGCAGTTAGTTAGCGTGGAAAACACTGTAAAAGCCTGTTGTCAACTTGTTTGTTGATATTACGTATTTCATTAATCTCACACACTACTGCCCACAGCTCACACTCCTAGACTGTTGGTGGCTGTTGCCCATTCCCTCACACACCTAAGGGGGTAACCTTGGGGGCGTAGCCCTCTTTTTCAACTATTAAAATATCTTCATAGGGGCTAGGAATTGGGGTTGAGTTGTGGTGGTTAATTTTATGTGCCAACTTGCCTGGGCCGCAGAGTGCCCAGACATTTGGCCAAGCGTGATTTGGGGGTGTCTGTGGGGGTGTTTGGGGGTGTTTGGGGCCAGGAGAGCGAGTATGGCAGGTTGCCCTCCCTCAGGGCCGTCCCACCGCCCACCAGAGCAGTGACAGGGTCAGGGGATGAGGAGAAGCAGGACACTATCTTTTCAGAGGAGGGGTCGTGAGGAATGTTAGAGAGATGCCAGAGAAAAGGGATTTTTCTCTGACGCATTGTGTTCCAATCTCAGTGATAGAGCAAAGTGGTGCAGGGAAAGACCACGTGCACACGCGTGACTAGTGCCCCAGTCCAATGGGCCGTCTCCTCTCCCAGCTGTTCCAGAGTGCTTCTGAGATGTTCCCAGCGCCCAGCGCCCAGCAGGGCAGACCTTCAGAACCCCCCAGGGCTGGCGGCTCCCCCATCCTTTGTCTGAACATCCTTTCTGACGGTCCCTGTCTGATGGAACCCAGGCACCCAGTAAGCTTCGCCAGTTTCTGAGTAAAGCTTTTCCTCTTATTTATGAAAGCCTGTTCCTGTGTAAGAATCGAGTAAGGCTACAAGGAAAGCACATGGCAAAAAAAGCCACAATGAAGAACAGAGCAACTTGACAGGCAACACACGAGAGCTGGAGATAATGATTGGGGTGGAGCGGGGGTGGGGGTGAGGAGGGATCGGGTGGGGAGGGGTGGGGTGTGGGTAGGGGCTAGGGTGGAGTGGGGTGGGGTGGGGTGGGGTGGGGAGGGGCTGGGTGGGGAGGGGTGGGGGTGTGGGTAGGGGTGAGGGTGGAGTGGGGGTAGGGGTGGGGTGGGGAGGGATGGAGTGGGGTGGGGGAGGGATGGGGTAGGGTATGATGGAGTGGGGTGGGGTGGGGAGGAGTGTGGGTAAATGTGTTGATGGGGGTAGGGGTGGGATGGGGGTGGGTAGGGGTGGGGTGGAGGTAGAGGTGCAGTGGAGATGGGAGTGATTGGAAGAGCATAAATCAAATGCTCTGTTCCTGCACAAAAGAGAGTGTTGATTGGGATGAGCCAGCAGGTTAATACCTTGCAGCTTTTCTCTCTCTTTTTCAATGTCCCTATGTCTATATCTTAATAGCCAATTTGGATTTAAATGCAGAAGTCTAATCTCCCAGCATGAATATCGGTCATTAACCCGCTACGCCTCACTCCATAGCCACACTACCTGGCGGGGGGGCGGGGAGGTCAATTTTCTGCCGAAAACCTGAGAGTCAGAGTCGCTGTAACAACCAAGATCTGCAAATACCAGCTCTGGCCCCTGCCCAGGACACTTGCCGGTCAGCCGCACCCAGTGAGGGCCGTCAGGTGCCTCATCTGATAGGAACAGCTGCACCTGCACCCGTGAGTTCACTGGTGACCACATGTCATCTTTTAGTGCTAGCAAAAGTTGACCCATGAGCCTGTGTGAGATGCCTACAGATCTTTCTTACCAGAATAGCACTTGTATCGTTTCTATGTGGAATATAAATAAAGATGTTGGCGTTCCTGGCATTGGTTTATTGATTTTGGACGGTTCTGGCTCCTTTCAGAGGTCATCTCCTGGGTACTCACGTCTGGAAACTGTCATTTGCCATTCCCTCGTCATCATGGTGTGGGGTTGCTGCATTGACCTACTTGGGATCAAAGAAAAGGTCCTTCCGTCTACAGTGCACACTGGACTCCCTTCAACAAGAACACATGCACAGCTTCCCCAGTCTTCTCACTGCCCGTGAGGGAGGCGACGGAGGTCCCGGTGCCAGCCCCGTAGGTGAGAGTTTCTCCGGCTCCAGGCGAGCCAGCCCCGGTGAGCCTCATGCCACCTCCTGGTCTGGTTCTCAGGTCTGTCCTCTAGAGGGGATGGCACTAAACCCCTCCATAAATACAGAGTTATGGGAATGTTTTTCTGGGGAAAGAAATACCATTTTGGTTTTGGGTTATTGATCACATGGGGAGAATGACGGAAAGCTGTCAATCGTGGTAAATGAGATGCGCTGTGTTTTGTCCACGTTGACATTCTTAGGGCAGAGAGTGAAGCATCGTGAATGTATCACAATAAATGCTGGAGACGGGGGGGTTTGTTTGTAAGGAGGTGAGGAGCTCAGCATCGGGAGGTATGACTCCAGGGACGTCTCTGAGTCTCACCGTGTGGGGATCGCACACCATAGCAATCACTTAGGAGAGAGACAAACAGAAGGAAGTGGAGCAGCGGGCTAATTTTGGAGGGAGAGGGTTCTGTCGTGTTGGGGTTTTTTTAAATAAAGTCTAGGGACTTGAAGTCACCCTTTGAGGAGGTCTCTGCTGGGCTGGAAACGGACTAGGGCCCATGACCCATTTCTGCAGAGAGGAGTGTGTGCGATTTACAGAAGAGCTTGGGCATCCCGTGCTTCTCTGTCTCGCTGAGCTGACGCTCTTCATGCACAGATTCCCACAGCCGGTTTGTACCAAACATAATCCCAAGCCCTGCGCCAGAATAGACCACACATGTGTAAAGAACAAGAAATAAACATAAATGTTCACCTCGGACTCACCCACCAACTGCAATCACGTAGTCTGATGTTTATTTGTGCATTCTGTTTTTATTATACTGAATTCAGTTCAACCACCTGCATTTTCCTATGAGCTAAAATCAGCATCTCGTGCAGATTCACGTCTCACCTGCTAATTCACTTAGCAACGTAAATCCAGGCCCACACAGACGTGATCCTGAAACGGAATCCTGGAGACTGCATTCCATTCCAGGAGAGAAAAACTTTCCTTGCTTTCCCTTTATACAGTCAAGGATAATTTTAAGTATTTGCAAGCCACTGGTTTTCAGCGGTGTATTTCATTTTGTTGAAAGCTGATCTTCACATTATAGGCCATTAAAACGGCTGCACAGCTTACATATGGCTATTACATATGGATAAAGCATCTCACCTCGAAACTGGAAAAACATCTGCACCAAACGTGGAAGAAACGAGATACTGTACATGTTCAAGCACCTTGAATTAAGAATGCCCCATGGTGATAGAAACATGCAGGTGCAGACAGGGTCTCTGTCCCCCAAAGCTCTTGTCCCATGCCCCCCAAGACCCTCCAGCCTCCCCACCCCACCGTGGGAATAAGCCAGTGTTGCCGGCTATCCCTGGGAGCCGTGGTAGCTTCTTCCATGACAGCTCATTCCTTCTTTTCAGAAAAAGGGGGACAAACCGTAGTTTCTTCCTGGATTAAAATAAGTGCTCTCCACACAAGTTAGAAGTCCGTGGGCAGGATGCTGGATCTTTCTCGGCTTCAGTCTCCTTCCCCCTCAAACAGAAATTAAACAGAGATGCCGCCAGGGTGACCAGGTGATGACCAGGCCACTGGTGGCTGCAGAGGAGCTGGCCGGGCTGCAAGCCCCCCACCCGGCCTCTGGTGCAGCCCCCTGGGCCCCAGGCAGCCCGCACCTCCTCCGCCTCCAGCTCCCACCTGCTCCTCCCCACGCTCCTCAGCTCCCTCTAGCATCACTTCTCTATCTTATCATATATATATATGTATATATATTGCTCTTCCTTGACTCTTTCCTTAAATTTTATTACTTTTTTTTAAAGATTTATTTATTTATTTGAAGGTGGAGGGGCAGAGGGAGAAGGGGGAGAGAGAGAATCCCAAGCAGACTCCCCACTGAGCAAGGAGCAGAGGTGGGGCTCGACCTCAAGACCCCGAGATCACAGCCTGAGCCGAAACCAGGAGTCAGACGCTTAACCCACTATGCCCCCCAGGTGCCCCTTTCCTTAAATTCTAAAGTAAACTTTTAAGCTGGAAGTCTTACATGAATGCAGAAAAGAGAACAAATCTTAAGTGTCCAGGGAATTTTGGGGAAACACATCCGTGTATCCAGAGCCTACATCAAGAAGTAGATGCTTCCAGCACCCAGAAACCCCCTCATGCAGGAAACCCACTCACCCCACACGGAGGTCACCACTCTGGGACACATCTCACCCGAAAGTAATTTTGCTTGAATTATAGGCATGCACTCCAGAGTCTAGTTTTTTCCCTCCACACTGTATTTATGAAAGTCTTCCTTGTTGGCCAATCCACTGCTGCAGAGCAGGGGTCCGCAAACCCTTCTATAAAGGGCCATGTGCCACTCAGACTCCTCAACTCTGGCCCCGCAGGGTAAACACGATCCTGGCCGTGTTCTAATAAAGCTGGGTTTATGGGCACTGAAATTCAAATGCTGTTTCTTTTCACATGAAATGTAACTCTTATTTTTTTTTCTCAAAATATTTTACAGTAAGAATGTAAAAACCATTCTCCATTTTCAGGCAGTAAGGAACAGACAGGGTTCAGGTTCTGCGTCTCATGAACATCTTTCCATATCTGATCCAGAACAAGACGACATCAGTTAAAGCTGATACACATAAAGGCAGTGGCAATGATATTCTTATGTCTAAAAGAAAATGAGACCCACTGGGGTGCCTGGGTGGTTCAGTTGTTAAGCGTCTGCCTTCGGCTCAGGTCCCAGGGTCCTGGGATCGAGTCCCACATCAGGCACCCTGCTCTGCAGGAAGCCTGCTTCTCCCTCTCCCATTCCCCCTGCTTGTGTTCCCTCTCTTGTTGTGTCTCTCTCTTTCAAATAAATAAAATCTTTAAAAAAAAATGAGAGCCATTAATTTTGAGGGAAATGTTATATTTTTGGGGAGAAAACACTTTTTTATCAGCATCTAGTATCTTTAAAGCTACACAAAAGTCCCCTTTAGTAAATCTATGAAATTGCCTTTCATTTTTTTTCCTATAATAAAATCTGCTTTATCCTAAGCATGATGACTCTCTCCCCACTACCCTCCCGCCCCCAAACAGAGAGGGAAACACTCGAGTTCATTTTTGTTTTAATCACGGGCCTTGCATAGCATTGTTTTATAATGTTCATCCACCTGGATTTCAAACCACTTACAGAACAGTGGGCTTCGATGCAGCAATTTGGGATCTTATTATAACCTCCAGTTTTAATAGTGTCTCTATGATAAAGTACTTTGAATTTTAGCATTCGGTTGACAAACGAACATCTAAAACACAGCTAATTTGAAAATTGGGGATCGCCTGTAAGGATTAATTCATTTAACAGTTTTTTTCAAACTACATCCCATTGAAATCCAATAGCCGATCAAGAGATAAGATGGGAGATTGGGGGCAAGAAAGAATATCAGTATTCATCCATCCATCCATCCCCATCTATCCATCCACCCACCCACCCACCCATCCATCCATCCCCATCTATCCATCCATCCATCCATCCACCCACCCATCCATCCATCCCCATCCATCCATCCATCCATCCACCCACCCATCCATCCATCCCCATCTATCCATCCATCCATCCATCCACCCACCCATCCATCCATCCCCATCCATCCATCCATCCATCCACCCATCCATCCATCCCCATCCATCCATCCATCCATCCATCCATCCACCCACCCATCCCTCCATCCATCCATCCATCCATCCATCCATCCATCCATCCATTGATATATTCAACAAAGACCTTAAGTGACTCCCATGAAAACACACCTGGCATGGTACAAATACCCTGCAGACCTCGACAAAGTCTGCTCTAATTAGAGAAATAAGGCAAACACTTCCAAAACAGAAGAAAATGATGCAAAATAGTATAAGATTAAGTGACAAAGAGCCTGCACTTCAAGAAACCAGATGCGGGAGGCATCGTGATGGGACAGAGCAGATCAACAAGGCGTCACGGAAAAGGTAAGAACTGAGCTTTGCTCTTGAGAATGGAGACAATGTGGATGGGTGTTTTGCTGATAAAATGGTATTCTGGACATAGGAAATAGTGTGATCCAAAGAAGGGGCAGGAGAACACAGTAAGGTGGATTACCAAGTCAGAGGAAAATAACATTGCTCTTTTATTACTGAGTCATATGAGGTCCTTTTATAATGTGTATATCAACCCCTCATCAGATGTATGGTTTGGGGGCAGGGGGAACCGGGAGGGGACAGTCAAAGGGTACGAAGTTTCAGTTCTGCAAGATAAAGAAGTTGTGGAGATCTACTGCACAGCCCAGTGCTTATAGCTGACAATACTGTATTGTATGCGTAAAATTTGCTAAGAGGGTGTGTCTTATGTTAAGTGTTCTCACTTTACACACACACACTAATAATAGTAATAACAATAAAGGGGACAGAAGGGAAATTTGGGAGTGATGTATGTCTGTCTATGGCCCTGGTGGTCATAATGGCTTCACAGGCTTGTACTCACCCCCAAACTCACGGAGTTGGATACATTAAAGATGGGCAGCTTTTTACATGTCAGTCAAACCTGAACAGAGTGTTAGAAAAGGAAGAGAGAAAAAAGCATTAGCGTGCCAGTGCAGAGCATGAGAAGAGAAAGGCAGATGGAGGTCAGAGTTTGGTAGATTTTCAAGATCGGAGAGTAAAGAATTTTTAAAAAGCAATATTTTAGGAATAATGAACCCAAATGCCATGCTATGGATGAGTTGGGGAGAAAGACTGAAGGCAAATGCATGAGTTCAAAGCCAGGACTATAAATACAGATGTGCAGTGATAAACTCCCGCCATCTAGGAGAATGGAAACACACAGACCTGGGATCTACAGCGGTTAGCAGAAAGGAGGAATCAAATATTCAACTCTACATTTTTAAATGTGTATGAGTTGGAACATGTTGCTGTCATTGCCAGAAATAGGAAAATCTGGGGAAGGAGCTAATTTGAGTAGAAAAGGAGTTTGGTTTTTACTGCGTTGAACTTAATCATAAATCCACAATGGTTTCATATTAGATAAAAGCTTTTTGATTTTCCAAAGGAAATTTTATAGTCTAAGGCTGGGGGAGGCAAACGATAGCCTACAGGCAAATCCTGCACACTGTGTGCTTTTATGAATAAAGTTTTATCGGAACATGGCTTGCCCCTTCACTTACACATTGATTCTGGCTGATTTGCTCTACAACCCAGATTTGAGCAGCTGTGACGGAGACCATAGGACCTGTGAGTCTGAAATGGAAAAGCCTTTGCAGTTGACTACTAATGGAAAAAGAAGAAGAAATAGGTACCCTGGGGGACAGAGACAAAAAGCAAAGTCTTCCCAAAGTCATACATACAACCATGGCATCAGCAAGGCAATTCAAAACTTTCAGAGGAAAGGTAAGGAGATCCCTTGAAAGGCAGATCCGATTGAAAGGAAGGAAAAGGAACGTGCCTGACAACACAAGGTTTGACCAGCTGGTGTCAGTCCCCAGAGGTAATCTGCAGGCGCAGGCGCTTTGCAGTTCATGAACGTAATGTTAAAAAATGGGCATATAACCAAAGGTAAAGACAGCGGAGAAAGGGGGAGCGCTGGAAATACTGCCATGAGGCTCAAGTTCCAAAGAGCTAGACTCATGAAGTGTAAACAGGCAACACAAAGGACCTTGTAGCCATATTCAGAATGAAAAGGAGAGCCAGAAGGCAGAGCAGGATGCAAAAGGGAGTGCGGGCTCTGGAGGGTCTGGGTTTGAATCTGGCTTTATCCTTCTCCTTCCAGGTGAGCTTGGACGGATGTTGAGCCTTCAGGCAAGGGACTTGATCACGGTTTTCATTTGGAAAAGGCTGGTGGGAAGCCTGCTCCCTCAGAGGACAGACGTGGAGGGAATATGCTTGCTACACCGTGTGGTCTATCACAAGAGTTATTACAGATTTGCTCCTATCACCACCACCAGCGAGAGTAAGTTCAAGATCGGTTCCAGGACCTTTAAGAAAGGGAAGCATGAATTTATTGAAAAAATAAACTATAAAACACTAGCACGGTACGAGACGTATGTTCTTATTTCCCAGCCTTATTGAGGTATTGTTGACAATTAAAAAATTGTATATACTTAAGGTTCATGGCTTGATGATCTGACGTACCTACACATTAGCATATCCATCAAAATAGTCACTTGAAAATACTTGGCTGGCAGGTGAAAAGAAACTAGGATGTAATAGAACAATCACATCTCAGGAAGAACCACTGAAAAATAAGGCTGTTGGACAGGGAGAAAGGTAGGCATGGAGCCATGTTCAAGGGTCATCCTGGTTTTATAGGGTTGCAGTGACACCCCTGGAGTCAACAGGTGGAAGTTATGGGGGGTGAACTTCAGATCGGTGAGGCCCATGCTTGCCTGAGCTTTCTGAAGAAGGAACCATTCCCCAGAGTTCCTGGGGTGCCCCAGCCTTGCACTATACTAGCTCCATGCATTATCTCCTTACCACTTCCATCCCTTTGGGGGTGGAGATTTCTCTCCAACAGGACAGTTCCGGGGCACTGGAGGGCCTCTCGAAGGAATATTGTAAAGCAAATGTGGCATAAAATGGTAATAAAATCACAGAATGTGTAATATCCCTTCTAAACCCATGGGCTTTGGTCTCCATGACCCAGCCCTAGAGGGCAGAAGGGAACCAAGAGCCTTCACAGTAGGGATCCCAGAGACTGGGGCCATGTGGGGAGGCCAGGGCAGGAGGGGCCCTCCCTGGATGTGCCTGGGGGGGGAAACACCCACTCAGGGCTCTTTCCTGTGGGAGGGCCTGTGCTATAAGGTAGAGAAAACATGAATCTGTGAGAACCTCCACTCATGGATCCTTCCGACGTGTCTTCTTGAGAGGAGAAGGAAGAGAATAAAGGTTCTCGAATTTAAAAAAACACAGTTGTTGACACACAAAAGAAAGAATGACTTCAGAAGACACTTGGGGCTGTATTTTCTGTCACCCATTTCCTTTCCTTGCTTCAACCAGATATGTTGCCCTTCACAACCAAAAGGTTCTGGAATTCATGTGTTTTGCTGTCTTTGTTGTTTGGTTTCACTGTCCATAGAAACACGAGGCGTGGGCTGAGGTCCTGGGGAAGAGGAAGATGTGGTGAGAGAAGGAAGAGAGAGAGGAGCGCCTCCCCTCTCCGCCCCCAGGGACCGAGGAGGCTCTGAAACCATGTCCAGAGCATTTCCTCTGATGCACAGGACCACGCACTCAGAAGCAGGATCATCACCAGAGCCCATTTCTTTAGCATTTTTGTGATAATTCCTGTAAGTCCCTGAGAACAGCCCAACTTCTGGCTGGCCCACCATTTCTTTCTGCAGTCATTTCTTTGCCAGCACAATGGGCTTAGTTCCCTCTCTTTTGGACCAAGAAAGGTCCTCATAACCCTGCCCGTCCCACGGTTGACCCCTTGGCTGAGGAAGCAAACCATTTTCTTATGTGACTTACAAAGTGAGTCTCAATATAAGTTCTTAAAATCAAACACCAGAAGTGTTCTGAGCTACGGCAGAGTTATTGGGAAATTGGAAAATGGTTGTGCAATCTTCCAAGTAGGCCCCTTGGGAGGCCACATGTGTTTGGCTCTATACACTCCAGCACATTTGTGAAGAAACAATTATTCATCTTTTATATATATATTTACATATATATAGTCACGCTTTCATTCTTCAGCTACTCTGAGTATGTGGCCATGTTTCCTTTTTATTTTTGTGGAATGGGCTTACAGCTTTTCCATCCTAGTGGTTGTCTTGGCTAATTGCTCCCTCCTTCCCAGGAGCAGAGGAAAAATACAGCCAAAAAAAGGTGATCTCTCCTTCTAGCGCCTTCTTTTTTTTTTTTTTTAAAGATTTTCTATTTATTTATTTGAGAGAGAGAGAATAATAAAGAGAGCACATGAGAGGGGGGAGGGTCAGAGGGAGAAGCAGACTCCCCGCTGAGCAGGGACCCCGAAGCGGGACTTGATCCAGGGACTCCGGGATCATGACCTGAGCCGAAGGCAGTTGCTTAACTAACTGAGCCACCCAGGCGCCCCTTCTAGCTCCTTCTGAGAGTGAGTGTGCATAAAATAACCTGCTGAATGGAGAACAGAATGAAAGAAATATGTAAAAACGCTAAGAGTACATTTTAATTATGGACGCATTTATGTAACCCACCAACTTGGGAGTGCAGACATAGTCACCCTAGCCTGACTCAAAATTCTCACGAAAACCCTCAAAAATATTAAAGCCCCCAAATAGAACATAGCCACCTTATGGCTGGCATTGGGTTTTGGAAGATGTGACTTTGCTCCATAGTCTTCTAGAAACCTGTTTATCAAATGTATAGAACACTTTTGTTTATGATAGCTTATGATTAATCATTCACCAAGGACACGGGCCCTTTGTACCTATTATTGTCAAGCATTTGTTTGGACTGTGGTTGACCCTTTGTACCCAAGTGGTCTGTGTTGGAGCCATTTGAAAACAGGCTACCTGGCTGCTTACAGCTCTTACTGAAATCCCACAGCTCCGCTACTCTAACATCCTGCTCCATAAGAGAGGCCGAAAGCACAATTTCATTTACAAAATCAAATTTATTGTCACCCCAAGATAAATGTACTCACCTTAGGTTAGTCGTGAGCATTCTGAAGTAAAATTTTAAACACGATTTTGAGCAATGGATGGCCACGTTGTGACCGAAGGTGTCCGTGAAGCATGCCTCTTTGCAAAACACAGGAGCACCAGATCTGTCCTCATCCTTGCTTTGAGTGTGATGATCAAAGTTCTTTGCAAATACACCTCAAGGGAGTAAATCCATACATCTGATTATTTTGTGACCAGAGGATCCTGACTTCCAAAACAACAGCACAGGTCAGAGGAAGAATGGTATGTGTTATTGTGATGGTGTAATCATTCACCAATTAGATGTTTCTTAGATGAGAGCCTGTCTGAGTTGTCAGCTCCCCTCCCTCACTCATGCGGTCAACGAACACTCCTTACCAGGCTGCTGTGTGAAGTACCTTGCAAAAATCAGTCAGGGTGGTCCGTGCATTCCAAGAATGCATAATCTGCACTGGTCATAATGTGCCCAAATTAACTGCAAAACAAAGTTGTAAATGTGGATACCACGTGTCTGATATGGATCGCAGTTGATAAGCATTGGGAGTAGGGTTATATACTCGTAATCTTTTATTCAGAGATCATTTGATGGAGTAAATAGATTTGGGGTAAAGGGATGGCTAGTAAGATTTTGATGAGAGGAATATGCCAAGGGGAGATGTGACTGCCAGTTGACGTCATGGAGGTCTTTCATTTTATATGAGTTATGAAAGCTGTCAAAGAATGGGAAGAACGTGCCCTATTGTCAAGCAAAACTAGAATAACTGTTGAAACTCTACAAGTAAGAGAGTTGGCAGACTGTATCATATTTTTCCATGTGCAAAACACTGAGATATTGACTAATATTTTCATAGCATTTTCTTTTCCTTTTTTTCCCCAAGATTTTTTTATTTATTTATTTATTTATTTATTTATTTATTTATTTATTTATTT